>NW_026712249.1:4932905-5532905 GCF_030504385.1 Musca domestica | reverse complement strand
AAACTGATGGACAACGAATGTTTTCTCATCGGAGAAAACAAAATTCGGCAGTAAACCGCTTTCGGCCAAGCAAAGCAACCCTTTAGCTCTTTATACCCTACAACACAAGTTCAGGGTATTATGTCTTTGTGCATTTGTTTGTAAAAGGCAAAAGGAAACAAGATAGACCCATAGTTCCTTTTGATGATCTGCATAGAATCACATTTTGAGTCGATTTATGCATGTCCGTCCATCTGTCTGTCTGTCCATGTATTTTTGTAAACAAAGTACAGTTATTATTGCCCTATCCAGATGAAATTTTGCAGAAATCATTTGTTTGGCCCAAGGACGAACCCTATTGAAATTGAAGATAATCGGTAAAAATTTAGATTTAGCTCCCACATATAACTTCGTCCGATTGACCCGTTATTGTGCACCAAACGTCTAATATTTGTTCAAATGGGATGGAATTTGACACTTACGACCGTATTGAGTCTAGAAGCTAGTATGTACAATTTGGTGAAGATCGGTTCAGATATAGGTATAGCTCCCATATATACTGTTAATCCGATTTGTTATATTTGTTGCCCACAGCCGTAATATGCACTCCGTAACAACGATATTCAGGGAAATATATCAAATACAGTTCAGAAATATCTTTGCCAAATTTTATCGAGATCGGTTCCGATTTGAATAGAGCTTCCGTATATATCTTTACCCGATTTCAAATCAATTGTGCACCACATGGGCAATACAAGTCCGAATTTAAAATATACAAATGCTTAGGCATATTTAGTCCTTTGAACTTTAAATTATAATTATAATTATAGCGTGTATGATTGAATTCTCCCATAAAAACTTTTAATTTTAATGCGGAGCTCTACTAAATTAGCAACGTGCTGTAGGGTATCATAAAGTCGGCCCCACCCGACTTTAAGACTTTCTTAAGTGGTTTGAGTCTATTTTCTTTCTGTTGCGGTGTAAGTTCATCTACGTTTTGGAATTTCAATGGCTTAACCCCGACTCATTTTTCAGTATTTGCCGAATGGAATATTACGATATGTTCAGCTCATGAGCCATTTTCGGCCACTGCTATGCGGGTTTCGATCAAGTCGCTTCTTTACTTTTCGAACCATTTCTGCTGATGTTTTTGATTTCTTCCGTCCACTTCCTTGACGTCGAGCTACGCTGCTACTAGACACAAACGATTTATTCACATTAAAATGCTGAAGTGTTCTAACGACAGCGACTTGTGGTTTTCCAGCCAAATATAAAGAAATCACGCTATCACCCTATAATTCCATCACGAATAACTTTTTTTTTCTGGAAAATGCTCACCAAAATGCCTTTGTACGCTTGTAATACATATACCTTGTAATTGTACCTTGTTATGACCTCTATATAACCTCCACCATACATAGTTAAGTTCGTCATTTCGTTTGTTAATCCTTTTTGACCAAAAATTGCGTGTGCAGCTTCCCTATAACGAAACCTTCTGATATTCGGTATTTTGATGATTCTAGGCACATTTTCGCCCGAATTGTTTCAAATTTTGTGTTTGAAGCTCGTAATGGGTATTACAATCTATAACGTAAAATTGTATATGCTGGGCCACGTCTTCGTATAGCCCCCAAATAACAGCTTTCCTTTGAGCGGTATTTTCCGATAGAAGTTCTTGGGAATTTTTCAAGTTCCTTCCAGGAGGGTATTGCTTCTTCTAACTAAGGTGAGAATACATAAAACGCTTTTTTGATTGGCTTTAGGCATCGACTGGCTTTTCCAGAAAAGAACAAAGGAGGGTAAAGCCAAAATCGAACTAAGTCAACTTAAACTTCTTTGTTCCTCTGTGAAGAAGGCAGCCGATGACTTAAGCCTGCCAAAAAAGTCTTTCATGTACACTCACCTTTAGCCTTACTGCAACTAAGAAATGTATATGGGCAGTACAGCATTTATTTGTATATGTTCTCCAATGTTAGATGGTGTAAATTTTTGTGAGTGTAAATATCAAATATATCAGTTCATTTTAAATTGTTGTCAAGAAATTACTGAAAAAAATAGAAAAAAAAAAAAGAAATTTGGAATCACAATCGCGTTTCAGTGCTTCGAAATTGAAAAGTTCGAAAACTTAAAAAAGTGCAACAACGTCTATTCAATGTCAAACGTTTAGGAAGAAGTTCGTCGGAAGGTCAGCTAGCGGTAGGCTGCATATGGTATGTTTTCGTTAACCTTTTTCCTGTTTTATTAAAATTTCGAAAAAAAAAAATAAATAAATCGATTGTTTTGACTTCCAAAAGCCGCATTCCAATACGAGTGACATCTTTCAAATTGCATTCCAGTGTTTACAAATTAAAAGAAAATTGCGTCAATAAAAAATTAAGTCAATAATTAATATGGCCTTTAGAATAGTTTCGTCCCTTTTTTCCTCCATTCCAAATTGTCTCTGCCAATTTAAATTTTGCATTTTATTCCTTCCATTTTTTTCAGTTGACATATGAAGGGCTCACAGCTATACCGAACTAAGTCATAAAAACATAATTCGAAGATATTTAGAGGTAAAGTAAATGCACTGCCATTAATTTCTGGAAGGAATATTGTAGTCTACCAAAAGAAAATGTAAAAGTCTATATTCAAAATTAACTAATGATATTAATTTAAAATAAAAATAATTTAAATATATTACTAAAAAAATATTCAAAAACAAAAAAAATTACTTTGGTTCATTATTACTCTGAATAAAATTTCAAGGTTTCACAGCTAAAGCGAACCAAGTCAAAAAATAATATAAAGTGTTCGTTATATGACTAAATATAGTTGACTTTGGCGATTAATTTCCCACTAGTTTTGGAGATTTATTTTAAGTCATGTCTTGCTTTGGCGGCTGGTAGCTGTGGGTGCTTCTATTGTAATTGACAATCATTGTGATTTTTAGGAAAAAAAATTACGTTTGTAATTCCGTTTGTAACACCTCGAAATATACATTTTAGACCCCACAAAGTATATATATTCTTGATCAGCATAAAATGCTATGTCGTACGGCGAGGTACGTCCGGCTGTTCGTCTGTGGAAATCACACTAGCATCCAAACGAAATGAAGTAAGTTGATAAAAATTTACTCAAATGTGTATTTTGTCTGATTTTTGATTTTTGGTATTGAAAATGGGCCAAGCTGGTCCACGTCTTCGTATAGCCCCCATATAACGGTACCTCCCGATATGCCGTATTTTGATGATTTTAACGATATTATTTACCGGAACTATTTCAAATTTAGTATTTGAAGTTCGAATGAATACTACAACTTATGACAGAAAATTGTCTGTGCAGGTCCACGTCTTCGTATAGCCCCCAATGTATGTATAATTCCTCTACATTCGGTATTTTTATGATTTTAACAGAATTTTTAATGGATTTTAATTTTTTGAAAATGGCCAAATTTGTACCAAATGGTGGAGGGCATTCAACTTCGGCCCGGCCGAACTTACAGCTTTTTTACTTGTTTTTTTTTAAAGTTATGCATTTGACAACATCTCATTGTCAAAATGTATATTTATAAATCCATTGTACATATAAATCAGAGATGAGAATCTGCTTTCTAGGCAGGGAAATTTGACAGAGTAAATTACACAAAATGCAGAGATGGATATGCTTATTTGAAATGACTTTACCTTCTTAATTTTAACTGGATTCAACAAATATTTACACATAAAAAATTCGTCGTTTCCGTCTTTATCATTTTTGGGGCTGACAAATATTCCTCATTTTCATTAGTGGAAAAATCACTAGTGCTGCTATTATTACTATCCATTTATAGAAAACACTGATTTTTTTAATATTGCTGAAAACTAAACGACAATTAACACGTGCTCACTAATAATACTGATTCAAAGTGAAACACACTGACTTGGTTCATTTTTGCTTTGAAAAAAGACGAAAATCACAGTCGTTGACTTAGGTTTTTTACCGTTATCTTTGGAACGAAACACTTTTTGACATTGTGCTTTACAGAGAAAACAGAGTTTCCATATACGGGAACATTGGCACTAATTTCGGCATTTTTTATTTTTCATGACTTGGTTCGGTATAGCAGTGAGCCCTCCATATATGCCTTGTAGTGACAACTGTTGCTTACATTGCACCCTGTGTCGTTGTGTCCTCCATTACTTCACTTCACTGTGTGTCAGTGTTATTTGTTAAGTTCTGTTTGTGCAACACACCAAAAACTACAACCACAACAAAAACAACGACGAAAAAAGAAAGGATATCCACACACCACTAAATATACAAACTATGACCACATTGTCACATGGAAATGCAGCCAAAGGACCAAAGGGGACATGAGATGACAACAAGTCTACATTGTTGGCTTAGATTGGTTTTGGGATATAGACGTCGCCAGCGTCGTTGTCGTCGTCTATTTGTCCGGGTTACCCCGGGTTTTCTTTGGCCCGGTTAGGGATATCAAAAAACATTTTCCCTCCAATATTCCTTTTTTTTTGGTTGCGTGTCAGGCAGCCACCCCAAACGGAGATGTCTTCCTTCGTTACTGGCCTCATAGTTTTTTATTTCATCTGTTCGCCTGGCATGGAACATGAAATTTGTTCCCTTGCCAGGAAGGAAAGAATGAAAGCAAATAACAGTTGTGTCAATACAACAAAATGTGAGTTGTTTCTTCACAAATGGAAATGTTAAGGAATGGCAAAACAAAAAAAAAAAATTACTCCTTTCGAATTGTAATCATTGAAGGGGTGGGGGTCGAAAGAAGTAACGAAGGCAGTATCTGAGCAAAATGTATGCATTAAGGTTTTTTAAGTAAGTCGAAATTTTAATAGACCACCTGAGTTGGCAGATTTTCCGATTTTCAACAAAAATCAAATGCCAATAAAAGTTATTCGGTTTTCGGGTAGTGGATGAAATCGAATGTCATAAGCAGATCAGGATTTACAATTCGTAGAGATTTGAAATCGCATCTGTTTATCGTATATTCATATGCATGGTTTATAACTTCGTTCCTGGTTTATTTGAAAGTATGAGTTATTTTGTAATATTAAGCTTATTAGAGTATTGCAGGATGCAGTGAATATATATTCCTCTTGGTTGGAAGACAATACTACCATAGAAAAAAAGAAAAAGGTGAGCAAAACATATGTATTGTTGATAACAGACATAAATGCGAATTGAAAATATGCAACGAGAAGAGAAAATGCAACAACATGTGTGCCATACCCATGTAAATCGCACTATGCTTGTAATGTCTACTTCCACATAAGTACTCGTAAAAACATCAGCAAATGGTCTGTTGTACAGTTTGATATAAATACAAGGTGAGATAAAAAAACTGCAACTGCAATTGTTTCGTTGTTTTTTTTTTAATTTTATTGAATGAAAGCAAAAATAGTCGGAAAAATAATAAGTTTAGAATACGTTTAGATTTGTTCGAATTGGTTACCTTTGGCACGAATTATGGCCTTCAAATGGCCAATGAAACTGTCACACGCTGCCCGAATGTTGGTCTGTGGCATTTTGGCCCATTCCCGGCGAAGCGCTTGCTTGAGGTTATTTTTAGTGCCAACCTTGCTTTCCAAAATACCCCAGACACAATAGTCCAACGGATTGGTATCCGAAGATTTTGGTGGTTGATTTTTGTGCTCTGGAAATGAAGCGAGGAACCTCATTTTGTAACCATTCTTGGGTGGCGCGTGCTGAGTGCTATGGTGCGGAATCGTGTTGGAATGTCCAAGGCTTTAATACACCCTCTAGAATATTTTCGCGATAATATTCGGCATTTATTCTGATGCCACGGTCGATTAATACGAACGGAGAGCGACCATCGGCTGTGATGGCGGACCACACATTCACCATGGCCGGCGCTTGAGTTCTAGTGGCCAACCGAAGGTTCACATTTTCAGCTGACCGCTTTGGCAAGTAAACACGATAATTTTGTTTGTTTACAAACTGCTGGACAACGAATGTTTTCTCATCTGAGAAACCCAAGTGCGGAATTTCACTACTTTCGGCCAAGCGAAGCAACTCTTTAGCTCTTTTGAGTCTATATTTTCTGTTGCGGTGTAAGTTCTTGTACTTTTTGGAATTTCAATGGTTTTACCTCGAGCTCGTTTCTCAATATTTTCCGAGCCATTTTTCGGCCCTTGCGACACGTGTTTCGATCAAGTCGCTTCTTTACTTTTCGAGCCATTTCTGCTGATGTTTCTGTTTTCTTCCGTCCACTTCCTTGACGTCGGGCTACGCTACCAATATCACGGTAACCAGTGATGGTACGATAGCCACTTGTGGTTTTCCAGCCAAATATAAAGAAATCTCACTTGAATTCCATCACGAATAAATTTTTTTTCTGGAAAATTCTCACCAAAATTGCTGTTGTACGCTTGTAAACAATATAATGAGCTGTCACCGCAATAATTTTAACAGCTGTCGGACGAGTGGCTCAGAAATGACAGCAGTATGAAGTTGGTTGCAGTTTTTTGTTTCACCCTGTATAGACAATCCGATATTTTTACATCGCAGATAATATTTCGTCGTTAATAGTGTGAACAAGGGCTATAAGAAGAACAGAATAAAAAGCAGAGTGTAGTCCACAAAATGGAGTTGATGTAGCTAAGAGCTAATTCAGAGGAACTAGAATCCATTTATCGTACTGTTTTAGCGTGAACTTAAACAAACTATTTAAAGCACTGCAAGTAGCATAATTTACAATTTTTGTTTCTGTATTAACGTGTTGTTTATAGCCTCAGCCATATGGCTACAGAGGGTATATATCATTTGATACCTTCAAATCAAGCCTCATCGAAATAAGGGTTTTTTAGACCCAAGGACCCTTTTGAGCAAATCCGTTCGAGCACATTTGGAGTCGATCGAGGATTACTCGTTCGTCTGTCTGTCTGGCTGTTGCGCACGATAGCCCTCGAAGAAAACATGCGATTTGATACATACTTAGTATATCGTCAAATATTGTCAAACTTCGGTTCCTCCCCCAGAAAAGGTCAAAATTTTCACAGAAAATAATTTACAGTATAGAACAATAAAGAATCATTAAATTTTGCAATTCGAAATATATATTTGTGCTATGTCTGGTGGGGAAATTGACAATATCGGCCCACCCCATCATGTATTACCCCCCCCCCCCCCCCCCCCACGGGGTGGACAAGTGGCGAAATAACCATGATTCTGTTCAAACTTAATCTATACCAACATATTTGAGACCACAATGTATGGTGTGAAGATGGGATATATTGGTCTACTCTTACTTGTACATCCCCCACAAAGGGATCAACATTTTGAATAACCATGAAGTTCATAGAACGCGAAATGAGCATCCCATTATTTTTCCGTCAACACAAGATCAGGTGTAAAGATGGATTATGGATATTGCACTACTCCTTGTGATACCTTTCAAACAACGGGTTAAATTTTTCAATGATTATATCTCTCATAACAAGCGACATAAGCATCAATTTCTCTTGAAGTTTCACAAATCACAATATTTTTACTAACGCACGTTCTGGGGTGAAAATGCTAGATATCAGCCCACTCTCCAGGTACCTCCCCCACAGGGGGCACAATTTAAACTTCTTATGTCTTTCAAAACTTGAATAAGTCAGCGATTCTATTCAAACTTGCGATGTCTAAATAATTCTGCCAGCCAGACAGTTGATGTGGATATAGAATTTATCGGCCCATTCCTTCTCGTACCTCCCCCACAAACTGTTAAGATTATGTAAATACAGAGTGAGATGAAAAAACTGCAACCAACTTCAGACTGCTGTCATTCAAGCCAAGCCATCCAAGCCACTACCCGACAGTTGTTAAAATTATTCCAGTAACAGCTCATTATATTGTTTACAAGGGTACAAAAAATTTTGGTGAGAATTTTCCAAAAAAAAGTTATTCGTGATGCATTTCAAACGTGATAGTGTAATTTATTTATATTTTGGCTGGAAAACCACGAGCGGCTATCGTTAGAGCACTCCAGCATATAAATGTGAATAGATCTTTTGTGTCTCGTACCATCGCTTATTACCGTGATACTGGTAGCGTAGCCCGACGTCAAGGAAGTGGACGGAAGAATACAGCAACATCAGCAAAAATGGTTCGAAAAGTAAAGAAGCAATTTGATCGAAACCCGCGTCGCAGTGGCCCAAAAAGGGCTCTTGAGCTGAACATATCGCAATATTTCATTCGGCAAAAATTTAAAAATGAGCTCGGGGTAAGGCCTTTGAAATTCCAAAAAGTGCAAGATCTTACACCGCAACAGCAAGAAAATAGGCTCAAAGGAGCTAAAGAGTTGCTTCACTTGGGCGAAAGTGTAGAACTGCCGAATTTGGTTTTCCCCGATGAGAAAACATTCGTTGCCCAGCAGTTTGTAAACAAGCAAAATGATCGTGTTTACTTGCCGAAGAGGTCAGCTGAAAATGTGCATCTTCGGTTGGCTACCAGAACTCTATGGTGATGGTGTGGGCCGCCATAACAGCCGATGGTTGCTCTCCACTCGTATTAGTCGGCGGTGGCATCCGAATAAATTCCGAATATTATAGCGAAAATATTCTGGAGGGTGTATTAAAGCCTTGGGCCCGCAAACATTTGGCCGCAGACCTTGGACATTTCAACAGGACTCAGCATCATCGAACTCAGCACGCGCCACCCAAGAATGGTTACAAAATGAGGTTTCTCGCTTCATTTCCAGCGCACAATGGCCACCAAAATCTCCGGATACGAATCCGTTGGACTATTGTGTCTGGAGTATTTTGGAGATCAAGGTTGGCACTAAAAAAAATACCAAAGTGTCGATCACCTCAAGCAAAAGCTTCGCCGGGAATGGGCCAAAATACCGCAGAACAACATTCGGGTGACGTGTGACGGTTTCATTGAGGGCAAATTCGAACAAATCTAGACTTATTTTAAAATTTTATGCTATTTCCGACATATTTTGCTTTCATTCAATAAAATTAAAAAAAAAAAATTGAAAATTATGGCATTTGACTTTGTTGCAGTTTTTTATCTTACCCTGTATAAGGCTAAGCCCCATTTTAGTCATATTTTCGATTAAAACTCGTCATATATATTATTATTTGGATTCTTTATTATTGTAGAACCGCAAAAAAAGCTGTCGATATAGGTCACTCTTTTCGTACAGCCATTTTGTAAAGATATCCCTGATTAGTTATTGCGAGCTTATCGTCATGTTTTTTTTTCCATCGATTTGGCTTTTACCTGGTTTTTATACCTAATTCCAAGAGATTTTAATGCGAATTTTCGACAAAGAATATCTTAAATATTCTAAGATTACTTCTTGACAAAATTTATCGCCTAGTTTCTTAACATGTTAATCGAGAATAGCTGTCTTATTTTAAATATTTTGAAGGACATCCTGACAAAGAATCGTGGTCAGAACTAAAAATATTTTCAATGATTTCAGAGTGAAAAAAACCTAATTTTTTTGTATCAATAATGGATATTTCTACAAGGCGTACCTCTTTGATTTTAAACACAAAGATCGTAGATTATTTTTTTAGCTTTATTGCTACAGATGATATACATAATTTGATATGCCAAAAATATGCTAATATCCAAACTTGGTATATCATGATATATGCATTAGGAGAAGGTTAAGTGCGAATCAACTCAATATATCAAAATTTGCGTTCATAAAATTTAAAATCATTTCACGATTATTTCACACTTTGCATTACAGAACAACATGGCTGAAAATGTGATATATCGGCCCACTTCTTCTGGTATTTCTTCCAAACCCGTCAACAATTTGTAATAATCATAAGTCACAAAAATTCGAATTTATTCTCCAGCTTTCTGTTACATTGCCATGTTACGTCCCCCAAAAATGGTATATAAATGGTCAAAGTCTGGATGTATATATCTATATCGATTGAAACGATCTGATTTGTTAATTATTTTTCCAATAATTTTACTTTAATTTGTGTGCTCTTTACAAATTTACTTTCCGATTTAAGATAAATTATTAAATTACTTGTGTGTTTGTGGGTGGTGTTCGTGCCAAGATATGGGTTAATTGTGCCACCATTGTCTTTTTGCTCTTTCTCTCTCTCTCTCTCTCCCTCTCTTTTAATTTACTTGCAATTTGTAATGAAATGCATAATCAGCACAAAATATTTTAAGACTAAAAACAAAAGAACAAAAATGGCCCCGGAAACATATGTTGCATTTTGGCCAAAAAAAAACTATTAAAACCACATCCGAGTGATGACAATTTTCGGGCAAAGGAACAGCGCCAAAAGATGATGCAGTTGCAACAGTGGCCGCAACAGCAGAGCATTAAAGAATGTTGGCTTTGTGACTTCCTCTCAAACCCAGCCAAGTGCTGAATGTGTGCCAAAGGGTTTTTGAAACAAAAAGAAAACTGACCGAACATTTGGTGAGAGGAGGGATAGGGTTGGGCTGCATTTATATATGTATTTGTTGCAAATAATTGTGTTCAGACATGAACAAAAAATTTGATGATTATGGGGTTTTTTTTCTTCTTCGTTGCTGCCATCATTGCAAAAGTCTTTGTCTCAACTGTCAGAAGACATAATTAAAAGTGACAGATGTTGCAACACTTAAATTTGAATTGAATTGAGTCAAACTGTGCGGAATTGTAGATAATGATGGTGCATGGGGGACAGTTTTCTCATTTATTTTGATCTAATTTTTGGTGAATTTTAAATAAAAAAGGTAATATTATGCGAATTTAATTAAAATAATTTAAAATTATTTAAAAAAAAATTGGGAGATGTCATGCACTTGTTATTGTGTTTTCAAAATATTTTTTGAAATGAAAAGAAAGTTCAATATTTTTCCACGAAATCATTTCTGTTAGAACAAGTAAAAAAGCTGTATGTTCGACCGTGCTGATCTTTGAATACTCTCCACCATTTGGAACAATTTTGCTTATTTTCAAAAAAAAAAAAAAATAAATAAATAAATAAATAAATAAATAAATACAATTTTTTAAAAGTTCTGTTGAAATCTCAAAAATACCGAATGTAGCCATAATATTAGGGTCTATTCGATGACTTGGACCTGCATTGGCAACTTTTGTCATAAACCATGCAATATTCCAATTCGAAACTTGAATAAAAAAATCTAAAATCATCAAAATTCCGCATATCGGGAGGTACCGTTATATGGGGGCTATACGAAGACTTGGACCTGCAAAGACATATTCTGTCCGTTACCAACTTCAAACACCAAATTTGAAAAAATTTCGGTGAATTATGTCGCTAAAATCATCAAAATACCGAATATCGGGAGGTACCGTTATATGGGGGATATACGAAGACGTGGACCTGCACAGACAAGTTTTTGTCTTAGGCTGTAGCATCCTTCACGAACTTCAAACACCAAATTTGAAGCAATTCGGTGAATAATGTCGCTGAAATCATCGAAATACCGAATATCGGGAGGTGCCGTTATATGGGGGCCATAAGATGACCTGGACCTGCACAGACAATTTTTTGTCTTAGGCTGTAGCATCCGTTACGAACTTCAAATACAAAATTTCAAACGATTCCGGTAAATAATGTCGCTAAAATCATCAAAATACCGAATATCGGGGGGTACCGTTATATGAGGGCTATATGAAAACGTGGACCTACATTACCCATTTTCAATACCAATAGTCCTTCAGACATATTACACAGTTGAGTAAAATTATAATAACCTACTTTATTTCGTTCGGAAGCTAGAGTGATTTCCACAGACGGGCACACGGACGGACATCGCTAATCAATAATATATATACTTTGGGGTCTGAAATGTGTATTTCAGGGTGTTACAAACGGAATGACAAACTTTATATACCCTCCATACTACGGTGGAGGGTATAAAAAATGTAATTCGCATTAATTCTTATAATCCTTTGATTTTTTTGGTTTCTAGGAAGAAATTATATCCCTTTAAAGTCCTCTCAATATTCCTTGGTTTGACGAACCTCTATCATATTTCATTAAATATTTCGCCCATCACCTCTGTCACCGCAAATATCTTCGTACGTTGTATGCGTCACACACACACGTCATGTTCGCTCATGTTCGTTCATGTGTTTGATGAAATTTTGGGTAAATGACATTTTGTTGCCACCAAATTACCGCACATTGACATGACTGTGGCTAGGATGTGTTGGCAAATTTGGGAGATTGTTAGTTTGTTCACCCTTTCAACGTCGACATCATCATCATCCTCGTCCTCGTCCTTGTCGCCATTGACGTTGCCGCTGTCCTTGCCGTAGTCGTAGCCATTGCCGACGACCACTTGTTTTGGGCCCTAACATGTCCCACTTTGTGGTTGCCTAAATGTCACAAACATTCTTCCCATTTCCCTCTTCCTTCCCTCCCCGCCCCCCTCGTGCGAGAATTGATTAAAACAGGATAATTAAATTCTACAAAACAATTTAGATGTGATTGATGAACAGAGAATTTAAAACAATTTTTCGGATATATCCTTTTGGGAATAATGTTTGTAATAAAAAGAAAATTTCATTTTGAAGTTGGTGTTATTAGAATAACTTTTTTTATTTAACTAGTGCTAAGTTTTGGAAACTAAATTTAAATGTTGTTTTGTGGCTTTGTGTTGGAAAGTAAATGTTGGTAAATTTTTTGGTATTAAAAGGCATGCAGAGCTATTCATATTTATTGTTGCAAAATATAATACAAGCTTAATGACAACTAAAAAATAAATATAACATAAAATTTCATATTTACTAATTGACCGAGAGTTTGTCTGCCCAGTTTGAACATTGATATGTATCGTGGTCCCCACGTGTAAATCTCCGTTAAAAAAGTCTCAATATGTGAAAAGTCAAGGAGTACTAGGGACAAGGACCTTTGCACAGAAATTGTCAGTCCGTAGAAAACTATACAAACATTTAAATAAAAAACGTTTTGGAACACCAACCCTCTCCACCTGACCGCTTTTCTGAATTTAAATCATTTGATAAATATTGTTCTATACATTTTGGTCCGCCAAAATCCCAAAATCCCGTCACTGAAATCAAATTTTTGGGCAATTTTAAATCATTCAAATCCTTCTTTTAATTCTCCGATAAATGATCAAAATTTGTGATTTTGTTAAAATCATAAAAATTCCAAATATAGCCCTTATATTGGGATCTATGCGAAGGCGTGGACCTGCATAGGCAAATTTGTCATAAACCATTACAATATTCAAATACGAAACTTGAAAAAAATCCGGTGAATAATGTAGCTAAACTCATCAAAATACCGAATATAGGGAGGTACCGTTATATCGGGGCTATAAGAAGACCTAGACCTGTATGAACAATTTTCTATCACAGGCTGTACCTATAAGGAACTTCAAACACGAAATTTCAAACAATTTCTGTGAATATTGTACCTAAAACCGTCAAAATACCGAATATACGGATGTATTTATATATGGGGCCTATACGAAGATCTGGACATGCATATCTAACATCTTCATACCAGATTTGTGTTGGTAAAGATATTCAGATGTACGAAATTTGTAAATATATTAATTCAATATTCATATCAGTTCTCTGTTCGAGAAAATTATGAAGACGTACGACGTTTTAAGAGAATCTCTGAATTGTTTCGCACGTTATAAGAGGTATACGTATTAAAAATTGTGACGCTTTGTGGGAGAGTTACCAGTTGGGGTAGGCCGATATATTCGAACACATCAGGTCCCTTTTAGTATAAATGTTGGAATGCACAAGCTTAGAAGGATTAGATGCTTGGTTTGCATTTTATCCAATTTTAGCCCTTTTGTGGGGAAGGTACTGAAAGGACAGCACTGATATTGCCCATCTCCGAACTCGATCTAAGTTTAATAATAATATTACGATGTACCAATTTTCTTATTAAATCGAATACTCTAGAGTTATCTTGCGCCGGACAGGCAGATGGGCTGTATAAAACTGTTATTTCAATGAGTTACATTTTAGTCGTATCGTTAGAGAACTCCAGCATTTAAATGTGAATAAATCGTTCGTGTCTTGTACCATCGCTCGTTACTGTGACACTGGTAGCGTCAAGGAAGTGGACGGAAGAAAACAGCAACATCAGCAGAAATGGTTGAGAAAAGTAAAGAAGCGACTTGATCGAGACCTGCGTCGCAGTTGCCGAAAAATGGCTCGTGAGCTGAATATATCGCAATTTTCCATTCGGCAAATATTGAAAAATGAGCTCTGGGTAAAGCCATTGAAATTACAAAAAAGTGGAAGAACTTACACCTCAACAGAAAAAAATAGATTCAAAGGAGCTAAAGAGTTGCTTCGCTTGGCCGAATGTAGTGAATTGGCGAATTGGTTTTCACCGCTCCGATGAGAAAACATTCGTTGTCCAGCAGTTTGTAAACAAACAAAATGATCGTGTTTACTTGCCAAAGAGGTCAGCTGAAAATATGCACCTTTGGTTGGCCACCAGAACTCAAGCGCCGGCAATGGTGATGGTGTGGATCGCCTTAACAGCCGATGGTCGCTCTCCGCTCGTATTAATCGGCTGTGGCATCAGAGTAGATGCCTAATATTATCGCGAAAATATTCTGGAGGGTGTTTTAACGCCTTGGGGACGCGAACATTTTGGCCGCAGACCTTGGACACTACCAACAGGACTCAGCACCATCGCACTCAGCACGAGCCATCCAAGAATGGTTACAAAATGAGTTTCCTCGCTTCATTCCTAGCGCACAATGGCCACCAAAATTCTCCGGATACCAATCTGTTGGACTATTGTGTCTGGAGTATTTTGGAAAGCAAGGTTGGTACTCAACAAAAAAAAAACAAAAAAAAAAAAATACCAAAGTATCGATCACCTCAAGAAAGCGCTTCGCCGGGAATGTGCCGAAAAAGGCCAGAGCCGTTTGAAGGCCTTTATTTGAGCCAAAGGTGATCAATTCGAACATATCTAAACTTATTCTAAAATTTGATGCTATTTCCGATATTTTTTGCTTTCATTGAATAAAATTTGAAAATAAAATTTGTGTCAGTTCGTTCGTTTTCAATTTGGTCCAAACTTGGTACATCATAATAAGATGATCAAACAAAAATCGAGTTCAGAGATGGACAATATCGGCGAATTCCTTTTAGTACATTCTCCAGAAAATGTCGAAATATTAAAAAAAAAAATTAATAAATAAATAAATAAATATTTTGATACTTAGAAAAAAAGGGTATCCGAACTTTGCAAATCCTAATATTTTCTAGATTATATGTGAATATGGGTAATATCGGCCCACTCCCTCCAAATATCTACCCCACAGAGATTCATAATTTTGAAAGGTTAATTTCTTACCTTAAAAACAAATAAATATCACACATGCCAAGTTTGGATTTGTTTTATATTTGGTACTGTTATGATTTGTTCGAACTTTTTAATCTTGATCTAATATTGGTAAAAATATTGGGATGTGCAAAATCAGACAAGTACGATCCAGACGAGCTTAATACAGAACAACTCATACTAAAATTTTCAACATAGATACAGGATTTGGAATACCTAACTTTGAAACCACCGATCTCTACCGTTTTTTAACAGATCCTGTGTTGATAGAAATATCCAGATGTGCCACGTCTTAATGGAATCCGATGTTAATTTCGCATTTTATGAGCTTAATGGAATTTCAAATTTGCGAGCTCTTGTGGGGGAGGTACCAGAAGGAGTGGACCGGTATATTCCATCTTAACATCAGATCTTGGGTTTATGAAAATATTGGGATGTGTGAAACTTTAATACAATCGGATTCTTACTTCAAATTTTATAAAACTTACAATTGTTCAAAATGTTTACCCTTTGTGAGGGAGATAATTGATGGAGTGGACCGATATTATCTATTTATGCACCTGTCCTGGAACTGACGCCAATATTAGGATATGCAAAGTTAGAGCAAACCTGGATTATCGCGTCTCTTTGTGTGCAGAAAAAAATATTTTTTTTTTAAATTTCAACCTTGTGTGGGGGAGGTACCAGAAGGAGTGGACCAATATATTCCATCTTAACACCAGACCTTGAGTTGATATAAATATTAGGATGTGTGAAATTTGAAGACAATCGGACTCTTACATGACATTTCATGAGACTTGTAATTATCCAAAATGTTGACCATTTGTGTGGGAGGTACTTGATGCAGTGGACCGATATTGTCCATTTCCATACCTGACCTAGCACTGACGTTAATATTGGGATTTGTGAAGTAGGAGCAAAATCGGACTATAGTTTCTCTTTCTGTGCAAACAATATATTTTTTGAAAATTTCGACCTTTTGTGAGGAAGGTACCAGAAGGAGTGGCCCGATATTGTCCGTCTTCGAACTCGATCTAAGTTTGACAAAAATTTTACGGTGTACCAAGTTTGGACCAAATCGGATACTCCCTTCGAGAGTTATCGTGCGTACCAGCCAGCCAGACAGACAGACGGAGGGACATCGCTAGATCGACTCCAAACGTTCTGAAACGGATGTGGTCCAAAGAGACCTAGGGTCTATAACCGTTATTTCAACTAGGCATGTTTTTACCGTATCAAATGATATATACCCTCCGTAGGGTATAAAAATGTACCTTGGCTACGTTGGTGAATGCTAGGCTTTTTAGGTATCTTGAAGCTCCCAACTTAATTTTTCAATCTAGTTATATTTGAAAATTTCTACAAATTCGTCATACAAAGGTTTTGGCTCTTTACCCTGAAATATATATTCATAGCATCACATAGCCTTAATGATTTAGCTTGACTCTGCTAATCGCTCGTTTGTGTTTTGTTTCTTTTAAGGAGAAAATATATGAATTTCTGTTTGTTTTATTTTCCATTAAAGCTGTATTTCAGTACCTTCAAATAACTTTATAATTTTTAATCCTCCCTTTGAACAGATTGTCGAAAGCTTTCTTAAATTTTATCCATCGTCAATATATTTAGAAATATTTGTTAACACCATTTTGTTGTAACACATATTTTTAATAATATATGTTGTTTGTATGTGTGTGCTCTATGTGTGCCAATCTTCCAATTCAATGAGTAACAATATTTTCCTTGACTGAACACCGAAAAAGACCAATACAATCACATGAGCCCTCACGACACATACACAGGATACAATGTAACGGATACTAATACCAACACCCCCACTCACCGGGGTATTTGGCAGTTATGCTGGCAAAGTGGCAAGCCGTGGAGTAGTCGGGGGTGGATAGATGTCTTTTGGATTATTTGTATGGTGGCAAAATATGTTTTGCGTTGAAAATTGGAAAAAAAGAAGTAAAAAGCATCCGGAAGAATGGTTCTATGATGATGTGCTTGCTTCCTAGCTGGCTGGCATGGCTTGGCTTGGCTGCTTGCTACTTGCATCGATTCAGATGCTGATGATGATGGCTGTTTACAAATAGTGTCGATCAAATAGTTCAAATTTGTTTCGGAAAGCGAATAAGTTTTGCTGTGAAATATATTTTTTCCGTTTGATTTTTGCTTCGTCTTCGTTCGTTCTCTACTTCTGTTCGTTTTTTTTTTTCTTCTTTGCCTTCACAATTCCACATTTTGTTGTTTGCTCACTTTGCACAGTGTGTGTGCATGTGTATGTGTACATCTATGAAATAAGGTTTTCCTTTTATGTCCTCATGTTTGCATGGTTGTGTCTATGTGTGTGTGTTTGTACACACATATATCCTTGTGTATTTATAACCACCATAATTCGTTTGAGAGATGTTTTATTATTAAATATTTATTTTGCTGTTGTTGTTGTCGTCGTTGGACTTTTATTTCCAGGTCACTGCAATAAAAAGAAAATTTTCTTATAAATTTCCAACAAATATACGACATGAGAGTGTATGTGTGTGGGGTGTGTGTGTGTTTGATGTTTGTTTGCTTTCAGGTAGTTATTGACAGGAATCTTTGTGAGTGTCTATGTCGTTATGATGGTGGGGTGTGCATGTGGATAAAGATAGTGGGATAGGTTCGAAAGCTTATTAAATTAAATTCATGAATTGTTGACATCTTCCATAATTGCTGTTTTGTTACGTCGAGGATTTGCCAATCGAGACTCAGAGAAAATGGAGCAAAAATATTTATAAATAATAATTTATTTTCAGTTTAGCCGAATTACATCATAATAAATAATTAATTGCCTTTTGATGAGAATATATATTTTTTCGGGATAAAGGATAGAAAGCCCCAAACAAATTAATTTAGAAGTAAAAATAAATAATTAGCCTGCAACCTAAAAATAAAACACAAGCATTATGTCTAGAGTATTTCATCAGAAAATGTGTAGGCCTTTCCCAAAATAAGTTTGTATATTGAATTAATAAATAGATTTGTGTGGAGGCCAATATTCTTCAATACCTGAAATTATCTTTTTTAACAACTTTCAGCAGATTTGATACTGTATATACTGCTTATAATTCTTCTACAAATTTTAATGTGACGATATGAGATGTTGGTGTTAGGTCAGCTGAGTGACTACTTAATACGAGCGGAGAGCGACCTTCGGCTGTTATGGCGGCCCACATCATCACCATGGCCGGTGCTTGAGTTCTGGTGGCCAAACAAAGGTGCACATTTTCAGCTGACCTCTTTGGCAAGTAAACACGTTTTCTCATTGGAGACGGAGAAAACCAAATTCGGCAGTTCACCACTTTAAGCCAAGCGAAGCAACTCTTTAACTCTTTTGAACCTATTTTCTTTCTGTTGCGGTGTAAGTTCTTGCAATTTTTAGGAATTTCAACGGCTTTACCCCGAGCTTATTTTTTAATATTTGCCAAATATTACGATATGTTCAGCTCACTAGCCATTTTCGGCCACTGCTTCGCGGGTTTCGATCAAGTCGCTTCTTTACATTTCGAACCATTTCTTGTTCTACGAGACACAAAAGATTTATTCACATTTAAATGCTGGAGTGCTTTAACGGTAGCCACACTTGAATTAAATCACAAATAACACTTATTCCGGAAAATTCTCACCAAAATGCTTTTGTACGCTTGTAAACAATATAATGAGCTGTCACTGGGATAATTTTAACAGTTGTCGGACGAGTGGCTTAGAAATGACTGCAGTCTGAAGTTGATTGCAATATTTTCACCCCACCCTGTATGTTAAAAAATGTGGTGTGGGCCCCATACATTACTTCCTGATTTTCTGTATTTTGAAGGATCTGACTAGATACTATCTTTCCTTACTAAAATTGTTAAGATCGCTCCACTGTTTAGTATATGCGCCACGTTACCTCTTAATTTTCGGCATTTGAAAGGTTTCAACAACAATTTTAAGCCCAATCATGAGTTACTTGACATTTTAAGTTCAGAGCTGACATTTATAAATTTTGTGAAAATAGTTTCAATATTAGTTAATGGAACTTCCAGATTTTATATATTTCGAGATCATCGAAACATTTAAATATAAGTCTTATTTTATATTTAGGCCTTGTATAATGATACTTCCTAATTTTTTGTATTATGAGGGTTTCAGACATAGTTATTTTTACAAACTTATTATTTGGTATTTTAATTCTCAATTGTTGTTTTGTTATTCTCAGTGGACAAAAGCAGTAAAAAATCGCAATATAAAAACACGCTTTATAGTAGATCTCTGCAGAGCCCAATGGGGTTAAATCCCCAAAAACAGAGATAAATTCAAATGACAACATTTCGTTGCTCCCATTCATTTATTTTTTTGTTCCATGTTTATATCTTAATCTGTAAAAAACGAAATTTTCGCTAAGCCGAAAAAATATCCTTTGATCATCTTAAAACTGAGGACAAAAAGACTACATATTTTTATAAGAGAGAAATAACAATAAAAATGTAAAAAAATTAAAAAACAAAAATACTGCACAGAGAGAAAGGATAATCCGATTTTGCTCCAACGTTGCAAATCCTAATATTTGCATCAGTGCTAGGTCAGGTGTGAAAATGGACAATATCGACGAAGTGAAGTAAGAGTCTGATTGTCTTCAAATTACCCACATCACATTTTTTTACTAACCCAAAATTTGGTATGGAAATTGATAATATCGATCCGCTCCTGCTGGTACCTCTGGTACGAAATATATATCCGGTTCTCTTCATATGTAACTCATCCCATTATTACTATTAACTCAAGATATGCTGTGAAGATGGGATATATTGATCCATTCTTTCTGGTACTTCCCCCACATAGGGTCAACATTTTCAATATCCATGAAGCTCACAAAACGCGAATTTAATTTTGAAAACTAAACAACGGAGAACTTTAAAATTTTCGGCAGTGAAGTAGAATTTTATGTTCTACAATAGTTTAAAACCATTAAAGACGAATTTCAGTTTTTCAATTAATATACGGACTTAAAATACATTTAAGTTAGATTTTTATACCCTCCACTTTGGAAAGGAGGGTATATTAACTTTGTCATTCCACTTGTTACATCCTTAAATACTCGTCTTAGACCCCATAAAGTAATATATTTATAATCAGCATGTCCGTCTGTCTGTCTGTTGAAATCACGATACAGCCCACATTATTTGACGTAGAGCTCCAAAATTTAGCAGAGCGATTTGCATTGATGGTTGGTATTAAAAATGAGATATATCGGTCCACATTCTGGTATAGACCCCATAAAACGGTACCTCCCGATATTCGGTATTTTGATGATTTATGCCACATTTTTTCACGGATTTGTCTGAAAATTGGTATTTGTAGGTCATAACGGATCCCTGTGCGTGTGGCAAACATTGCATGTAAAGGTCCACGTTTTGGTATAGCGCCCATATAAAGGTACCTCCCGATATTCGGTATTTTAGTTTTTTTTGCCACATTTTTTCACGGATTTGTCTAAAAATTGGTATTTGTGGGTCATAATGGTTTCCAGCTCCGGTGGCGAAACATTGCATGTATGAGTCCATGATTTGATATAGCCACCATATAACGGTACCTCCCGATATTCGGTAATTTAATGATTTTTGCCACATTTTTTCACGAATTAGTCTGAAAATTGGTATTTGTTGGTCATAATGGGTTCCAGCTTCGGTGGCGAAACATTGCATGCATAGGTCCATAATTTGATATAGCCCCCATATAACGGTACCTCTCGATATTCGGAAGTTTGATGGGTTTTGCCACATTTTTTCACTGATTTGTGTAAAAATTGGAATTTGTGGGTCATTATGGGTCCTAGTTCGTGTGGCGAAACATTGTAATTATAGGTTCACGTTTTGGTGTAGCTCCCATATAACGGAACCCCCGATAGTCGGCATTTTAATGGCTTTTGCCACATTTCTTCTAATGTTTCTTTATTAAAAGTTTGGCCCGGCCGAACTTAATGTTTTTTTACTTGCTTTCTTTCATTTTATCTCATTCGGTAATAGAGTGTTTTCAACAGACGTCCAGATAGGCATACTTAAATCTATATAGAATTTATTATTTTCAAATAAATGATGGTCCAAACAGTGTGATCTATAATATTTTCCCTCAGAATATTTTTCTAATTTCCTATATTTATCATTTAATTAAAGTTTTATTGCATATACGACAACAACTACAACAACAAATGTGCCAGTGCCGAGCGCCTTACACAAATTTATTTCAATGATCGTCCCGTAATGTTGTGCAAATTAATTTCTTGTCCGAATTTGTCGTTATATTGAAATTATCGTCTACTTAAGACTTCCAAGATATATTAAGTATATAATGTCACACTCCAGTGGGTAGGCATGCACACACGCACTCACACACACATACAAACCACTCTAACTTACCGACTAAACAGTAATAATGGAGTGTCTGTAACATAATCAGGTGGTGAGAAATCATTCCTTGTAATTTATTTTGCCATGCGAGTGTGTGAGTTTATGTACATGTGTGTGTGTTTTGGACCTGGAAATTCTAAGCAATCCTGACACGCACACACACATATACAGCCATTCATATGCATTTAAATGACGGACCCAGGCCAGGCCTAGTTGGTAGGCAACACGCATATTAATGTTATCTGAGTGAAGGTGTGTGAGTGCGTACGTGTGTCTCTGTCTGTGTGTGTGTGCGTCCTCAAATGTGCTGTGTGTTGCAAAAGTGTCTATTAATATTATGTAGAATCAAATCAAATAAGCATTATTTATACAGCATATAATCAACAAAGCAAATACGGCTACACACACATACGCATGCACACAACTACACACACACACCTTTGCTTGAGCAATTACAAATACAAACTTTTACATATGTTCAGTCAGCGATGTAATGCCGATAATAACTATCGGCTCTACAGCTGCTGCTGCTGCTCCTTTCAAATGCCTTGCTATTGAATTTGCTCATACTCGTGTACTTGGAACACCTATTACATGTTTGCCGGATATGGTGTGAGTGGGGTGTGCGTGTGTGCGTGCAGAAACCCTCTAAGTGTGGTTGTGTGAAAATATTTATATGATTATTTTTGCCAAACCAATATTATCAGATCGGAGCAGTACAATCTTGTTGACCTGTCGAAGAAAATTGCCTGTTCTTCTGCTTTTTCGGAAAAGAGAAAGAGAAATGAAATAACATTATCCTTGTTATTCAATCAGTGTCTAACATCCAATCTGTGATTTCTTCTGTTTTCCTCTGTTTGCGCTGCGAAATGGATTCGTGCAAGGTTGTCTTGGGCTGTTTTCGTTTTTTTTTGTGTTTCTGGAAATCTTTGTGCCTTCTGTTGTTGCCTTCGAATGAGGTCAAGGCGAACAGACACTGGCGTCTAGAGACAAGGTCAGAAGTCAGCGAATCCTTGAACTTGGCATACACTTTCATCAGCATTCATTGAATTTTCAAAATAACGAAGCAAATATGTTGCGAATAATTGTATTCATTAATTTAATTGTCATCTGTGTTGCCGAAGAAATAAATAAGTATTGAATTTTATTGAGAGTGATGCGATAGCTGAGACGTAGTAGCAGTTTCACTTAATTGTAACCTATATTCAGGCAGACTTTTTGGTATCAAATGGATAGATATTTAGAGAGATGATTTTAAAACTACGTTAAGGGGCAATAACAAAATTCAATTTTTAAAAAATAACAAGTAAAAGAGGTTATAAGTTAGTCCGGGCCGAACTTGGAAAACCCTCCACCATTAGGAACGTATTTGGCAATTTTCAAAAAAAAAAAATTCCGTTAAAATCTTAAAAATACCGAATGTAACCGTTATATTAGAGTCTATACGACGACGTGGACGTGCATAGGCAAGTTTTGCCATAAGCCAAATGCGAAACTTGAACAAAAATCGGTGAATAATATACCTAAATTTTTCATAATACCGAAAAAGGGAGTTACCATTATATGGGATCTATACCAAAACGTGGACCTGCACAGACAATTTTCTGTTCTAAGCCGTAGTATCCATTTTGAACTTTGAATACCAAATTCGAAAAGTGGACCTGCACAGACAATTTTCTGTCATAGGCTGTAGAATTCATTATGAAATTCAAATACCATATTTGAAACAATTCCTGTGAACAATGTCGCTAAAATAATCAAAATACCAAATATCAGGAGGTACCATTATATGCGAGCTCTGTGAAGGCGTGGACCTGCTCAATCTTCTGTCCTAGACTGTAGTATCTGTTACGAACTTCAAATAAAAAACTTGAAACAATTCCGATGAATAATGTCCCTAAAATGATCAAAATACGAAATGTCGGGAGGTGCCGTTGTATGGGGAATATGCCAAAACCAGGACCTACATGACCCATTTTCAATACCAAAATTCCTGCAGACATAATACACATTTGAGTAAAATTTTATCAACCTAATTCATTTCGTTCAGAAGCTAGAGTGATGTCCACAGACAGATAGACGGACGGACATATAGACATAGAATCTTATGCTGATCAAGAATATATATACGTCGTGGGGTCTAAAATGCATATTTCGAGGTGTTACAAACGGAATGACAGACTTAATATACCCTCAACACTTGTGGAAGGTGTAATAACATCGTTATGAGAGTGGTAAGTAAATTTTCAGATAAATATATCAATATATCAAGAGCCCTTAAAGTCGGATCCACCTTATCTTACCCATCCTCATCAATATTACCCAGCCTTCATGATAAATGTCAAGCTTTATACCCTCAGCCATACATCATTTCATGCCTCATCGAAGTAACGGTTTTAGAACCTAGGTCTCTTTGGGCCAAATTCACTTCAAAACATTTGGAATCGATCTAGGGGTGTCCGTCCAGTCGTCTGACTGGTTAGTGCGCACAAAATTAGATCGAATTCGGAGATGGGCAATGTCGGTCCACTTCTTCACTTCACTTCCCCCACAAAAAGGTCAACATTTTCGCAGAAACTAATTTACGGCATAAAACGAGAAATGTTCATTTGAATTTGCTGAAACTTGAGAAATCCTCACATTCTTACCAGGCATACAGGTTGATATAAAAAACTGCGACAAAGTCAAACGACATATTTTTCAAATTTTTGTTTAAATTTTATTGAAAGCAAAAATGTCGGAAATAGCATCAACTTTTAGAATAAGTTTAGATTTGTTCGAATTAGTCACCTTTGGCACGAATTATGGCCTTCAAACGGCTAATGAAACCGTCACACGTTGCCCGGATGTTGCTCTGCTGCATTTTGGCCCATTCCCGGCGAAGCGCTTGCTTGAGGTGCTCGACAATTTGGTATTTTTTTAGTGCCAACCTTGCTTCCAAAATACTCCAGGCACAATAGACCAACGGATTGGTATCCGGAGATTTAGGTGGTTATTGTGCGTTGGAAATGAAGCGAGGAACCTCATTTTGAAATCATTCTTGGGTGGCGCGTGCTGAGTGCGATGGTGCTGAGTCATGTTGGAATGTCCAAGGTCTGCGGCCAAAATGTTTGCGTGCATTAATTCACCCTCCAGAATATTTTCACGATAATATCCGGCATATATTCTGATTCCGAGGTCGATTAATACGAGCGGAGAGCGGCCATCGGCTAATTTGGCGGCCTACACTATCACCATGTCCGTCGCTTGAGTTCTGGTGTCCAACCGAAGGTACACATTTTCAGCTGACCTCTTTGGCAGGTAAACACGATCATTTTATTTGTTTACAAACTGCTATACAACGAATGTTTTCTCATCTGAGAAAACCAAATTCGGCAGTTCACCACTTTCGACCAAGCGAAGCAACTCTTTAGCTCCTTTGAGTCTATTTTCTTTCCGCTGCGGTGTAAGTTCCTGCACAAATTTCAGGATTCGAACTCTGTTGTTTTTCCCAAAATGTAAATTGTACCAAATTTAGTGCACATAAGTACGAATTTCCACTACTACCTACATTTCTCAGTCCTGAAATACAATAGTAATCTTATTTCTAAATTTCAGAATTCCAGCTCTATCGGTTCACCCAAAACGAAGTGGTATCATATAGTACTTTTCGTGCACATACGTACAAATTTTAAAAAACTTCCTTCATATCCTAACCCTATACTCTGCCAGTAATGTTAATTTCAAATTTCAGGATCCAAGCTCTATCTTTTCCTCCAAATTCAAATTATATTAAGTTATGTACCGTTTAGTACTTTCGTATACATAAGTAAACACTTCCGAAACTACCTCTTTATATCGACTCTACTTCTCAACCTTGATTCCGATTCCAAATTTCAAGGTTTTTGCTCTATCCTTTCACATGGGCGTTGATGATAGGTAGTAATTCGCCAACATTAAAACTTTGAAGCCTTCGAATATATTGTAGGCATATACGTCATATTATTATTTTCTCTGGTAGCGGGTGCGTATACTTGTTGGATATGTTAATAAGAATTTAAAATACTTATACACCTAGGATAATTAAGATTTAACCAACGGGATTTCCACTCAATTTCCACTGTCAATTCCCTGAGAAGTTCTGTCAAAATAAAACATCTAAAACCGAATATATTTCACACAATATGCCATAATACAGACGTGCCTGATTTTTAACAACAAGGTTGAACAGCCCAATTCAAAGACTGGTCTCAAAGACACACACACACTACTATAGCCGTGGCATGTGTTTGCCAAGCAAACACTTGCACGTCCACACAATTTGAAGTCCAGCCGGTCAGCCAGAGCAGCAACAACAAAAAGATTAAAATCAATGATAATTATTTTGAGATTTGTTGACAACTTCTACTATCCGCAGTGACCAGGCAAGTAACTGTGTGTGTGTGCGTGCCTTTGGTCCATGTCACAAATTAAAGTAATTTCGGTACCTAAGCGACATTCGACCAACCGACCGGTGTGGTAGTCATTTCGTTAAGAGAGCGCAAAGCAATAATAGAAACAATAAGTCATGTCAAGTAAAACCAAGGCAAACAATGGCCTGAGATTTTAAGAGGGACCAAATAACTAGTATTCTTGTCACATTTATGTTTACTCTCAAAGCTCGCCGCTCGCTCCCTCCCTCCGTCTCTGAGATAAGTGTTGTATCTTCTGTGATTTATAAAAACAAAATTCACAGTCACACGCACATGCCAGGGCAAATGATGTAAGGAATATAAATGTTTGTACAGAGGGATTTTAAGTGCGTATGTTGTGTGTGTGTGTGTGAGAGAGAACAATCTGTGTATGGCCCAGTGTAAGTAGAAATTATACTTTGCGGTTGATCGACTTGTCATAACATCACATACCATTTATAAGTATATGCGTGAGTGCAAATCACAGTCGTGTTGGCCGACAGTGGTTTGGGGTTGTGAGAACTTGTCTGAGAAAAATAAGAAAATAAATATTTAATTGATTTATATGTGATTTATTTTAGATGGAAGATATTTGAGAAGTAATGTATGTTCTAAAAAAATTCTGAAGATCAAAGGAAATCTGGAGGTTAACCTTTAACTGTCGAAGTGAAATTTTGACACGTTTTATGAAGTGGTGGTAAATCTTACCTCTCTTAATTAAAAATATTTATCAAAATGAAATGCTGATAGAAAGATTAATTATGATTCGTAAAAATAGAAATCAACAGAAGTAAAAAGGCGTTCCGCTTAAGTTCCGCCGAAATTTCAATACCCACCATTTCAACATCCACCATTTGGAAGGAACTTGCAAAATGTTCAAGCATCAATTTTAAGACAATTATTCCGAAAAAAATGTACTTAACATAATCAAAATATATGCATATATTGACATGAAAAAGCAAACAACTTCAGACTTCTGTCATTTCTAAGCCACTCGTCCAAAAGCTGTTAAAATTATTCCAGTGACAGCTTATTATATTGTTGATTTGATCCAAACTTGGAACAACTTATTGTCAAACTTAGATGGAGTTCGGAGATGGGCTGTATCGGTCTGTTCCTTCTGGTTCCTTCCTCACAAAATATCCATTGTTTCTGAAATAATTTACTTTGCAGAACAAACTTTGTGCAAACTTTGCAACTCCTAATATTTGCATCGGTGCAAGGTCAGTTGCAAAAAGCAAAAGCTCCACTCCATCTAGTACCGCCCCCACAAATGGTCAACATTTTGAATATTTATGACTTTTGCAAAATTCGAAATAAGCATCAGATTTTCTTGAAACTTTGTAAAATTCACTATTTTGACCATCGCAAGATTTGGTATGACGATCTCCTTTTGGTACCTACCCCACACGGGTCTAAATTTCCAAGATCACAAGATCTGGTTTAAGATAGAATATATTGGACCACTCCTTCTAGTACCTCTCAACAAAGGGATCATCATTTTGATTACCCAAAATGCTCATAAAATGCGAAATAATAATTTCACGAATCCTATTATTTTCCTAACACAACATCTCGTGTGAAGATGATAGATATGGACCCATCGCTTCTGAATGAATCCTTTCGATTGTCTTATAGAAAGAGGACATAAGAGTTAATTTTCGAATCGAAGTTGTTATAGTCGTAAAATTCTTCATAATTTTCCTAACCACGGTCTAACCCGCATGCACCTTTCGTGCAAATGCAGATATGACTCTGGAATTTTTACAACTGTAATATCGGTTAAACACAAAAGAGATAGATCTCTGCATGAAACTTCGCTCGAACTCTCGTCAGCAACTTATCTAGTTGCCGCAAAACCAACTTCGTAATTCAGACACAAGTCCGATACAATTATATAACTGGCGTCTGTCGCCATAGATGGGAACTATTAAAATTCATATGGTAACATACCATAATTCTGGTCGCCTAGTGTTGTGATATGTTCTGGCTGAGTACAACACACATCCACCATCCTACGCCTCCAACTGATTGTAATTGACCCAAAAAACATGTCATCATTCAGATACTGATGTACACTTTTTGTGATTCATTTTTTCAACTTCTCCATCTTCTGTTGATATGTGAATGCAGACAGACATGCATATGTATGTGTATGTATGTCCGTATATCTGTTTGTGATAGATGTCATATTAATTCAATTCGATATCATATTTCATGAGCCTATTAAATGAAAATCGTAATGGAAAAATGTCATGCCATTGCTGTCGAACCACAACAAAATCCATGTCTATATTATAATCGTAATATGTGTATGTGTGTGAGTGTGTGGGCATATGGAGCGACTACTGCCGTCAGTGATGACGGCCATTGATGACGACCAATGATGATGGTGCTGGTGGTAAGGCAAGCGCAAAAACGGAGGAAACACTGTCCAAATATAGTTTTTGTTTCTTTTTTTCGGAGGAAAAATACACAAACACCACATCACACAGCATTCAACAGAGTAAATTTTCCATTTGGCCGCACACACTGTCATCCGGTATGATGGAAATGTTGTACTTTTTTTTTGGCCAAACATGATTTGGTTTTCGCCATTATCAGTGGTACTTGGAAAAGACAAACAGGAGAAGGAAGGAAAAAAACAGAAAAATACAACGGAACCAACTGCATCAGTGACAATTTAATTATTAATGATATTCCATGTTTTTGTGACAGCGTTTCGTATGCCATGCTACTCTCATCGAACTCAAATGACCAGGAGGAAAAACCTAAAAGCATAATAAATAGAGATGTACCAATGGAAATCACTTGAATCCTATCTCCTTTAATTATTTTTCCATACATTTTCCTCGTGGCACGTTTAAACACGCTGCACGATTAGTGTGGCCACCACTGTATTTGCCAAAATTGGTCTCATCATCACTATCATTATTCGCCAATTATTATACGCAGGGAATTAATGCTGTACGAATTATGTATTCATCGGATTGTTCCGTTAATTATAAACACTAAAAGGCAATCAGTCTTGCACAGTTTGTGTATAAACCTAAAATGGATGTTGGGGATATTAGGGTGAACGGCTCTCTTGTAGATATTATCTTATAGATATAAGCATTTTTGTTTTGAAACTATTTCGACATTTGGTTTTTTTGGTTCTTTTTAATAGTTCTCATGTATCAGTAACGCTCAGTCAAATATTTGATTTTAGTATTTTAGCCATATTTTTCAGCCGATAGTGTAATTTCTGGTTTTTCGAGGGAAGATAATTTTTGTCTAACCCCTATAAAATGGTAATGCCTGTCAATTTAGAGTCTTAGATTTATATAAAAGATATGTTGGCGATAATATTGAATTATGGTTTCATGGCTAGCTGTTCCTCACTCACTTTCCTTTCAAAAGAAATCGGAATAAAGAAAATTATAAATTAAGAAGTGGACATATCTTAGAGAGCCAGTGCTCTCATATTAGGGGGGATACAAGTTTAACCTTTACCATTGACTTTTCGGCTCGTCCCTTTAGCTAGCTTCCCTGCCATATCGTAATATTGGAAAAACTTAGGTCAGTTTCAAAAGAAACAAAAAAAAAAAAAAAACGGAAATTAATGTTGATTTACCTGAACTTCGTTCAACCCTACATATTTGACTTAATTACAAAAATGAGATGGGATATAATGAATTATTCTTACTCTTCCTCCCAAAGGAATAAAAGAAAGAAAAATAAACGAAATTCCAAAAAATATAAGTGTTTCTTTTCTCCTCTTAATTTTTTTAAAGCAATCAATAAATTCCAGTTTTTGCGCATCTAAAATGTTTGCCAAACGTTGACCAGATTTTTTTGAATTTAAATACCTCCTGTCAAAAAAATTGTTGATGTTTTCAGATTTTTTTTTTAACAGTTCTGGTTTTTTCAATATTTTTTGAAAACTTTAAAGTATCCTCGAATTTTTAAGAACTTCGAAGAATCTTGGATTATTAAAATATATATTTTTCAAAGACTTCAACGAATCGTGAATTTTTTAAAAAATATTTTCCAATTACCTTCCGGAGTCGTGGATTTTTTAGAAAAGTATTTCAAAATAATTTTTTTTAAATTTCAAAGAATCCTCGACATTTTAAGGACTTTCAAGAATCTTGGATATTGCAACAATTTTTTTTGAAAAATATATTTCAAAAAAATATTCAAATTTTTTAAAATATTTTTAGGGGCTTAAGAAAAATATTTTTTAAGGACTTCCAAGAATCGTGGATTTCTTTAAAAATATTTCCAAGGGTTTCAACAATTCTGGATTTTTTTTAATATTTTTTGAAAATTTCAAAGGATCCTCGAATTTTTAAGGACTTCCAAAAATGTTGGATTTTTAAAAAAATATTTTTCAAATACTTCCACGCATCGTGGATATTTTTAAAAATATTTTCTAATGACCTTCAGGAATCGTGATTTTTTTAAATATACTTTTTAAGGACTCCCTAGAATCATAGTGGATCTTTAAAAATAATTTTAGAACTGTCAAGAACAGTGGATTTTTTTAAATATTTCCAGCGACTTCTAGGAATCGTGCATTTTATAAAAAAACATTATTTTTTTAATATTGTTAAGCGTTCTTAAAACATATTTTTAAGGACTTTTAAGAATGGTGATCTTTTTAGAACATATTTTTAAGTCGTGGATTTTTTAAAACATATTTTTGATGGAATCGTGGATTTAAAAAAAAAAACATTGTTTATGTACTTTCCGGAATCGTGGATTTAAAAAAAAAGACATTGTTTATGTACTTTCGGGAATCGTGGATTTAAAAAAAAATACTTTTCAAAGACTTCCAGGATTCGTGAATTTTTAAGGACTTCCAAGAATCGTGGATTTTTAAAATTTTAAATTTTTTTTAAATATTTTTAAGGACATCCAGGAATTGTGGATTTTTTAAACATTTATTAAAGTCTTTGTTTACGAAGTCCAACATGACAAACATATTAGATCTTAAAAAAATATTAGATCTTAAATTAGCCTAAATTTGTTGATTTCTAACAAGGTCGTCAAGGTAGAAATTATAACTTTTTTAAGAACAAAGTTTGGCAAAATCCTTGACAAAAATGTTTAAGAGCTTTTTTTGATTTCGTAAAAAAGGACATCAGGTTTAAAAACCGTGGGTTATGGCGTGAAACATTTTTTTAATCCAGGGAGTTTCTGGAAATTTTTTTAGGAATGTGCTCTTCTCTTCCAATAATGTCAAAAGGCAAAGCATAAATGTAAACGATTCAAATTCAATTCTTCTTTACTATTTGGGATATTTTCCCCAAAATAATTTTTTTTTGTCCACCTGCCATAAACCATTTTATACAGAGTCCTTGATCACAATTTTCTAATAATGAAAATCTTTCCCATATTTTTCAGATATACCAACAGAATACGACCTTAAACGGTAAGTCTATAATAATATTTCATTAATCGGCTCATTCTAATATTATCCATTTGCTGATTTGGAAATTTTATGTTTGTCCTTTATTTATGCAGTGCCAGTACTCGGTGCATAATCGCAAATCCACACACATGCTCACACACACACACAGCCACACACAAACACATAATTATGTCTGAACCAATGCAAGTAAATTACCACACGGTATTATTAGAGTCTGTGTGTGTGTATGGGACTGCGTACATGTGTTTGTCATCCATTCCATATTTAGCAAAGTTCTTTCAAATTGAAAATTACTTCGAGCTACTGCTGCTGCAGAAGTTAAAACAAACAGGATTTGTTCCAAAAATGTTCTGAAGGTTACGGCGGGGTTGCGGAGAGGAGCAGGGCTATGTTGTTAATCATTGACTTTGACAATATTCATAACAGAATGTCAATTGGAATTTCGGACTGTTTGTTATGTGCATTCGCAGTCAGTAAGTTAGTCAGTCAGCCAGTCAGTCAATCAGACAGTTGGTTAGTCATTTCGACGGTTAGCTGTCATTTTGAACGTCAATCTATCAGACAACCAGATGGTCGTTTACATTTACCATTGCTATTGAATTGTGTGTATACAAAAATGTGAGAGAGTGTGTGCGTTTTGTGCCGAAGTGCGGGCGTTCATTTGACATTTAAATTGATCGACATTCTCCCATTGATTACATTGACTATGTCAATGGTAATGTCAGTAGAATTGTGAATACATTTTCTGAACGAAGTGGAAAATGGAATAAGTTTCAAAGTCGTCAAATCGAATTCTTTAATATTTTTACGACTTTCCCTGAAATAAGTGTGGCTATTTTGATATAGTTTTTCAAGGCATTCCTCGACAAAAATTAAGGAATTTTTATATTTTTCTTTTGGCAGATGTCAAAGATTTTTAAAATATTTTTCCGGAGAGATCCGACAGATTCCGTATTTTTTTTAAACCTTCCTTTTATTACACCCTCAGCCATATGGCTACAGATATCATTTGATACGGACAAAACGTGCCTAGTCATAATAATGGTTTTAGACCCTAGGTCTCTTTGAACCATATCCGTTTCAGGACATGTAAAGTCGATCTAGCGATCTCAGTTCGTCTGTCTGTCTTATTGGTGCGCACGTTAACTCTCTAAGAGAGTATCTGATTTGGTCCAAACTTGGTACATCATAATATTATTATTTAACTTAGATCAAGTTCGGAGACAATATGGATCAAAATTTAAAAAAAAAAAAACTGCACAGAAAGAGAATGGATATTCCATTTTTTCTTCAACTTTGGAAACCCTAGTATTTGCATCAGTGTTAGTTCAGGTGCGAAAATGGACAATATTGGTCCACTCCATCAAGTACCTCTCCCACAAAGTGTCAAAGAGTTCGATTGCCTTTAAATTAAACACATCAAAATATTTTTATTTACCCAAAGTCTGGTGTGAAAATGGAATATGTCGGTCCACGCCTTCTCGTACCTCCTCCACAAAGGGTCATAGTTTTGAATAACAAAAATGATTAAAAAAAATTCGAAACACCCATTCGGTTCTCGTCATATTTCACACATCCCATTATTTCTACAAACACAAGATCTGCTGTGAAAATAGGATCTATCGGTCCACTCCTTCCGGTACCTCTCCCACAAAGCGTCAAAATTTGGAATATCCATGAAGTTCAGAAAACTCGAAGATAACCAATTCCAATTCCATTTAGACTTGGCCCGCCTAAATATTTTCAACAGCACAAGATCTTCAATAAATATGGTTGAAATCGGACCACACCTTCTCTTACCTACCCCACAACGGGTCAGAATTTTAATAGTTGTAATTCTTATAGAATTTGAAATTCTGGGTCTCTCCCGGGAGATACCGTGAATTTTTTCAAGACCTTCCTTTTTAATAATAATATATTTAAGCCGCCTTATCTGATCTGACTTAAATATTAAATTTTTAAAAAATATATATATTTAAATGTTTTCCCTAAAACAAATAATAATTTTTTAAGAATATATTTTGAAATCGTGAATTTTATTGGATTGATTGATAAAGGTCTTTCCCAGGATTCTGAAAATATTTTTTTAAATATTTTTTTTAATATTTTTCAATTTGGTACAATAAAAATTGATGGGGTGTAGGACATAAGTACAAAAGGGTTTTTGGAAATTCGAACTTTAAGGTTACGATACGTTTGTCTTGGTGTGAATGGATGAAAGTGGAATTTTCATGAATTAAATTTTCATTCCTTTTAAATTTTCTCACAAATTGCACTTACGTCACTTTCCCCTCCACCACTCAACTGCATTTTGAATGCAACGAATAGTGACCCGCGTTTCAACACAAATCAATTCAGTTTCTATTTTTCATTCGCATCACTTCGACTCATCGGTTCACTTGGCAGCTGTTGTTGCCAGAATATTTTGCGTCGTTGATTTGCAACACTGCAAATGCATTGTCTAATTTGCCACAATTATATCCTCGGCTTATGTCCGCCTACAGATGGGATTTAGCGAAAATATTTCCTCTGTTGAATTTTGTTGTCCATTATCATTTGTCCAACGAAATGAAAAGTAGGAGGCAGAGAGGCCGGCGAACAGGCTGGCAGTGAGCTAGGCATGCGGCCACATTAGCAGTGAAATTAATGTCACCGTCAGCATTTCCTAAGCCAGGGACATTGACAATGATTATTATGTTATGGCCAGGAGAGATGCATTGGAAATTAAGTACAGATAGTTGCTTCAAATTGTTGTTCTCGTCTATATATCCTGTGTGCCAATAACATTTTTTAATATATCATACGATGCTAATGGCAAATACAAGGTTGTTTGTTGCCACATGCAGCCCGCAGGTGTAGGAGATTTAATAAAGGTTCTTTAGAGCTCTTGAAATTTCATTTGTAATGAGGAGGTATTATTTTTGATGGAAATTTCAGATCTTTTGCTTCACTTTTGCTTGATGTTTGTGGAAAATTCTGAAATGTAATAATTTTCAGTTAAGTTATCCTATAGTTGGTATTGGTTAAAGGGGCAGAGATAAAACTAAGAAATTTTAATAGCCTTAGTCGTATGGCTAGAGAGGGTATAGGATGTGTGAACATAAAGATAACCTTTTTTTATAAACGTTTTGGTTGTTCAAAACTTTGACCCTTTGTGGGGGAGGAAGGAATGGTCCGATCCCTACCTTTTTTTTTAACAGATCCTGACGTAAAACTGACACAAATAGTAGAATTGTCAAAGTTGGAGCCAAATCGGATTATCGTTTCTCTTTCTGTGCAGAAAATATTTTTTTTTTGAAAATTTAGACCTTTTGTGGGGGAGGTACCAGAAGGAGTGGACCGATATATTTCCATCTTAACACCAGACCTTGAGTTAATATAAATATTGGGATGTGTGAAATTTGAAGACAATCGGACTCAGACATCACATTTTATGAGAGTTGTAATTATTTAAAATGTTGACCCTTTGTGGGGGAGGTACCAGAAGGAGTGGAAAGATATCGTCCATTTTCACAGCAGACCTAGCACTGATGCAAGTATTAGGATTTGCAAAGTTGGAGCAAAATTGGATTATCGTTTCTCTTTCTGCACAATTTTTTTTTTTTTGGAAAATTTGGCCATTTGTGGGGTATTCCATCTTCATTCATCAGAATTTTATGACAAATAATTGTATGGACTATTTTTACTTGCTACGATTCCGTTTAAAGGGGTTTTTTAACCATTTTTCAAAAAAGACCAAAAAGACTCCTTTGTGGACCCAGTTGAGGGTTAAAACCACCAACCAGCAATATTGTCGAAGACACTATATATCTAAAATACACGAATTCCGCGGAATCTTAGTCCTACAATTTCTAAAAGTGTAAAAGTGAGGTGAACTTGTCCTATTTTGACTTATTTTCGATGTTAAATTGCAAAACGCTGAATTTTCCCTGTAATTATTTTTTGTGTTGCACTGCGTTATGTAATTGTTCTTTACTTTCGGATTACATGGGATATTAAAGTACAATTGGCAAGCGTTCAAAACTCCCATGTCTCTCTTCCTCTCATGGCAATCTACATTTGTCTACACCACCTACCTACCATGAAAATTGGCTTCAAACTATAGTTTGTCAATCTGTTTCATAGTTTTATAGACCAGTTCCTAACCGTATGGGTGATTTTATATGTTTCATATTACTCATTCGCAGAGTTTTCATATAAACGGCCGGAATCCATGGATGCGTTCGACTTGGCATTGATAGGTGTATAAATAAAAATAAATCAAATTAAATTTTAGACAACATTGTGATTATTTAGTATGTTGAAGATAAAAAATATAATATAATAATTGATCTAATTTTTCCACTTCATCTAATACTGACAAATTTGGATTTGCAGAAAATCAGACATCAAACATTTTTTGTGGGGGTAATATTAAATCATAGTTTTAACCTTTTTTAACGTTCGAGAAGGATTAAGCCGATAAATTGTATATTCACATCAGATGTCTGGTTGACAGAAATATTTAGAATATATTAAGCTTGATTAGAAATTCTGACTTCTTTCGCAAATTATGAAAGATATAGTTGTACCCTTTGTGGGGGTGGTACCTGAAGAGCAAGGCTATATCTGAAGTAGGAGATCATTTCGCTTTTCACAAACCTCCTACTCCAAAATGGCCATTTTTTATTAGATATACGTTTTAATTAGATTTTCTATCTACCACTTGAGCTTATCTACCATGAATCTTCCAACATAAATCTTTTATTATCGAGTTCGTATCAACCCCATCCACCTGAACGCTAAGCTAATCAAAAAATAAAAAAAAAAATCCCCATTGAAAGGGTTTCTTTTCAAAACATAAAGCTTTAAAATTAGAACAAAAACTCATCATAATTTATTGGGTTAATCTAAGATTTTCGTTAAAATATTTCCTCAACAAATTAAGAATGTGTATGCGAGTGTGTGTGTTCCTCTGTAAAATATGTGTTTGGGCATTCTTACGCACACATGTGCCAATCTGCGTGTGTGTGCCATTATTACTCTCCTTATCACATTTTCCATAAAGGCAATCTTTATTTACGATATAAACAATATTCAAGATTGTATAATTAAGATATGTGTCTGTGTGTGTGTGTGAAGAGCTACGGAGCTAATTTATGCACATATTTTGGGGCCAATAAATAGCGATGACACCAATATTCCAAACAGCCAGTCAGCCAGCCAGCCAACGAGTTGCCAGAGAAAATATCATTAATCTCAGGTGGAGGTTTGTTGGTTACACCAAAAAAGAAAAGGGATATGAATCCTCTTGACCGGCCCTAATTTCCTGTTTGCCGTTCTTTGTTTTTCCTATTTTATTTATTTAGCACAATTTGTGATATTTGTCTACGCCCACACACTTGGCATCGCACCCCCTCCCACCATTGCCAGATGACTAATTTATGTTGGTTAAATAAAAACAAAAGAGCAAAAGGATATCCAGGGCTTATATTCATATGTTAATACAAATACGTGCGAATATGTGTATGTGTGTGTGAGGTGTACATGTCATCGGGTTTATTTGGGTATGTGTGTGTGTGTATGGGATTGTTGTTGTTCTAACCCAGGCGTTCCTCAATATATTTTAATTTGATCCTAATTAAATCAAGTATTTCCTTAGTATCGTTGCCATGGCCTTGCCCCACCCTCTCTGTATCCCTCATCTTAGATTCGACTGTTCACATACTATATGAACATGTAAGACACACCATTTGTGGCATTAGAGTGTCTTATGCTGGAGTTGTTGTGCTTTTGTTTTGCCTTGAAGGTGGTATGAGTGCTCTTAAGATTTCCGTTTCCTAAGATTTTCGAACAACAACACATTTGCTCACTTCACAGACACAAACACTCACTCTCACACTGTAAATGCTGTTTGCGTGCCTATGATGTAGGCGAAATTTGTCTATCTTAGTGATGTTGAATTTCCTGCTATTGTCGTTCATTCCCGCTTCGTACGAATGGCGGCATCACCAACAAATGTTTGGGTTTAACAATAATCACCTGATGTCACTGATGAAATTTCACACCAATAAATCTTATTTTTACTGCTCCATTAATCTTTTTCCCACCGCCTAAAAGTGGGAAGGCACCAGCATTTGAAGCAGAGCATTCTTGAGCCATAGACCGAACATGGAACAGGAAATTACCAAATGTATTAGGTGTAGACAAATAATAATGGAAATGTGTAGCAAAGATCATGGGAGTGGGTGGGGAGACAGAAAATGTTGAATATATGAATATATTCTTAAAAAAAGAGGCGTAATGAGGGAGTAATCGTGTTCACAATAAATACGCTTTTTATATCATAAGCTTTGTGGAGAAGAAATATATCGAAAAAAAAAGGTTTTAGACACCATGTTTTTGGTCATAATTCCTATTTCAGATCATTTAGAACCGACCCAGCCATTTACGTATGACTGTCTGTGAATCTATCTGTCGGGCCATGTACATAAAGAGTTGCGTGACTATGACAGACTTCTAAATACCGCCCGAATTTATAATTTCAACATTTTACATTTAAGGGGGGGGGGGGGGGTTTGGGCCACATTTTTTAAGTTAGACTATAGACCAACTTGAAATGAAAGATTTTTCACATCAGTTCGCATTTCTCATATTTATCCATTGATTTCTACATAGCTGGAACATTCCAAAATTAATCTTGACCTTCGACTTAATAAGGCAAAATTTTCAAATAAAAAGAAACCTTATTTTGTAACTACACTTGGGTGGCGTGTGCTGAGCCCTGTTGGAATGTCCAAGGTGTGCGGCCAAAATGTTTGCGTGTCCAAGGTTTTAATACACCCTCCAGAATATTTTCGCGATAACATTTGGCATTTATTCTGATGCCACGGTCGATTAATATGAGCGGAGGGCGACCATCGGCTGTTACGGCGGCCTACACCATCACCATGGCCAGCGCTTGAGTTCTGGTGGCCAACCGAAGGTGCACATTTTCAGCTGACTTCTTTGGCAAGTAAACACGATCGTTTTGTTTGTTTACAAATTGCTGGACAACGAATGTGTTCTCATCGGAGAAAACCAAATTCGGCAGTTCACCACTTTCGGCCAAGCGAAGCAACTCTGTAGCTTATTCGAGTCTATTTTCTTTCTGTTGCGGTATAAGTTCTTCCACTTTTTGGAATATTAATGGCTTTACCCCGATCTCATTTTTCAATATTTGCCGAATGGAATTTTGCTTTGTTCAGCTCACAAGCCATTCTTCGGCCACTGCGACGCGGGTTTCGATCAAGTCACTTCTCTACTTTTCGAACCATTTCTGCTGATGTTGTTTCCTTCCGTCCACTTCCTTGACGTCGGGCTACGCTACCAGTATCACGGTTACGAGCGATTGTACGAGGCACAAAAGATTTATTCACACTTAAATACCGGAGTGCTCTAACGATAGCCACTTGTGGTTTTCCAGACAAATGTAAAGAAATCACACTATCACGCTTGAATTCAATTTTTCTTTCTTTAGCTGTCTCGAGACAGAACATTTGTTCCATAAGCCGAGCTTAGATTCCAGGCGCGTCGGTCTTGTGTACAGTTTTCCAATTTGAAAGACCGTATTCCGATATATTGTCTTCGAATTGGTCTTTCCATCTAATCCTTGGTCTTACCCTTCTGCATGAACCATCAGTAGGCTCGCTTTTATATGCCTTATGAGTTGGGGCATCTTCATCCATTTGCACTACATGGCCTAGCCACCGTGCAGCTTGATACGTCTGACGATGTCGATGTCCGTGAATAGATGGTATAGCTCGTGGTTCATTCGACGTCGATATTTACCGTCGATGCAGATCGGCCCGTTTATTATTCGGAGAATTTTTCTCTCAGACACTGCTTCAGATCAATACAACAGCACGGGTAGTATCAGGGTCTTGTGAGTTTGGTTTGGCGAGATGTGGCCTTGTTTCTAAACTGTTTACATTTCTCCGAATCTGAAAACTGATGTCATTTGTTTTGTTTATGGCGGTACCGAGGTATATGAAATCACTGACTACCTCAAAGCTGTAGTTTTCAAGTACCACTGTTGGTCCGAGTCTACTGGACGTCTTGCGCGTTGATATCATTAGCTTGGTCTTCTCGCCAATTTCTGCCAGACCCACTTTGGCAGACTCCTTCTCAATTTGTTCAAAGGTGGCTGTTACCGCTCTGGTGTACAGAGTGCCATTTCTGTTCACCTTGGCATCTCGTATGACATTTTCCAGCAGGATGTTCAATAGGTCACACGAGAGGCTGTCACCTTGTCTCAACCCTCGTTCGGTATTGAAGGGCTCCGAAAAGTCCTTTCCGACTCTAACTGTTGACCTTGCGCCAGTTAAAGTTATTCTGCACAGCTTGAATTCGATCACGAATAACTTTTTTCTGGAAAATTCTCACCAAAATGCTTTTGTACGCTTGTAAACAATATAATGAGCTGTCACTGGAAAAATGTTAACAGCTGTCGGACGAGTGGCTTATTAATGACAGCAGTCTGAAGTTGGAAGTGACCTTTTAATGTATTTGCGATTTCGCCAGGACTAAAGATATTCGCGTTTTTGTGGAAATTTTCGATTTTTTACGCGCTAAATATTGTCCGATTACCATCCAAATTGGTACGCTTCTGCCCAGCCCTAAACTTTTTAAACTGAACTTCATGCAATTCCGTGTGTTGGCATTTATTTGCTGGGATACCTTAGTTAGTTTGTTTTTCTAGCGAAATAATGGCTACATCGATGTATTTTTCATAATACCAAATATTTCCCAGAACTACACTATTTGTGTTGAAATCTAGTCTGCACTTCTAAGGGTGGGTTGCGTTAGGTTGTTACGTCTAGATTGTATAAATCTGCCTGATTGGCGATTATTGCGATAATATGAAATGGTGATACTAAATTTGAGAGGCATCATAATGCAGAAAGAGTGTTATTGTATAAAATATATATTTAAACGAATATAAATAAAAAATATAAAATAATATTTCTTATTGAAATAAGTCATATAAAAACTCTTTTCTTAAAGTCCGAAGTCCAAAATATGGAGAAGTAAAACGATATTAAATGTCTCTCTAGGCCATTCAGGATGGAGTACACAAAAATTAAATCTGGTAAATTGAAATTTCTACATGATATAGGAAAAAACACAAGGTTACACAAATATTTACGTACGCATTGCTTTCCCAGCAAACCAAAGTGAACTATTAAGTAGGAAGTTGGCATCATCTGAAGGTAATGCCAACGATGTGGTAAATGTAAAAAATGTCACCTATGTAAAATTCATTAGGAAGTAGATCTCACATCCACTTACAGTCAAAACGCCAAATTTAAATTAACAAAATCTAATAAAATATCAGATATTGCCAATAAGAAGGACTTTTGCAAAAATGTGCTATTAAATAAAGGAAATCTTTAAAATATCCTATAATATCTTACATCTAGATCCTCTTGCATTTTCGAAAAAAAAATCTACAGAAAACTATTCGAGTCAAATTCTCAACAATGTTATGTTTACTGGGATGTGACTATCCCCACCTACCTCACACCAATACACATATATGCTGGGCTTCAGTCTCTGTCATCAAACACATGACTACAAGTGTAGAACAAAACTAACAAAATAAGCTGTCGTCCAAATATTTGTGGTCTGTTCAAGTATTTTCTATGGCTCTACGGAATCCACTCTCACACATTACCATATGCAGACTTGGCCACAACATACTCGGAAATACACCCTCTCCATCCCGCCGTCACATGTATTCTTTGTTAGTAGCTTTCTAGGATTTTCGCTGTCATTTACACATCTCAATTATTGCCAAAAGCAGTTTTTGGCCAACAGCTTAGGAGGGTAAATGCGGTTATTTTTGGCCATATAAAAATATTTAAATATTTTTGGGAATGCTTTTCAAAGAGAGACAGACAAACAGACAGAATTACCCTTATTATGGAAAGTATACCCTCGCATAGTACACACACTAAACCGCAGCCATTGTCCCAGCGACGACGGCAACAACACCAACTATTCGCATTACAAAAGATATAAAAATAGAAAAAAAATATTTAATTTTCGAAAATTATTTAAATTAAAAGATACCAAAAATGACAGAAATTGTGGCAGTTAATGTGAATTTCCCGCCCAGCGCCGTGGCCCGAAACCTTTTAATGGTCCTGCTAAAACTAATAAAGTCGTTATTGTGGTTGAATATTGAAAATAAGTCCTACATTATGGCAATAATAAAATGTTGGCCAAATTAGTTTTTGTTTCATTTGGCATTTTGAAAACTTTTCCGTTTTTTTTTTGGTTGTTGTTAGAATGTCGCTGTGTGTGGGCTTCAAGAACTTTCTTGATTTCAATGACAGACAACAAATAGTTTTCGTGACAGATTAATTTTAATTTCAAGCTTTATGTTTTTGGATAAAGAAAAATGTGATGCCACTGAAGTGATTAGTATTTATTATAAATTATAAGTTGAGCTTAAAGACTCTTCGTTTGTCATTTATGACAGAGGAGTGATTGGTAATGAGTCAATTTTTGTTTGCCACCCACAAAAGTGATAACCATTTCGAATCGTTATAACGCTTATAAAATGAGGAATGAATATTTATTTCTTCTAACTCTTCATGTTCAAATATTTCAATCAGGACTTAATCTAGAGTCTTAGCTTTCCAAAGCTTCTAATACCTCTCTCACAAAGGGTCAACATTTTTAATAACTCTCACAAAATGAGAAATTATTTCCCAGTGCTGTGTATAGTTTGCACACGAAAAAAATTCTATTGATATTATCTCTATTATGTTAGGTATTAACGAGCAAAAAAATATGCTAAGTGCGGCCGGGCCGAACTTTTAATACTCTCCACCATTTTAAAGGAACTTGATATTTTTCCAAAAAATTCCGTCGAAAAGTACGTTGAAAGGAAAACCGTTATATGGATAAGTAACTTTTATGTCATAGGTTACAATACCGATTGCAAACAAAATACGAAATTTAAAATAATTCCGGTGAGTATTGTCGCTATGTCATCAAAATGCCGAATATCGGGAATATACGATATAGTGGACCTTATATGTGGCGTCGTTTTATGTGGGCTTTATGAGGACGTGGACCTGCATAGACAATTATCTATCGTAGGTAGTAGTACCCATTACTAGAAATTTGAAACAATTCCTGTTATTATTATCTCTAAAATCATCAAAATAGGGAATGTCGGGGGTACCATTATATAGGGGCTATACGATGTCGTGAACCGATATAGCCCATCTTTGAACTTGATCTGTGCAAAATGTTATCTTCCTATTTTAATTCGTTTAGAGCGTGATTACAACAGACAGACAGACAGACGGCCGGACGGACAGAGCAAAATCGTCTTAGAATTAAACGGTGATTGAGAATATATTGCTTTGTTTTTTGTTGTTTGTTAGGTCTAAAATTATTATATCGATGAGTTACAAACGGAGTGACGCACTTAATATACCCTTCACATACATATCGGTTTCGGAATGGCTCCCATAGAGCGTTACTTCCTAACATTCGATTTTTTAATGTTTTGACCAACATTTTAAATCAAATCCTTTGTTATTTGACATTTAGAGGTTTGAGTAGAAATAATCTCTTCATGCAAACAATTTTGGAGATTGCCCCAGTATGTGGTCTAGGTGAGTCCATTATTTTATATAGGCCCCAACGGTACTAACCGGAATTGTTTCCAGTTTGGTATTTGAAGTTCGTAATGGATACTACAGTCTATGACAGAAAATTGTCTCTGCTGGTCCACGTCATCGCATAACCCCAATTAACGGTACCCCCCGATATTCGGGATTTTGATGATTTCAGAGACATTATTTACCGAAATTGGTTCAAATTTTATGTTTGAAGTTCGTAATGGATACTACAGCCTAGGACAGAAAATTGTCTGTGCAGGTCGACGTCATCGTATAGCCCACATGTAACGATACTTTGAAGATTTTAGTGACCTTATTTACCGAAATTGTTTCAAATTTTGTATTTGATATTCGTAATGCAGCCTGCTACAGAAATTAGACTGTGCAGGTCCGCGTCTTCTTATAGCCCCACATGGCGGTACCTCCCGGTATTCGGCACTTTGATGATTTCAGCGACATTATTTACCGGAGCTATTTCAAATTTGATATTTGAAGTTCGTAATGAATACTACAGCCTATGACAGAAAATTGTCTGTGCAGGTCTACGTCTTCATATAGCCCCATATAGAGGTACTTCCCGATATTCGGTATTTCTATGATTTTAGCGACAGTAAATTTAGTATTAGAAGTTCGTAATGGATACTACAGCCTAAGACAGAAATTTGTCTGTGCAGGTCCACGTCTCCTTATAGCCCCACATAGGGGAACCTCCCAAAATTCGAGACTTTGATGATTATAGCGACATTATTTACCGGAGCTATTTCAAATTTATTATTTGAAGTTCGTGATGAATACTACAGCCTAAGAAAGAAAATTGTCTGTGCAGGACCACGTCTTCTTATAGCCCCCATATAGCGGTACCTCCAGATATTTTTTGATGATTTTAGCGACATTATTCACCGAAATTGCTTCAAATTTTGTATTTTAAGTTGGGAACGGATATGGATGTCAAAAAATTGTCTGTGCAGACCCACGTTTTGTTATAGCCCCACATAATAGTACCTCCCTATGTTCGGTATTATGATGATATTTATGATGCAGGACCACGGTGTCCTATAGACCCTAATATACCAGCTACATTCGGTATTTTAAAGATTTTAAAAGAATTTGTAATGGATTATATTTTTTGAAAATTGCCATATTCATTCCAAATGGTGGAGGGTATTTTGTACTTGTTAAATCTTGTTTATTCTTAAACACTGATGCATACCAGTAGTTAATTTTTCCATTTTATATTACAAAAATCTAATTTTTCCTTTTTCTTGCGAAAAAGCGAAAAAATGTTCAACTTTAGCATGGTGTTCTCAGAAAACTAAACAACGAATGACTCCAATTTTCTGCACTGAAGTAGAAAACGAGAAGTAGATGATCGGGAACTCATATCTTTGCTGGATGTTAGTTTGTTACTATTCCAATTTTCGGTTAATATGCCGCTTTTTTTATAATTGACCCAAAACTGCTGCGTGTTTTATATGCCCCATTCAAGGTGTAAAATTGCAGACTTGGATATCAATGTTTTCAAAATGACACCCAACATTTCAAAGTTTACTTATTTAAAGCAAGTACAAAAGGCGCATAGTTCGAACTTTAAATACCTCCACCATTTTGAAGGAACTTGAAAATTTTCCAAAATGTTCCGTAACTTGTAGCAATTTCGGTAAAAATGTCGTAAAAATTATCGTACATTTGAACATTTGAATGGGGCTATAAGATATCGTGATTCTATATAAACAATTCTCTTCTAGGGGGTAAAGTACTAAGAAGGAACTCCACGTATGGATTTTCAATTAATTCCATTGAAAATTATGGTTGAAATGATCAAAATACCGATGCAGCCCATTTTCGACTTGACCTACCAGCAGAGAAAAGACTGATGTGTGCAAAATGCAAGCTTTCTATCTAAAGTGCTTAAGGTTGTTAGGTCTAAAATGTTTATTTTGATGAGTTACAAACGGAGTGACGGACTCAATATAACTCCATACTATGTACGGTGGAGGGTATAAAAAGTTTCAGACTTTTTAAACATTTATTGCAACCACTGCAGCCGTCAGAGTTGGTCATAAAAACACCAACACTGTATACTATTAATTGATTGAGGTGCAAAAATAAAACTATACCGAAGATTTGCCAGAAAAGATTTGTGAAATTCTTGGAGTTCATTGCATGTCTAAAGAAATTCAGCTTTCAGGGAATACCAAGCTCATTTTTGTCCCACTACATTTTTGCAGTTTTTATAACGCGTTTTTAATATAAATGGCATACTTTCTAAAATAATAAAAAAAATCGGAACTTTACTGCTACGTCTTTAAACATTTTGATTTATTTTTTTAGATTTCTAAGTATTAATATATTTACTTGTCATTCCATATAAAACATATGGTGATACCAAAAACTGGGGTTTTCCAGGACTATTGAATTTTAACCACCATGCGGAGGAATACCTTTTTTATTGGTTGTAAGTAAATGATAATAGCCAAAATATTTATGCAGGAAATACATTCTAGGAAATAATTTTTATTTATATTATTTATTATTTATTTATTTATTTATTATTATTATTATTATTATTTTTTTTTTTTTTTTGATTTGAACAAACTCCAAAAGTCAACATTTCGTAATGACCATCTACAATTGACCATGAGAAAACACTCTGCAACCAAATTAACACACTCAACATCTTCGGGTAAATTAGCCATGAAAATAACTAAAAACACCTGCTACCCATCAGGTGGTACCATCTGACAGGCCAAGAAACAGCTGTTTAATGTTCGAACATTTCTAAGAATTTCGTTACGCCAATACACCTAATTAGCCATCAACATTGGGCTATAGTGCTTTGTTAAGGATTCATTTTCAATAGCCAGTCAGCCAGCCAAGTCGAAGCGTTGGAGCGGTCAATATTGAATTGGCTGACTTTCTTGCCCGAAGTGTTCATTTACGATACGCTAATTGAAATTTCACCATTTGGCGCAACGCAACAGGACATTAACACTCTATTTTGATGTGATTGTGTGTGTCTGTGTGTGTGCAAGAGTGGGTGTCTCTGTGTGTGTGCATTAGCTTGTGTTAAATAAAATATTCATGCTGTGGCCACTCACATTAATTATACCATTGATATGTCTGTCGCACCAGCACCTCCCTTTCTCCCCCCCCCCCCCCCACTTCGTGACATTTCCTTTAAATTTAGCTTTGCATAAATTTCCTTTTTAAAGAGTCCTGCTGCAGCATCATTTCGGGCGTTCATCATAAAGGACTTTATTTCATAAGACACAACAATAACAACTGACACTTGCTGGGTGGTTGGGTCTGGGGCTGAGAAATTTCTTAATGGTCTTTCGTTGGGTTGGAAACTCATTTAGCGCATCGTGGGCTATAACTTATAGTTTTGATGTGGAAGAAACTGCATGAAGGGAAGGAGAGGGGAAGCGAAACCCAAAAGATTTGTAACTGCGCCCAGGGAATTTGTTTGCATTTAAGAAAATCAGCTTAAAATTAAGAATTTATTACTTTTTGCTACTTATAGCTATAGCTATTGCTTTGCCTGGCATTGCTCATCGCCGTCTTCCTTTTCCACGTCATCATCATCAGCATTATCGTCAACAAAGTCTTTTGCTTTGGTAAGCATTTCAATTTTGAGTTTATTTTTTTGGAAAGTCACTCTGTTGCACTGTGTTCGGGGTTGCTAGAGGAAATGTGAGAAATTTTTAATAGTCCATCAAAGTAGATATTTAAAATTACCCAAAATCCCGAAAATTTGAATTTTTGTGTGGAGCCAGGGTATATCGTAACAACATAAATTGTTAAAGTCCCCATTGAATCCATGACTGCATATAGTTCTTTGGATATAATTATTTACTAATTAATTGCGTCTAAGAACAATATTTTTTATTTTTTTCAGAAGTAATTACACCAAAGTTGTCGTTAGTGACCCAGTAAAAATACTCATTACCAAATAATGTGTCTATGAAGACAGCATCGATACTGTTTATTTCAACATGGGTATTTCACAGGAAGTAAGCACTTACAAAACTGTTTCTAGGTGGCCAATAAATAAGTTAACAACAACAATGGTTCTATTTTTGGAGCATGAGGGATGACTTTGTGTTTAATTTGGGTAATTACAATGTTGCGTTCGGGGTGTTGACGATTTGAAGGTGATCTGGAACTTATGGTCATCGGTTGTCGATGGGTTAAATGTTATCGTTACGATTATTTGAGCTCTTCACTCTCAATGGCTGAGGTCCATTCGTCCATTTCGTATCTGGACCAAAATCCCACATAAATATTACAAGGTGTCAAATTTGGCCTATACCAGACACAGTTCTTCATTTAATACTGATAAAAAATATTGGGATGTCTAAAATTTAATAAAATCCGAACAACTCCATAAGTCAAAAGTTCAACCAGAAGGAATGGACCGAAACACCTATTAGATTCCTGGTTAACAGAAATATTGATAATATAATATCGAAGTTTGATGTAAATCTCTAAATTGTTTCGCATGTTATGAGAGATATAAATATACAAAACGTTGTCCCTTGTGAGGGAAGTAGTGGAGTCGGCCGATAAATTCCATATTCACAACAGATCTCTGGTTGAGAGAAGTATTTCGGTAAGTCAAGTTAGAAAAGAATCGCTGACTTGTTTTGAATGTTATAAGAGATATAATTATTTAAAATTTTTGGGGAGGATACCAGAAGGAGTAGTCCTATATATTCCAGCTTCGCATTAGATATTTTTTAGACATTTTGAACCTTTTGTGGGAGGTACCAGATGGAGTGGACCGATGCCACCTACCAGCTTCACAATAGGTTTTGTGTTTGAGATATTGGGATATGTTAAATTCGAAGACAATCGGGCTCTTATTTTATATTTTGTAAGAGGTATAATTATTCCAAATGTTGACACCTTGTTGGGGGAGATACAAATTTCACACCTGCGCTAGCACTGGCAAAAATATTGCGATTTGCAAAGTTTCCATAAAATTGAGTGATCTTTTCTTTTTGAGCAGGTGTCAGAAGGTGTGGGTCGATTCTGCCCATCTTCGCACTCAATCTAAGTTTGACAATAATATTACGATGCACCAAGTTTGGAACAAATCGGATACTTCTTCCGAGATCGTGCGCACCAGCCAGCCAGGGAGACCGATAGACGGACGGACGGAAACCCCTAGATCGACTCCAAATGTCCTGAAACAGGCTTGGTCCAAAGTATGGTCGGTTATAAGAGACTTATTTCGATTAAGTACGTTTTGGCCGCATCAAATGCCCTATCTAGCGTTATTGCTATGACAAAATGGGCATGGTGCTATTAATGACGTCGGCTTTCAGGACGTTCACTATTTGGAGGTAATTAGGGTTTACGATATAGGTGGTAGGGATATTGATGTTCAGTTCTTCACAGACGGGTTGAGGACTTGCATTGTATTCGTTAGCAGTTCACTGTAGAGATACGTCGACGGATTGGGATTAGTTCGGGTTTGACAGCTCATTGAATGTAGGTTCGGTCGCATCAAATAATATATGCCCTACGTAGCGTTATGGCTATGGCAAAATGGGGTTGGTGCTCTAAATGACGTCAGCGTTTAAGACCTTGATGATTTGGAAGAATCGAGGCGATATAGGTGATTGGGATATTGATGTTCAGTTCTTCGTAGGCGGGTTGAGGGCTTGTGTTATAATCGTTAGCAGTTCGCTGTATAGATAGATGGGAGCAGCTGTCCATGTCTTTGTAAGCGGATTGAGATTCGTTCAGGATTGACAGCTCACTAAATGTAGGTCTGGCAGCCCGATGTCTAGTAGATGGATCGGAATTCTCTCGGGTTCGACAGTTCACTTTAGAAATGCTCGGGGCTCCATGTGTTAACATCCGCAGATGTGGGTATGTTTGGGCTTAGCTATTCGGTCGTCTATAATGGCTGGGAAACTGTTCTAGCTAGCACCACGGTTTATAGCTACCTCTATTTCACTACCAATGTTTAAGCTATGCTACGGAATAGAGAGTCGAAACTCATGCGGAACAGCGAGCCGAAGACCCTGTGTAAATGAATTACCGGCCACTCAACATAATGAGAGCCAGCCTTGGAAAAGTTATTCCCATCAAACGTTTTTGTTAGTCTGAGGACGGCAAATGATTAAGGAAATCACCAGCTATCCTCTGGCAAGCCCCCTGTAGTAGCAAGCCTAACTACGAACTCAATACAGGGTTGCCCATATTCGACGGACCCATGACTCTTTGGGCCCATTCCAATCGACGAGGCTTGTCCGCAGGCAACATTCTTTACGGCCGATCGCCTTGGTCGACGTTTATATGCCCTCTTCGGATTAGAACATTTTTCGTATAAACGCTTAATGGTGTTCTTAGAAGGCGCACTTCTCACATTTTTTAATGTTTTAAAAGCACGTTGAGTTTTCACAATCGACTTCTTCTGTTGAATGTAAATTTTAAATATTTCGCGTGGCGTGTATTGGTTCATGGTAAAAATCTGCGTGGACTGACGCTTCAAGCGCGGTATGTCATTAAGCGATGTGACATCTCTGTCAAAAGTTGTGGCGTTGCCAGATGGGTCCGTCGAATATGGACAACCCTGTATGTGGCCGGCCTTACCAATTCAATGAGCCTTATGCGATAAAGGAGGAGTTTTCAAAGTTTATATCGAAAAGTAACCAAAACCGAGGGAGTAAGCCCCCACCCTCTTCAACACTTTTGGAATTTTTCGTTTCTAAGATTCCTCGGAATGCATGCATTTTAGGTGTATTGTGTGTTTCGGCAATATTGCAGATAAAAATACGAGGGATATTTTAGCCGGAAACATTAACCCTCAAGCGGTAAACAGAGCGTATTTTTGGTCCTTTTTGAAAATATTGTTAAAACTCCCTTTACTAGTAGCATTTCTACACAATTTGAACTCAAATAAAAAAATTCTCGAAATTGGACCGATATAACCCATTTTCTGTACCAATGATTCTGGATTTAATCCAAAGGTATCTATCAATTTGCAAACCTCTTTCTTAAATGTTGTGAGACATATCTCAAGTTAGAGGTGTACCTTTGCATGCAGTCAAAACAATAGAATGGTATTTTCTGAGTTTGGCCTAAAAACTCGGAACTCCCTTATCTCCAAACTAGTTATATCAAGTCTTCTTAAAATTTTCCTTCTGAGTACTTTACCCCCTGGTAGATAATTGTCTATATTGATCCCCCATATAACGGTATCCCCCTATATTAGGTATTTTAAATATTTTAGCGAGATTTTTAAATGCAATTGTTTTAAGTTTCGTATTTAGAGTTTGAATTCGTAATGAGTACTACAAGCTATGCCAGAAAATTGTATAGCCAACATATAACGGCATTTGTTTCAAATTTGATGATATTAGCGACATTATTTAACGCAATTGTTTTAAACTTCGGATTTGAAGTTCGGAATTGATACTACGGACTATGACAAAAAATTACGTATGCAGGTCCACGTCTTCGTATATCCCCCATACATCGGTTTTCACTTAAGTGGCGTTTTTCGCCGGATCAAGATCCTTCAATATGGTGGAGGGTATGAAAAGTTCGGCCCGACCGATCTTAGCTGCTATTAAGTTGATAGGTCTACTTTCACAATCTGTTGAATTTTGCCCGTTATTATTTTATGTGTGGAACATTTTTTTTTATTTTCTCCCTAAAATCTACAAATTCCAATTTTAGCCCTTTGTTGGGAATATACCAGAACGAAAAGACCGATATTTCTCCGTTTCCCAGTTACCGATATAAATATTAAATTCATTATTAATTTCAATATATAGAAATGATATTTGAACCCTCCAACATTTTCCTCTTTCCATCAATATCTTCTGCCATCACCTTTCATCTCAACCATCCACTGTGCATCAACGTCTTAAGGGGGAGCACTTTTTCAGCTATTCCTTCATAGTTTTAGTTACAATTTTATGTTTGAAATGATGTGCCCGTTTAACTCCCTTGTTCTTTTTGCAGTTTGAATGTTTCCTGTTTGTTGTTGTGGCTGTTGCTGTTGGTTTTTTCTTTTTCATATTTTCCCATTTCTTGCTTTTTTTCTTCTCCTTCTTTGCCGTCGTCGTAGTCATCGTCATCTTTTAATACTCGTTACCTGCAACGTTTCCTATGAGTCAAGTGAGTTGGTTGCCAAGTTTTTTAATGGCCTTTTTCGTTTCAATTTCTATTTTCATTTTCATATTTCCATAGTGTCGCCGCCTGTCTATTGCCGGTGTGTGTATGCTCGTATGTTGTTTCCTCCTCCCCCTACCCTCTCCCACTGTCCAAATAGGATCTCTCACTATGCCTTCTTTGTTCATATACGTTTTATTTGCTGGCTTATTCATTCATTCGCTCACTCACTCACTCGTTCGCTCGCTCGTTTGTTGAAAGGTAGTCAAGCAATCAGGAAAGAGGAAACACTTGGGTAGTATATGACAACTTCCGGCTATGAGCATAATTTAGCGTTTTAAATTACATCCAAAATGAGCTTAAATGGTTCATGACACATTTTCTTCGAAATAAGCAATTTTCACAAATATGCGACGGAACGTTGATGGCGGCCGTGCAAAGGACAACGGCAACGCAAACGAGAAGGACGAGCAAAAATGCCAAAGCAGGAACCCCATCCAATTTGTCCTTATGCTCAAAAGGTGCTGCTTCGTTAAGGCGGCCATGATAGGAGATAGGATATAATATCATATCATAAAGTAGAAATATGTATATCATTGTATTTTGTCTGGAGGCAAACGAATGAAATGGATCCGATGGAAGAGAACATACCCACAACATATGCATGTGTGTAAGTGGGCGGTGATCACTACCTGTGAAAATGATGCCCAGATGAAACAAAAATGAATTTTTCTAACAACTAAATTTTGAAATTATGAAACCATTGTTTGATAGTTTCTTCTTGTTTTATGTGAGAGTGTGTGTTCTAATATTGTATGTGATCTTATTGCAGGATATGAGAATATTGGCCTCCTTGTGTGGGCCATTGCCCCAGGTAGATTTTGCAATGGAAATTTAAAGGAAAAATAATTTATTTTTAATTCGATACCATTTTTTCCTTTTTTTTGAATTGGTGTTACCAGGTAAATAATTAGAACCTAATCATTTATGAATATATTTTCCTGAAAATCTTAAATGTCAAATTATATCCAACTTGAGCGGGAATATTTGGTAGTGGTAGTGATACAATTGTGTTTTTAAGAATTTAGTTCAAAATACTGTGTTTTTACATGTCTAGCTTGAATGCAGGTCATTATTGATAACGTATATAAAAGAAAAGATGGTTCGCACGCAGGTTATTATTTGTGCAGAGCATTCGAGACGATGTTGGTTCGAAAATTAAAAAAAATTAAAAAAGCGGCCCTGCCGAACTTTGAATACCCAACGCCATTTGGAACTAATTTGGAAATTTTCAAAAATATAAAATTAAATATAAAAACTTTGCTAAAATTCTAAAATCTCGAATATAGCCGTTATGTTTGAATCTATACGAAAACGTGGACCTGCGAAGGCAACTTTTGCCATAAATTATTGTTATATTTAACCCCACGGCGGTCTCAACATCGGGTTAGATACAAGCTCTCAACCAATGCCACCATTGGGAGGTACCATTTCTTTGCACCTATTTGGTGATGGTCTCCTCTGGTTTAGTGAGGAGACCAATCCAAAGATTTTTTCTTTCCATTTGTCAGACACCCGCTTTTAATGCAACTTCTCTTGATTTCGGTTAACCACAGTAACTGCGATGCTCCCACAAAGGGTCGACAGCAACTACCAGGTTAGGTTCTAAGAACCAAGAGGAAAACCTCATAGCCAAGACGAGACTTTAAATCATCAATCAATATATGTATGATTTAGAGATAGGGCAAGAGCTTCAATCGGAAGTCTTAAAATCGGCAATATTTAAAAATAATCAAATCGATATATAAGTAAAATCCTTGTATTTGTTGTATACCATCCTCGGAGAGCAGCTGTCATGAATACATTCTCCTTAACAGGACAAAGTTTCTAATAATTTAGACTTTCATAAAAACCGGAATAATCATTCGATTCTTTTCAAATTTCACCCAATTCCCAATTTTTCTTCCAACACTAGATCTGGTGTAAAGATGACATTGCTTCCGGTATCTCCCCCACAAATGATCATAATTTTCAATACTTATAACTTTCATAACATGCGAAGCAAGTCATCGGTTCTTTTCAAACTTGGTATATCTTAATTTTTTTCTCAACCAGAGGTCTGGTGTGAATATGGGTCCATTAATTCTCGTACCCCACACAAAAATAATAATATGCATTGATAAAATATTTTAAACAAATGTTTGATTTCTTTTTATACCCTTCACCTTGGAAAGGAGGGTATATTAACTTTGTCATTCCGTTTGTAACATCCCAAAATATTCGTCGTAGACCCCATAGAGTATATATATTCATAATCAGCATAAAATTCTAAGACGATTTAACGATGTTCTCTGTCTGTCTGTCTGTCCGCTTGTCTGTTGAAATCACGATACAGCCCACATTATTTGACGTAGAACGTCAAAATTTAGAAGAATAATTTGTATTGTGTCTAGGATGGTTGGTATTGAAAATATATCGGTCTACCTTTTGGTTAGTCCCCATATAACGGTATCTCCCGATATTCGGTATTTTGATGGTTTTTGTCACATTTTATGACGGATTTGTCTAAAATTGGAAATTGTTGGCCATAATGAGTTCTAGCTCCGTTGGCGAAATATTGTATGTATACGTTCACGCTTTTGTATAGCCCTATATAGCGGTACCTCCCGATATTCGGTATTTTGATGTTTTGGCAAAATTTTCCCAGGAATATGTCTAAAAATTGGTATTTGTGGGTCATAATTGGTTCTAGTATTTCCATTACCCTAAGGTGGAGGGTATTAAAAGTTCGGCCCGGCCGAACAATGTTTTTTACTTGTTTAAATTTTGCACAGTATTTTTACCAGTATGAAATAGAATACTTCGGTCTATTATATCAGTTATCTTACGCACATTTCATTTTTATACCCTCAGCCATATGGCTGGAGAGGGTTATATTATTTGATACGGTCAAAACGTGCATAGTCCAAATAACGGTTTTAGACCCTAGGTCTTTTTGTACCAAATCCATTTCGAAACATTCAGAGTCGATCTAGCGATGACCGTTCGCCTGTCTGTACCTCCCTTACAAAGGGTCGAAATTTTCCAAAAAAAAAAAAAAAAAAAAAAAAAAAAAATATATATATATATATATATATATATATATATATATATATATATATATATATATATATATATATATATATATATTATATATATACTATTATATATATACTATTATAAAATTTGATGTAAGAGTTCGATTGTCTTCAACATACACACAGCACAATATTTTTTAGTCCAAGGTCTGATGGTGTGAAGTTGGAAAATAACGGTCCATTCCTTGTGGTACCTCTCCCACAAATTGTCATAAACTTTGAATATCCTTAGAGCTCATACAACGCGAAGTTCTCACCCGAATCCATTCAGACTTGACACATCTCATTATTTCCATAAACACAAGATCTGTTATAAGGATATGTATCATCGGACCATTCCATCTCATACCTCCCCCACAAAGGGTTAAAATTTTGAATAACAAAAACGATCATAAAATCCGAAATAAGTATTCGGTTTTCTTCAAATTACACACATCACAATATTTTTACTAGCCCAAAGTCTGGTATGAAGTTTGGGATATATCGGTCCACTCTTTCCAAACAAAGTGTCAAAAATTTTGAGTATGCATGAAGCTCATAAAACGCAAAAATAACGTCCGATTCCATTCAGGCTTGGCATATCTCAATATATCCATCAACACAAGATCCGTTATAAAGATGATAGAGATCGCACCATTTCTTCTGGTAACTTCCCCACAACGGACTGAAGATCTTGAAAAACCAAACGCTCAAAGAAAGCGAAAAAGCATCAAAATACATCCTCAATCTCCTCAAATTTCCCACATACAATCATTTTTGCTAACACAAGATCTCTTGTAAAGATAATATACATCTGCCCACCCCTTCTGGTAGCTCACCCACAAAGGGTCACAGTTTCCAATACTTATATCTCTCATAACTTGTGAAACAAGTCAGCGATTTTTAATATCTTAACCAAAAATCTGACTATTTATGATTTATCGGAATATATGATTTCGCATAAAATTGGATATAAATGATCGATTTCATTCTAAATTTTGCACATACCAATATATTTATCTGTATTAAACTTTACTCATATTTCCACATTTTTCAAAAATTTGCACATAGCTCATATAAAGTATAGGAAATAGTCGATATAGTTGAAATATGTCACGTTTTAATATTTATTTCAGTCTTAGGTCAGATATTATTTATTGGTCATCTGCTTCGGAGCCTCCTCCATGAAGAGTCAACTGCTTGTATATTCATAAGTCAAGGGTAGGGGTATACATGTGTCAGCAAAACCGACTGACATTATTTTACTTGTTATTTTCAAAAATTATCACATATCTCATAAAAAGTGAAGGAAGTAGTCGATATAGTCAAAATCTGGCACGTTGTAATATTTATATCAAACTTAGGTCACATAAAAATTGACAATCGTGGCCCTCTTCTTCGGACCCACACCCATAAAATGTCATGAGTTTCAATAAGTATTACGCGTGGAAAAAAAATAAACCGACATAATTTGAGGGTACACATCCGTCAAAAACCGACTGATACTTTTTAAATTGTTTAAGAAAGAACTGAAGTGAAATGCATTTTACTTTTCCTGTGAAAGTGAATTGAATTTAACTTTTGTAAGAGATGGAAGTGAATGTCTTGTTCCAATCTTTTCTCTTTATTGAAAGAATCTAATGAAATATAACATATAATGACTCCTTCTTTAAATAAGGCATTAATTTATATTAATTTCTGCAACAGCAGTAAGTGGTAGCGTATGTGTTACATGCAACATATAATTATAACACTCATACGACACCATGTTCACATTTGGCATTGATGTGTTGCAGAAATAAAACCAAAGGATATTATTTGGTCAACTAGTGACACTACATTTCTCGTTTCGATAATTTTTGCTCACATACTGGTGGAAATGAGGAAAATAAATAACCAAATCAAAAAATAAAAAGTGAAAATAAGTAAATAATAACAACACCATATGTCTGAGATAAAATAACTTCATTTGACTGACTGACTGAATGATAGAGAGGTACGTAAGTACGGTCGAAACAGAAATTTTCGGAAATTACTGAAAAACCCAAAAAACAGGAAAATAATAAAATAACAACAACACCAACGACAACAAACAACTCATAAAAAACACGCACACACACACACACAATTGCAATACATACGGTGGGAGGGGGACAGGGACAGGATAATGTACACAAACGTAAAACATTTTCATAAAAAGTGTAAAAATACTTTTCAATTTTCCACATGGAATATGTTGTCGATTGCTGTGCGAATCAATTTATGACATCCGCATGAAAATATATATCCTTTAATAACATTGAACTACAACCACATGAATACATATATCGATGTGTGTGTATATGTGTGTATATATTCAAGTATATGCATACGAAATCACATATTTAAATACACATATTTGTAGATGTGGGTATTTTTGTTGGTTCGTTCGTGTGTGCATGGAAATGTGACATGATTGCATATTGTGTGTTTACCACACATATACACTCGAGGAAAAAATAATAAGGAAAAGTTATCCGAAGACTACAAAGTAAAATATAAAGTAAAGTAAAGAATTGATGCAGGATGCAGAACGATTGGTATATGATTTTCACTTAAAACCTTATGTTAATTCGAAAAAAGGGATTCAGCATTTTTACAATTTGGCCATTTGGATGGAAGGTACCAGTGAGTGAACCGGTACCATTCATTAAGTTTAGTATTTGTAGGAATGATGGAAAGTGCATAAAAATGGATTTATGGGCCAGGAAAATTGAACTCTGTCCCACTGTGTAGAGTAAATTAACTTCGTCGCGATTTGAACTTATTCTCATTATACCCTCACCCATATGGCTACGTGCCTCATCGAAATAACGATTATGGACCCTAGATCTCTTTGGACCAAATCTGTTTCAAGGCATTTGGAGTTGGCCTAAGAGTGTTCATCCGTCTATCTGTCTGGCTGGTTGGAGTACTAAGTAAATTAATCTCGTCACGACTTCAACTCATTCTCATTATATCTTCAGCCATATGGCTATTTGCCTCATCGAAATAACGCTTTCAGACTGCAGGTCTCTCTTCACCAAACCCGTTTCAGGACATTTGGAGTCGATCTAAGGGTGTCTGTCTGGCTGGTACGCACGATATTAGATCTGATACCTACCCCACAAAAGGTAAAAATGTTCATAGAAAGTAATTTACCTCATAGAACAGGTAAAGATGAAGGTTCATTCCTTCTGGTACCTTCCCCACAATAGTTCGAAGTTTTCAAAAAAATATTTTACGCACAGAAAGAGAAATATAATCCGATTTTTCTCCAACTTTGCTAATATTTGCATCAGTTTTAGGTCAGGGGCGAAAATGAACAATATCGGTCAACCCAAATAAATACCTTCTCCACAAAGGGTCAATATTTTGAATTATTAAAACTCGTATAAAATAAGATGTCTTCGAATTACACACATCACAATATTTTTATTAACCCATGGTCTGGTGTGAAGATGATAGAGATCGGACCATCTCTCATGTACCTCCCTCACAAAGAGTTAAAATTTTGAATAACCAAATCGATTATACAATCCGAAATAAGTATCCAGTTCTCTTCTTATTCCACATTATTCTACCAACACTAGATATGCTCTGAAAATTGGATATCGGTCTAATCTTTCTGGTACCTCCCCCACAAAGGGTTAAAATATTTAAAAATTATAACTCTAATAAAATGGGATGTAAGAGTCCGATTGTCTTCAAATTACGCACATCACTATATTTTTAGCAACCCAAGGTCTGCTGTGAAGATGTGATATATCGATCCACTCCTTCTGGTAAATCCCCCACAAAGGGTCAAAATTTTGAATAACCAAATCGATTATAAAATCCGAAATAAGCATCCAGTTCTCTTCATATTTCACAAATCCCATTATTTCTATTAACACAAGATTTGCTGTGAATATGCTGTATATCGGCTCACTCCTCCTGGTAATTTCCAAAAAAGGTCATCATTTTCAATGCCAATGAAGCTCATAAAACGCGAAATTACTATCCGATTCCATTCAGACTTTGCACATCTCAATATTTCCATCAACACAAGATCTTTTATAAAGATTGTAGAGATCGGGCCATTACTTCTGATAGCTCTCCAAAAAGCGTAAAAATTTTGAATAGCCAAAACGATTATAAATATATAAAAATAAATATAGAGGGTCAGGTTCTCCTTATATTTCACGCATCCCATTATTTCTACTTACACAAGATCTGCTGTGAAGATGGAATATATCGGTGCACTCCTTCTGGAACCTGCCCCACGAAGGGTCAACATATTCATGAAGCTTATAAAACGCGAAATTAATATCCAATTCCATTCACACTTGGCACATCTCAATACCAACACAAGTTCTGATATATAAATGGTAGAGATCGGCCTTTTTCTTCTGGTACCTCCGTCGTCACATATGGATCATGATTTGAAAAACAAAACGCTCAGAGAAAGCGAAATAAGAATCCAACCCTCGTCAATTTTCACACACACAAACATTTTCGCTAACACATGATCTGTTGTAAAGATGATATATAGCTGCGAACCTCTTCTGTTACCTCACCTACAAACGGCCACAATTCTCAATATTTTTACCTGTCAGCGATTCCTTACAACTTGCTATATCTAAATATTTTTCTCAACCAGAAACCTGAGGTGAATATGAAATTTATCGGAATTTATGATTTCGCATAAAATACCCTTTGCCCTTACCAATATTTTGATTTGTATTAGATGACGTGCGAAAATGGAATAATTCGGTCCACTATATTTGGTACCGCACGCACATTTCGGCATATTCTAAGAATTTTCTCATATCTCATATAAAGTGAAGGAAACAGTCGATAAAGTCCAAACTTGGCATGTCGCAATATTTATATCATATTTATATAGGACCGATACAGAATAGGCAATGTTGGCCCATTTCTTCGGAGCCTACTCCTTAGAGGGTCAACAATTTGAATAACCATAACAAAAGTCGAAGTATATTTGAATAATTGACTGATACTTATTAATTTGATTGATTATCTTTCAAATTTAAATGTAGTAGACTTAGCAGTGATTATGCATTTTCATTTCGGAAGAATATAAATAAGGGTCATGAATCCACATATCTTGCTACAAATTAACTGCTAAATTATGAACTGAGATTTTTTTTCTGAGTGTATTGAAAAAACCAGTGCATAACGAATCACACTCAAATAAATGAAATAGAGTAATGGTAATAATTGCAATTCATATTTATCTACAATTACAAATGCATTTACATATGAATTTACAAACAGACAACAAACCAGTAAGGTTAAATATAAATAAGGAGGGGTGGTATGATAAGTGAAAGAAGATCAACACAAGGCTCCATTGGGATTACTCACAACCAAAGGGCAAGCAAATTACAACCACTCTCGTTATGGAAATCAACCACACACACACACATGGATTTACATTTACCTTTTTATAGAATTCTAATCTCTTTACTGTTGGCGTTGTTATTTTTTAAGCTTAAAAACATATTGTTTTTTGGGGATTTATTTTTTTCTCGATTTTTTTTTTCTATTGGAATTTGTAAATGAATTTAGGTCAATGGAATCGTCATTGCATAAAACAATTTCATTCGAACTATGAAAATATTTATTTTTTGTTGTGTGTTTTTTGTTATTTTTGTTGGCTCTAAAACGTTATTCCAATATAATCCCTGGGTAGTATTTATTCTTGATTGTTTAGATCAATTCGGTTAGTTTAAATGTGTGTGTGTGTGTGTGTGTGTGTGTGAGTGTATGTGTATGCCTGCGTGTGATTTGATTTTATTTTAATAAAAAAAGTAGCAATTCAATGTAAATAGGACAGTAATAAATCGAGGATAAAAGAAATACATATATATTTCAATGAAAATATATATATTTTATCAAAGAAAGAAAAAAATAATTAAAAAAATGACAAACAAAAAGGTACATTTGAATTATAGGGATTTGCAATATGAATCATATGTTGGTTATTTTGCAAGAAGGATTTTGAAAATTGGTTTGATTTTTAATGAAAATTGTAATATTTATGTGAGTTGTCCAAAAGTATTGGATCTTAAAGGGTAGGTGGGATACTCCTCCGCCGAAGTTTCTTTGGAATGTTGGCCATTTAAAAAATTTGCTATGGGTGCTGTTTTTACACGTATGTTAACTTAAATTTACTTTACTTTGTATAAAAAATAAAAAGGAAAAGTAATGAGAAATCGATATAGTCGTTGGATATTCTTGTAAATCGAAAAATGTGTATCACACCTGTTTCAAAATCAAATAGGCATTTTTAGGAACACACCTCAACATTTCTTGAATATATTTTAGGCTAATTTAACTCTCGACCATGAGATGGTGTGAATTATATTTCTCATTCCAAATGCAAGGTGTATCAGTTGGAGACCCATAAAGTATATGTATATTTGTTTAATTACAATACGTTTAGGATAATTAGTACATTCCAATATATGTTAAAGCCCCAATGTACATAAATGCACCTTCCGATATTTGGTATTGGGCAGGTTTCTATCAGAATTTTTAAAGAAATGAGCGGATAAATTGTAAGATACAGATTGACAAATTTATATAAATTCCCAATATTAAATTACCGCTGATTCAGTGAAAATTTGGAGGCGAAATCTTCAAAAAAAAAAAAAAAAAACAAAATATATTGGAAAATATTAAAAGTACAGAAAGTTCGTACCGATTTCAAGGTATATTGTATTTTCTGCTGAAATCTTAAAAGAAAACAAGCCTTTGTGGCGGAGGTACCAAAAGGAGTGGACCTATATATCCCATCTTCACAACAGATCTTGTGTTAGTAGAAATAATAGGCTGTGTGAAATATACAGGGAACTTGATGCGTATTTCGGATTTTATAAATGTTGTGGTTATTCAAAATGTTGACCCTTTGTGGGGAGGTACCAGAAGGAATGATTCGATCTCTACCGTCTTTATAACATATTTTCTGTTGATAGAAATATTCAGATATGCAAACATGGATTCGAATGTTAATTCCACGTTTTATGAGCTTAACGGATATCCAAAATTTAGGGAGGAGAGGACCGAAGTAGGGAGGTACCAGAAGGTGTGGGCCGATATCTTACCACCAGATCTTGGGTTTATAAAAATATTGGGATGTGCGAAATTTGAAGACAATCGGACTCTTATATCACATTTTATAAGAGATGGAATTATTCAAAATGTTGACGCTTTGTAGGGGAAACACTTGATGGAATGGATCGATATTATCTATTTTCGCACCTAAGCTAGCACTGAAACAAATATTAGGATATGCAAAGTTGAAGAAAACTGTTCTTTTTCTGTGCAGATTTATTTTTATTTATTTATTTATTTTTTTGAAAATTTCGACCTTTTGTGGTGGATGTACCAGAAGAAATGGACCGATTTATTTCATCTTTACACCAGACTTTGGGTTAAAAAAATATTGGGATGTGCGAAATTTGAAGACAATAAGACTCTTACATCAGATTTTGTAGACGTTATATAAGGGTACTTGATGGAGTGTACCGATATTGTTTATTTTCGCACCTGACCTAGCACCGACGTAAGTGTTAGGTTTTGCAAAGTTCTTTGCTCTTTCGTGCTGAAAATATTGTTTTTTTTTTTTGAAAATTTTGACCTTTTGTGGTGAAGGCGCCAGAAAGTGTGGACCGATATTGCCCATCTCCGAACTCGATCTAAGTTTGACAATAATATTACGATGTAGTAAGTTTGAACCAAATCGGATATTCCCTTATCGTGCGCAACAGCTAGCAGACAGAAAGACAGACGGACCGACGGACATCGTTAGATCGACTCCAAACGTCCTGAAACGGGTTTTTGTGTCTAAAATCGTTATTTCGATGCTGCACGTCTTGGCCGTTTCAGATGATATACATTCTCTGCAGCCATATGGCTATAAAAATACGTTGAAAAATACTGTTAGAGATGATAGAAATACCGAATTTACTGAGGTACCTTCATATGGAGGCTATACGAATAACTGATCTTGCATAGTCAATTTTCCATCACAGGCTGCAGTACTCGTTGCTAACTGCAAAATAAAAAATACCGAATATATGGAGGTGCCGTTATATGGGGGCTATACGAATACCTGGACACAGGTTACAGATCTCAGGCTGTAGTACATGTGGCGAACTGCAAATACGAAATTTGAAACGATTCCGGTGAATATTGTCGGTGAAAACATCAAAATACCAAATATAGGGAGATGCCGTTATGTACCAAAATATGGACCGTTGTAGCTCATTTTCAATACCAAAAGACACATCTGTACAAATACAAATACAATTCGCTTGGAAGTTAGAGTGATTAACAGATAGGTACAGACGATGACTCTTTGGGCCCATTCCAATCGACGAGGTTTGTCCGCAGGCAACATTCTTTGCGTCAATTGAATTTTGTACGGGAACAAATGCAAATCAATGCGAATAATCCATTGTAAAATGGACCGAGCCATGCCCAACTGCTAAGAACGGCGTTTTTGGGATGTTCTTGGGGACCTCTCAACACTGGCTCGTACGGCAGCGATATTCTCGGCCGATCGCCTTGGTCGACTTTTATATTGCCTCTTCGGATTAGAAAGAGCCTTATCAGTCGAAAATTATGTTGTTAGAAGGCGCACTTCTCACATTTTTTAATGTTTTAAAAGTACGTTGAGTTTTCACAATTGACTTCTTCAGTTGAAAGTAAATTTCAACTATTTCAGAACGCGATGTGACATCTCTGTCAAAAGTTATGGCGTTGCCAGATGGGTCCGTCGAATATGGGCAGCCCTGCACTTTGTGGTTTCTAAAATGTATATTTCGAGGTGTTACAAACGGAACGGCAAACTTAATACGACAAAAAACCCTCCATACTATGGTGGAGGGCATAAAAAATATGGGTTTATAAATATACCTTGTTCTTGTTTATCTTTTTCCATTGTTAAATATTCATCTATAATATATATTTTTAATTTTATATACTTTCAGAATGCAAAGATTGATCACCAATTTAAAATTAATTTCTTACTACGCCCACAAAAGTAAGTAGATCTTTTTTAATATTTATAACTGCAATTAACTTACCTTTGATGTATTAAAACCTCATAGGAAGAGCCGTTAAGAAAAATGCATGTTTGCAGAATTAAATGATTATTTCTATTTCTGTTAATAAATAGTTGTTTTTTCTTATCGCAATAAATGAAAACAAATTACTGCACTTCATATGGCTTGTCAAGCAGTTTTCGAACGCAACGAACGCATGCAAAATTCAAATGCCAGTGAAAGAGGTGCTGTTATAGAAATATACAAATTATGTTCAACTGCCGTTTTTTTTTTGCAAAATTTTTCTGCGTAACTCTAATGGCCTAAGAATTATAGAAAAGAAGAAAAAAACAACAAGAACAACAACATTTTGCACAAATGTTGTTCCAACTGATATTGCGGCTTAACTGCTGCGGCTGTTATTGTCGTCGTTCTTACAACTATGTTGTGTGGTTGTATGGTTGCTGGCTGCCTAGCTGTTGGTTGGCTGCCTTGCCTGGCGTTCTCTTAACATTTTAAATTGCTTATACGTCCCTAAGGCAATTTCATAATGTGTCCCAAATGTATGAACATTATTAACACTAATTGCACCAGCACCAGGCTGCCAGCCTGACTGCTTGCCTGCCTGCCTGCCTCTGCTTGCCTGATGGAGGGGATTTTGAATGGCACTACTCTGATGAGTGCCGAAAGAAATAGCAAAACCATAAGCTAGGAGAAACTGGGGAGCTGCGGGAGGAAAAAGGGTAGAATTTAGCGGTTGGCATTCCAATTTTATTTTGGTTCAACAATACCACCGCCGGCAACACAACCAACCACTTGCCACTTCAATGAAGCTAATGCCAAATCAGTGGGACTAATTCTACTGGTTGCCTCTAATATTTCTAGTGTCGGAGGTGGCACTGCTGTTGCTGTTGACGTCGAAGTCGCCAGCGTTGCTTCTGTGGCTTATACCCTCAACCACAATTAGCTAAAAAGTCAAGACCTTTTGGGTTAAACATATTTGTGGCATTGATATTGGTAGTAAGTGGCCATAGCGGGTTGGAGAGGTCCTCGACTATTAGGCAGAAGGTGTTGATGGCTGTTCATTGACTACGTCCAACCATTCCGACATGGGTACATATAAATACATATATTTATATATTTCAACACAAGAAAAAAAGAATGCGTAAATTACAAAATATTAGTGCCTCTATTTGTATTGTGCCACGTGAACGATTCTGTTATTTCTGGGGAGTTCACCAACACGAGCAACGATGTTACAGTGGGTTAAGTTTTAAAATAGAGAGGTACTACAACTAAATCTCAACATCAGAAAAAAATTTGATTACTATTAGTCCATAGTTCGTGCTAGGATTTTTTTTCTGTCAGTCTTATGGAAAATTTGGGTATTTATCAAAATGAACCTCATCGAAGTTTTAGGCCTGATCGTTGGGAGGGTCCGATTTTGCCCACACTTTGTACATCGTAGCATTGTTATTAACTTAAGATCAATTATTATTATGCAATTATTATTATGCATGCTTACACATAATGGTACTTCTCCCTAAATTTTTAAAATATTAAAAATGTATAGGGTGAGATGAAAAAACTGCAACCAATTTTAGACTATTGTCATTTCTAAGCCACTCGCTCGACAGCTGTTAAAATTATTCCAGTGACAGCTCATTATATTGGTTACAAGCGTACAAAAGGATTTTGTTGAGAATTTTCCAGAAAAAATGTTATTCGTGATGGAATTCAAGCGTGATAGTGTGATTTCTTTATATTTGCCTGGAAAACCACAAGTGGTTATCGTTAGAGCACTCCAGCATTTAAATGTGAATAAATCTTTTGTGTCTCGTACCATCGCTCGTTACCGTGATACTGGCAGCGTAGCGACGTCAAGGAAGAGGACGGAAGAAAACAGCCACATCAGTAAAAATGGTTCGAAAAATTAAGAAGCGACTTGATCGAAATCCGCGTCGCAGTGGCCGAAAAATGGCTCGTGAGCTTAACATATTGCAATACTCCATTCGGCAAATATTGAAAAATTAGACCGGGGTAAAGCGATTGAAATTTCAAAAAGTGTAAGAACTTACACCGCAGCAGAACGAAAATAGACTGAAAAGAGCTAAAGAGTTGCTTCGCTTTGCCGAATGTGGCGAACTGCCGAACTTGGTTTTCTCCGATGAGAAAACATTCGTTGTTCAGCAGTTTGTAAACAAACAAAATGATCGTGTTTAAGTGCCAAAGAGGTCAGCTGAAAATGTGCACCTTCAGTTGGCCACCAGAACTCAAGCGCTCTCTGCTCGTATTAATCGACCGTGGCATCAGAATAAATGCCGAATACTATCACGAAAATATTCTGGAGGGTGTATTTTAGCCTTGGCACGCAAACATTTTGGCCACAGACCTTGGACATTCCAACAGGACTCAGCACAATAGCACCCAGTACGCGCCACCCAAGAATAGTTACAAAATGAGGTTCCTCGCTTCATTTCCAGTGCAAAATGGCCACAAAAATCTCGGGATACCAATCCGTTGGACTATTGTGTCTGGAGTATTTTGGAAAGCAAGGTTGGCACTAAAAAATACCAAAGTGTCGATCACCTCAAGCCAGCGCCTCGCCGGGAATGGGCCAAAACACCGCAGAGCAACATTCGGACAGCATGTGACGGTTTCATTGGCCATTTGAAGGCCATCATTCGTGCCAAAAGTAACCAATTCGAACCAATCTAAACTTATTCTAAAAGGAATGAGCCGAAAATTCAATACTCACATCAGATGTCTGACTACTACCGTCAAGTGTTACTATTGCAATAGTAACACTTGACGGTAGTAGTCACACTACGCTAGTTTTAAGTTTATTATTTTAATTATTTGCAAATCACCCTGAAGATGAAACTCAAAGAGCTTCGAAATATTGGAAAAAGAAAAATAAATAATTAAAAAAACCAAAAAGTTTGACCTCAAGCTCAAATAATTGTTTTTATTAACTATCCAAAAGGTCGAAAAACCAGAGAAAATATTTAATAATACTTATACAAAATATCATATTTTCAAAAATCCTAACAATTGAGTTTCAACTGAAAAACCCTATTGAGAGCTAAATTCACCACTGTGCCATTGGGAGCAATACAACACCACAAATACCCACATGTTTGTATGATCCCCACCTTCTACGTCTGTGTAATTCTTCGAAAACTTCCGGGTTCTCAACGTGTATTTGTATTTGTGTAGCCCAAGTACCACATTAGAGAACAATGTGTTGACAGTTAGTCGTCAATCAATCATTTTAAGAGTTTGTTAATAAATAGTTTTAGGCCATAATTTCTTGTCTTTTCTTCTTTGTTGCGCCACTAATGTTTAACTTTTCATCGGGCATTTATAGTTCGTTGCTGCTGTTGTTTACAAATATCGTATATGTTTGTGTGGAAACCCAATTAGATAAGTACTCGTAGAATGGAGAACGCCCTTAGGTGGGCATGGGGAACAAATGTTCAACTCACCGGTGTTTAGATGGCTACCCACCAACCAACCAACTGTCATCATTTATCTGCCAACAAACAACGACCCCAACATAGGTCAATAGTAATTGAATTAGTTGTCATCATACCGCTGTTATGATCAACAATGGGTGTGTTTTATGTTGAGTTTTGAATGAAAACCAAATAAATATATAAAAAATAAATAAAAATATAGAAAAAGGGGAAGTCTCTTTATAGCGATTTAGTTTCCTTGCAGGAGAACAATGGAAATAAAATTAATGAAAGCTTAAGAAATCATAATTTAAGAATTGCGAACGAACTTATTATTCTTATTTAATTCTCGAAACGGGCGTCTGAACTCAGTACAGCCCACATCAAAACAGTATCGATAGATCTAAAATAACGAACAATACAGTAGCACGTGCATTCTGAGGTACTTAAAATAAGTGTTAACAAGTAAAAAAGTATCGGTCGGTTTTGCCGACAGATGTATACCCTCAGACAATGTTCGATTATTTAAAAATATCTTGACTTCTGTTATAATTATTCAAACTCTTGACCCTCTATGGAGTGGGGTTTGAAAAAATGGGCCAATATTGTCCATTTCGTATCGGATCTAAATAAATACGATATAAATATTGCGATGTGCCAGGTTTTAACTATAATGGTAACTTCCTTCACTTTACATGACACGTGTGATAATTTTTAGAAAATGTTAAAATGTGCGTGTGGTACCAGGTATAGTCGATCGAAATATTTCATTTTCTTGCTTCATCTAATGCACATAAAAATATTGGTATTGGCAAAATTACAAGAAAATCGAACATTTAATTCCAATTTTATGCGAAATCATATATTCTATATTCATGTCAGGTTTCTGGTTAAGAAAGAATAGCTAACTTGTTTCGCAAGTTATGACAGATAAAAGTATTTAAAATTGTGACCCTTTGTGGCTGAGGCACCAAAAGGAGTTCATTTTCAGAACAAATCTTGTGTGAATTAGAAGAGAGTTGGATGCTGATTTCGGTTTTTGGAACGTTTTGTTTTTCAAAATCTTGAATCCTTTGTGGGGAAGCACCGGAAGAAATGGTCCGATTTTTACCAACTTTACAACTAATCTTGTGTTGATGGAAATATTGATATTTGCAAAGTCTGAAAGGAATCTGATGTTAATTTCGCGTTTAATGACCTTCATGGATATTCAAAATGTTGACCTTTTGTGGGGGAGGTAACAGAAGGAGTGGAATGATATATCTCATCTTCACAGCAGATCTTGTGTTAGTAGAAATAATGGGATGTATGAAATATGAAGAGAACCGGAAGCTTATTTCGAATTTAATTATCGTTTTAGTTATTCAAAATTTTGACCCGTTATGGGGAAAGTACCAGAAAGAATGGTTTGAAATCTGCCTTTTTTATAACAGATCTTATGTTGATAGAAATATTGAGATTTGCCAAGTCTGAATGATATGGGATGTTAATTTCGCGTTTTATGAGCCGTCCAGCCGTCCATCTTCACACCAGACCTTGTGTTAATAAAAATATTTTGATCTGTGTAATTTGAAGACAATCGGATACTTACATTTTATAAAAGTTATAATTATTCAAAATTTTGACTCTTTGTGGGGGATGCACTTGATGGAGTGGACCGATATTGTCCATTTTCGCACCTGACCTAGCACTGATGTAAACATTAAGATCTAGAGCTAAATGGGATCATCCTTTCTCTTTTTGTGCAGTAAAATATGTTCTTTGAAAATTTTGATCTTTTGTTGGTGAGGTACCAGAAAGAGTGGACCAATATTGCCCACCTCCAAAGTCGATCTATGTTTGTTAATAATTTTGCGATGTACCAAGTTTGGACCAAATCGGATACTCCTTTGGAGAGTTATCGTGCGCACCAGCCATCCAACCAGACAGACGGACGGACGGACATCGCTAGATCGATTCCAAATATCATGAAACGGATTTGGTCCAAAGAGATAAGGGGTCTAAAACCGTTATTTCGATTAGACACGTTTTCGCCGTATCATCGTATATCATCCTCTCTAGCCATATGGCTGAAGGTATAAAAATACTTATGCAGATCCACCTGTTTGTATAGGCCTCATATAACAGGATTCATTAAGATGGTATTTTTCGAACTTAACTGATTTTTACTTGTTTAATCCTACAAGTGTTTGAGGCCGTTGTAACATACCTAGAGACCTCTTATGTGATAGTGGGAAGAATACAACATATTATATTATGCACGACATCGGCTAAATGTAAAATTCATCACTGTGAAACTTGTACAAATTTTTTTCGCTTCAAGGATACTACACAGCTTTCGGATAAGTCACTTATTAATTCCTGCGGAATTTTATGGGTTTACATGTTCTTGCCTATTGATCTGTGACTTAGAATTTTGATCTCTCCGTGGGAGTTTTTTTTCAAAATGCAATGTAGATGTAGGTATGTATCACCCATATAACGATGACATATCAAAATACTAGATTTTCGGTGTTTGTTAGCGGTAGCATGATATTTTGGGCTCTCTGTTGAAAAATTTATCTCTCTCAACAAATTCAATATTGATATATCCCCCCATTGGTAGAACTGCCACAATTAAGAACTGCCATTGGTAGAACTGCCACAATTTCACCGATTTTTGTTATACCCTCCACCATACATAGTACGGAGGGTATATTTAGTTCGTCATTCCGTCTGTAACTTATCGAAATAATCATTTTAGACCCAACAAAGTATATATATTCTTGATCAGCGTAAAATTCTAAGACGATTTTGCCCTGTCCGTCCGTCTGTCCGTCTGTTGTAATCACGCTACAGGCTAAACGAATTAAATTAGAAAGCTAAAATTTTGCTCAGATCTCTCTTTTGTCTGCAGGCAGGTTAAGTTCGAAGATGGGCTATATCGGTTCACGATATCGTATAATGAAACAAAGTATTGGAAGAAATATAACGGTACCCCCGATATCCGGTATTTTGATGATTTTACCCACATTTTTCAATGGAATTGTATGAAAATCCACGGTCAATATAACGGTACCCACGAAATTCGGTATTTTGATTATTTTAGCCACATTTTCTGATGGAATTCTATAAAAATCCACACAACGAGTTCTTTGTGAGGACTTTATCCCTTGGCTAGGAATTATCTATATAGGTCCACGATATCACATAGCCCCCATACAACGGTACCCCCGATTTTCTGTATTTTAATGATTTTAACCACATTTTCTAATAGAATAGTCTGAAAATCCACACGAGGAGTTCTTTGTGTTCTGACGAGGAGTTATTTACCCCCTGAAAGAGAATTGTCTATATAGGTCTACGATATCGTATATCCCCCATATAACGGTACCGCCCGATATTCGGTATTTTAATGATTTTAGCCATATTTTCCAATGGAATGGTCTGAAAATCCGCACATCGAGTTCCTTGTGACTACTTTATTCATTGTAGGATAGGTCCACGATATCATATGTTCCACATATACCAGTATCCCCCCGATATTCGGTATTTTGTTGATTTTAGCCACATTTTTCAACGGAATTGTCTGAAATTCTACACAGGGGGTTTTTTGTGAACACTTTAGCCCCTTACAGGGTGTTCTCTATATAGGTCCATGATATCGTATATCCCCCATATAACGGTACCCCCCGATATTCGGAAGTTTTTGGAAGTTTTTGGTCACATTTTTAAACGGAATTGTCTTAAATTCTATACAAGGAGTTATTTGTAAGTACTTTATCCCTAGACATATATTTGTCTATATAGGTCCACAATATCGTTTATCCCCCCATATATCGGCACCTTCCGAGATTTTAACAGAATTTTCAATGGATTTTATTTTTATTTTTTGAAAATGTCCTAATTCGCTCCAAATGGTGGAGGGTATTCAAAGTTCGGCCCGGCGGAACTTACTGCTTTTTTACTTGTTTAACTTCTATTCTGACGTAGTTAAGGGTATACAAGTTTCGTCCCGTTCGGTGTTAACATCATTTTCACTTGTTCCATTTATGATTGTCTCCCTTGTTTCATCTCCAAACCATATTTATGTTTCATAAACATTTCTTCCAATATTTTGTTTCATTTTTCTCCATAAAATTCACCTAATGTTTAAACAAACCAAATAAAAGGTGTGTTTTTGGAAATGGTATCCTCGTGGCATTTTCATCTTCAATAACAACGATAATAACAACAACAACAGCAGAAACATGCGTTATTTATTAACGCCATAACATACAACGGAAAAATGTCCTACCACCAATATATTATTTCGTTTTGATGAATGATTGGCAAAAATAATCACCAGATGTAAACCGTGTACAAATGTCACAACATTACATAGCAATTAATTTGCCATTGCGTAAAATATGTCATTTCTACGGGTAGATAATTTGTGATGCTCATTTAATTTGAGGAACATGTGAACACGAGTTATACTCAATATCATTACATTCCAGGACAAGATATATTTTTCGATTTATGTAACATTGGTCATAATTTTATTAGAAATTGTACATTTGTAGTTCATCGAACCAATACCTTAGTTGGAAATACCTTAGTTATTAAATCAGATTGGGAGCCCCCGGTTTTTCATTCAACTTTGTATTTAACAAATGTTTTGGCTGTTCAAATCAATGAATGAAATTTCTCTTTAAAACCCACTGATTGATAACCAGTGAAGAAAGTCTTAAATTCGGGCGGTGCTAACTTTATGATACCCTACACCACTTCACATAACAAATTAAATTTTTTATGGGGAATTTGTGAGAATTAAATCATACAAACTATGATTATAGTTATGATTTGAAGCCCATAAGAACTAATATATGGGAGGAATATACTCCTCTGAATCGATTTCTACTAAATTTCCTCAGGCATTTGTGCCTTTTCAATTCGGGCTTGTATTACCCAATTGGTGCACAATTAACATGAAATCGGATAAAGGTATATATGGGAGCTATAGCTATATCTGAACCGATTTTCACCAAATTTGACATACTTGTTTCTAGACTCAATTTGGTCGTAAGTGCCAATAAAAGCCAAATCGGACGAAGATATATATGGGAGCTATATCCAAATCTGAACCGATCTCAATAAAATTTAGCAAAGGTGTTTGTGAGTTGTATTAGATATATTTCCCCAAATATCGTTGTTACAGAGTCAGTGCCAGACCGTAAACGTACCAACACCAGCTTCGGTAAGTGACATCCTTCCTTAGAGTACTTATCCAGGTCTCTAATCCTTGTAGTCCTAGTTTCCTAGATCTTTGTAGTGCTTGAGTAATTATTAAGGTCTCCCGCAACCGTATCCTTGGATATCCTGTAGTGCTTGAGTACTTATTAAGGTCTCTTGCAACCGTATCCTAGGTCCTTGTATTGTTTGAGTGGCTATTAAGGTCTCTCGCAACGGTATCCTTGAATTTCCTGTAGTGCTTGAGTACTTATTACGGTATCTTGCAATCGTATCCTAGATCCTTGTAGTGCTTGGATATTTATTAGGGTCTCTCGCAACCGTATCCTTCAATATCCTGTAGTGCTTCAGTACTTATTAAGGTATCTTGAAACCATATCCTAGATCCTGGTAGTGCTTGAGTAATTATTAAGGTCTCTCGCAACCGTATCCTTGAATATCCTGTAGCATTTGAGTACTTCCTAAGGTCTCTTGAAACCATATCCTAGATCCTGGTAGTGCTTGAGTACTTATTAAGGTCTCTCGCAACCGTATCCTTGAATATCCTGTAGCGTTTGAGTACTTACTAAGGTCTCTTGCAACCCTATCCTAAATCCTTGTAGTGCTTGAGTGCTTATTAAGGTCTCTCGCAACCGTATCCTTGAATATCCTGTAGCGTTTGAGTACTTTCTAAGGTCTCTTGAAACCATATCCTAGATCCTGGTAGTGCTTGAGTACTTATTACGGTCTCTCGCAACCGTATCCTTGAATATCCTGTAGCGTTTGAGTACTTACTAAGGTCTCTTGCAACCCTATCCTAAATCCTTGTAGTGCTTGAGTACTTATTATTATTGAGGTCTCTCGCAACCGTATCCCGTAATAGCCTGTAGTGTTTGAATACTTACTTACTAAGGTATCTTGCAACCGTATCCTAGATCCTTGTAGTGCTTGCAGCTGTATCCCAGATTTTTGCAGCATAAGATCTCTTGTAACCGTATCCTTGAATATCATGTTGCTTGCTTGAGCACTTATCCAGATCTTTTGCACTGAATCCATCCCGAATCCTGTACACCCTGATCCTGTATCCTTGTCCCGTTCCTTGAGTACTTATTCACGTCTCGAGTGGAAGAGCCACCAATCAAGGACCGAAGACGAGAAGGATAGTTGTGGCAAAAATAACAAATCGGATGAACAATATATATGGGAGCTATAGATATATCTGAACCGATTTGGATCAAATTTGGCATACTCTTTTCCCGGCCTAATGTGGTCGTATATGCACAATTCCATACTATTTGGGCAAATTGGGCAAATCATACGAAGATATATATAGGAGCTATATCTAAAGTTTGACCGATTATCTCCAATTTCAATGGGTTTCGTACTTGTGTCAAACAAATGATTTGTGCAAAATTTCATCTGGATCGGCCAATAAATGCGACCTGTACTTTGTTTACAAAAATACACGGACGGATATGTAGACTCAGAACATGATTTTATGCAGATCATCAAAAGGGGCCGTGGCCTATCTCGTGTCCTATTACCTGTTACGAACAAATGCACATAGACATAATAACCTGACCACCATGTGGTGTAATGTATAACAAGACATTACGTAGGCTTCCAAAGGGTTAGCGTAGGTATTTATAGATTATTTTAAATTTGATACTAATTTAGATTTCTCTTTCATTAATTATTTCCATTGTCTATTTTGCGTATTCTATTTAAATGAACCTGATATTTTTACACTAAATATCAATGACCCACTTATCTTCGTAGCCTCTAGAAATATCTTCAGATTTTATTTAAAATATAATTTTTCTCTTCATATTAAATATGCACGTGCATGCCGCCCTTAAAGTTAAACAAGCTGTTTTATTTTTACAAGACAACAAATTCATTGAATTTCATACTTTAAGTCAGAATACCGAGCAAAACCCACTCGTAATTAAGTATTTTCAATTTAATGCGGTACGGTTCAGTCCTTTTTTCGTTTATTTTGTTTTGTTTTCCTTCTCTCCACACGGAAAACAAAACACAGACGAATCATTCTCTCTCTGCAGACGGGGAGCTTGAGTTTTTCGAAGGCAAAAATAACAACAGCAATTATCTATTAACAACATTTTTCATGGTCAATTATATCAGACCTTTGTTAACGCCAACACAAAACACAACAAAATAATAATAACAACAATACTGAAAAACAAAACACAAACAAACGGAGCTGTTACAAGATAATACAACATGATATTAGTGTGGGAGGTGGAGAAGGTGGAAATACAAAACAGCTATAACGTCATCAAGTTTTGTGGTTTCTTGGTAGGCTATTCCTTTTCTACCAAATGTAGAAATTGTATTTCTATCATTTTTGGGCAATTAATCAAATCATTGAATAGGGTGGTAGGAGACGTCGAAGAACAAATACAACCCGCTGACTTGAGAATAAAAATGTAAACGAAATTTTTTGTTTCTTCCGATCTCAAGGGACCCATTCTACCAAGAGAATAGATCACGAATGGCCGGCAAATAGTCATTAACTTCAAGAAAGCACAGTGTTTGGACACGAGTTTACTTTAATTATTCAGTTATTAATCGCAATAGTATGGACGGTATATCAAGTTTATGATTCCGCTTGTAACACCTCGAAATATGCATTTTAGACCCCATAAAGTATATATACTTGATCAGCATATAATTCTATGTCGATCCAGCGGTGTCTGTCCATCTGTGGAGATCTCTTTACCTTCCGGAGGAAATTATGTAGGTAGATCCAAATTTTACTCAGGTGTGTGCTTGGTCTGCAGGACTTTTGATATTGTAAATGGGCTATACAGGTCACAATTTTAACCCGAATTTAATATAAATTGGCAGTATGTGTTACCATTATGTAAGAAACATTCTTACCTAGAACTGTCAATACAGGTCGAAGTTTTGGCTCCAGTCCCCATACACTTCCATATATTTGGTAATTGATGATTTGTATCACCGGAAATGTTTCAAATTTGGAATTTAAATTTCTAATGCGTCCAGCAGGTCCACGTCATGGTATAGGCCCCATATAACGGGACCTCCCATTTATATTTGGTATTTCGATGATTTTACTGATATTATTTACCGGAATTTTCTCAAATTTCGTATTTTCAGTTCGTAATTAATGGTACAGTCTTTGACAGAAAATTATATATGCAGGTCCGGGTCTTCGTATATTCCCATATAACTTTACCTTAGATATTCGGTGTTTTGATGATTTAAGACATATTTTTCCACAGATTTGTTTTTAACTTCATATTGGAAGATAGTGATTGTTACCAAAACCTGTGAAAAAAAAAATGACTATGCAGATCTAGGTATTCATAAAGCCCTATATATGTGTACTTATATGGGGGCTACACTGCATTTTGATGGTTTCAGTAGTATTTATCAACGGAATATTTGTTAAACTTTGTAAATTCCTTCCTAATTGTAGAATGTATCAAAGTTCAGCTCGGCCGAACTTACTGCTTCATTACTTGTTTTTATACTCATTTACTATTATCTCCAGCACAAGAAAGCTGTCATTCCGTTTTCTTTTATCCATGATCTGTGTGAAATTGGATATGGATTTCGCTATATGATTCACTCTCTAGAAATGTATTTTTCGGATTGTGTTAATTGGGTATATAGCGGCCTCATTTGGGTATCATGGAAACGATAACGATACTTCTTGATTTTTGGTATTTTTTAGTTTTCTGTTTCGATTTGCCAACCTGACATTTTAGGTCTTCAGTAAGTTATGCAAATTTAAGGATAGCCGATTTGGCATTAAATCAAGTTTTCAAATTGAAGATGGAAAACCCTGTTCGATCGGGCCGTCGTTGTAACTTGTTATACCCTCAGCCACATGGCTACATTTGATATGTCCAAAACGTGTCTAATCGAAATAATGATGACCCTAGCTCTATTTGGACCAAATTCGTTTCAGGACATTTGGAGTGACCAATGGGTGTCCGTCCGACTGCCTAGCAGTCTGGCGCAAGACAACTCTCGAAGGATGTATCTGCTTTCGTCCAAACATATTACATCCAAAATTTTATCCAAGCCTTAGGTGAGCACTATCGGTCCCCACCCCCACAAAAGGTCAAAATTATTAAAGTCTATATTTCTTCATAGAAAAAGAAAGGATCATCCGATTTTGTTCAAGCATTGCAAATCCTTATATTTTTATCAGTGCTAGGTCAGGTGTAAAAATGGACAATATCGGTCCACATTACCTGCTAACTGTCCCACAAAGGGTAAACGTTTTGAATAATTATAATTCTTATAAAATGTGAAAAAAGTCCGACTATCTTCAAATTTTGCCAATCTCAATATTTTTATCAACACATGATTTAGTCTGAAAATTAAATATATCGGACCACTCTTTGAGGTACCTCCCTTACAACGGGTGAAAATTTCGAATAACCATAACTCCCATAAAATGGGATATGAACATCGTCGTAATATTTCTATCAACACAACATCTGGTGCGAAGATGAAAAGCGAAATAAGCAATTTCACACATCCCAACATTTTTACTAATACAATAAGATAATATATATCGACCCATACCTTCTGGAACCATACCTCTCTTAACTTGCGAAACAAGTCAAGTTCTAAGTCGGTTTTGCGATATCCGTCTGTCTGTGTGTCTGTCTGCCTATTGCAATCACGGTATCTTTCGAACGATTTGAGATAGAAGGCTAAAATTTTTAAATTTCGTATTAGAAGATCTTAATGGATACTTCAACATATGACAGAAAATTGTCTATGCAGGTCCACATCTTCGCATAACCCACACATAAATTTAGCTCCCTTTTTTCAGAATTTTGTTGATATTAGCAACATTATTCAAAGGAATTGTTACTAATTTTGTATTTGTTCGAAATCCATGACAAAAAATGCATATGCAGGTCCTCGTTTTCGTATAGCCCCCACACGGATTTCGTTTAAACCTATATTTCGAGGTATTAAAAGTTTGGCGTGAAAAGATTGGCTCGGCCGAACTTATGTACTTTTCACTTGTTTGAGTACTAACATTCACAATGCACAATTTGTTTAGTTAGACTCATTTTCTTAAATCAAAACTTCACACGTATCGTATAAATCGTAATGGGTTTTCGGACTATTAAAGTATTATAAATTTTCAAGTTTTTCCTATTTCGGAAAGAATTATTAGAAAATGTTTGCCTTTTATATCAGGAGGAGTATATTAGTAAAACCATTGCATAATGGACCCTTAATTCCAATTTATCTATCTAAATCTATTTAAATATTTAAATTATAGAAACCGACAATTACCTCAGTATCAAAATTAAACTCGATCTCTTCACCCGATACCAAATATAGTACTATTCAGTACTTTTCGTACAATTAAAGTACACATTTCAGAAACTCCCACCATATTTCCAGTCTACACATGAACAGAAATCATAAAACCAAATTTCAGATTTCAAGGACTATCTGTTTACCCAATACCAAATTGTACCAAATATAGTACATAGTACTTTTCGTGCACTTGTTGTACACTTTTCCAAAAACACATCTGTACAACAATTCTACCATCAACAGGGACCCAAAATGCAAAATTTCAAAACTCCAGCTTCTTTCGTTCACCTTAAGCCAAAATGTTCCAAATTTGGTAGTATTTAGTACTTCTCGTGCAATTGTGCACACATTACCAAAAACCACCTTCGTATCTCAATTCTAGAAACCAACAAAGACCTCATCATGCCTTCATGCAATACCAAATTTAGTACCATAAGTATTTTTCGTACAATTATTTCCGTAACCACCTTTATATGTCCAGGCTTTACATGAACGGCGACCCTAATACCAACTTTCCGATTTTAAACACTCTCTGTTCACCCAATTTCAAATAAAGTAATATTTAGTACTTTACGTGCACTCGTAGCACACATTTCCAAAACCAACTTTTTAACACAAACCTATCACCAAAAGGGACCCCAACACAAAATATCAAAATTCCAGCTTCATTCGTTCAACCTAGTCAAAAAGTTCCAATTTTGTACCATTTAGTACACATTTCCAAATCCAACTTCATATATCAAACTGAGGGTAAATATCTGTCGGCGAAACCGACTGATATCTTTTATCTTGTTGCTATTTATTTTAATACCCTCCACCATACACACCATAGAGGCTAAATTCCGTCTGCAACTCCTCGAAATAAGCAAGAAAAACGTTTTCGTATAATCCCATACAACTGTAACACATATTATTCGGAAATTGTTAAATTATAAGGACAATTTTCAACGAAAATTTTTATATTTTCTATGTTTTTTCTGAATTTAGCTAATTGTTAATTAATTATTTTACAAATGATGGATTTTTTCTAGTTTGGCATTTATTTGTAGATCTCATTTAAATATTAAGATATTTTCCCATTAAAGTAAAGAAATCTGCACAGTGTTTTACAAAAGTATTTTTCTTCATCGAACGGCACTGTAACTCCCACCTCCCAATAACATCAATCGTAATTCCAACCAGTTTTTTTTTTTTTTTTTTTTTTTTATTTAAATACAAAATTCACAGACAAATTCGTTCAGTTATCAGTTACACCACCCCACCCGCCACTTAACCTTACTGAGTGATAAACCATACCTCCCAACCCAGCAGAAGAAGAAAAAAAACACAAATGAAAAAGAAGAACAAAAAAGCAAACAAAAAGGGTCAGCTGGCTTAAATGCCTCCATCAGAAGGCAAAAGCAACAATGAAATAAATCCGCAGCAAACATTGATGAGGGTTTTTTTTGAAGGCGGTGGCGGCGACGTCGGAATGGGACATGATATACTGTCCCACTTCAATGCCAGGGTCATTTAAAGATCAATTTGAAATAATAAAAAAAAAAAAAAAAACAATCTGCCAAAAGTACTTGAAAACTTTTGTAAAGTGATGTGCACTCGGTCGTCAGTGGTGATGGTTGGCTGTTGGATGGTTGGAAGTATTTATGGCCTTGTCCCCAAGGACATTTTGGGTTTTGTTCTCGAATAAAATGTGCTACACTGCCTTACTTAAATTTCTATTTGTTTTTTGTTCGTTTGTATTTTGCGTCTTTTTTGTGTGTGTTCTGTTCGGCAATCGGTATCGATAGTAAAGTGACACTTATGTGACATTTATGCGAACTATGTAAACAGACGGGTGACAGCATATGAAGACAGTTAAGGGAGATTTTTAAATTTTATTGTCATTGTCAATGGGAATGATGATGATGATGACGATGAGGATGATGACGACGATGATGGTGCCAATGACGACAATGAAAATGACGAAAAGTGCCAATTATTCATTGATGGAGGGGACTTGAGATTTTTTTAAAGGCTTTTAGAATAATACCGTGCACAAAATGAAAATATTTGCTAATGAATATTTAAAGAAACTTCTGAACTTAGTCCCTAAATGTAAAAATTGACGATGACTGGCGGTGAAAAGTGCACACATTTTTGGACATTTGGACATGGCTCTGAATGATGTTCCATTGTATTAAGACAAGGGTAACATGAGGGAATCATATTTTTCCTATTCAAACTAAAACGGTATTGTGAGGTTCATTGATATATTCACGATTGTGGACAGCTAAATTTCTTGCAACTCGCCTCACTACTGTAAAGATGGGGAGTAAAGCAAACTAGAACATCTTTGGTAACAGGAATATAGGGGTAAGATATACATACTGTTGGTGGGATACATTAAAAAAAACACACATACGGAACCTCTCTCGAGTTATTTGAAAGTGCGAAATTGATAAAAAAAAAGATACAAATGTAACTTTTTGTGAAATCTTAAAAAATTAAATTGAGTAGCAATTATTACGAGGAGATTTATTTCAAAGACTTTCTTTGGAAAACTTATATTATTTTATTTTTAATTATTATTTTTTATCAACAAATTGTCAAATGGCATAAAAAGTAGCAAAAACCTTAAATTAGAGTTGAGCCAATCTAGATCATTGTTTAGTACATCAGTTCCAAAACGTATGAGTGATTCCATAAATTTCATATCACTCATACGCAGAGTTGTCATACACAACGACAGGAGTCCACGGAACTAGATGAGAAACAAATGTAAAAAATAAACCTTTTCTTAATGGCTTTAAATTAGACCTGTTTTGAATGTGTAAAATTTTTGAAAATTATGCCAACTTTAAAAATGTGAAAATGGCATTGCTTTGGTACAAATCAGTAAATAACACTGGGCAACAGAAAAATAACGGAAGAAAAAACCCAGGAGATCATGAAAGTAAAGATAAAACAAATGAAAAAGTATCGGTCGGTTTTGCCGACAGATGTGTACCCTCAGCATTGCCTAATGACTCTGACCGGCGGGGTGAACCACTATTGCCCATTTCGTATCTGAACTAAGCCTGATATAAATATTACTATATCGACAAGCTCCCTCGCATTTTATGAGATTTGTAATAATTTTTGTAAAATGATAAAATATACGTGATTGAACTTTAACGAATATCGGAACATTTATTTCCAATTTTATGGAAATAATTCAAATGTTCAACTTTTTTGGTGGTTGGTAACAGACGGTGTTGGTCAATAAATTCCATATTCATATCAGATCATTGGGAGAGAAAAATTTCAAGACATAACAAGTTTGAAAAGAATCATTGATTTGTTTCGCATGTTATGAGATACAGGGACCCAACTGGCAACCTCATAACTTTTGACAGAGATGTCACATCGCTTAATGACATACCGCGTTTGAAGCGTCAGTCCAAGCAGATTTTTATCATGAACTAATACACGCCACGCGAGTGCTCTGAAATAGTTGAAATTTACATTCAACAGAAGAAGTCAATTGTGAAAACTCAACGTGCTTTTAAAACATTAAAAATGTGAGAAGTGCGCCTTCTAAGAACACCATTTTCGACTGGTAAGGCTCTTTCTAATCCGAAGAGGCCATATAAAAGTCGACCAAGGCGATCGGCCGAGAATATCTCTGCCGTACGAGCCAGTGTTGAGAGGTCCCCAAGAACATCCCAAAAACGCCGTTCTTAGCAGTTGGGCATGGTTCGGTCCACTTTACAACGGATTATTCGCATTGATTTGCAAAGGGGTCCGTCAAATATGGGCAACCCTGTAAGTATTGAAAATTCTGACTTTTGTGACGGAGGTTCCAGAAGGGGTGAGCCGATATTTATCATCATCACACCAGACTTTGTTGTAGTGTAATTATTGAATTGTGCGAAGTTTAGAAGGGATTACATATCTCGCATTTTATAATATATTTAATTATTCAAAATGTTCACCCCTTTGAGGGGAAGGTACCAGAAGGAGTGGGCCGATATATCCAATCTTCTCACCAGATATTTAATTGGTAGGAATATTGGGATGTGTGAAATTTAAAGAGAATTGAATGATTTTTTTGTTTTATGAACGTTTTGTTATTCAAAATTTTGACCCCTTTGTGTACCTCCCACACAGAAGAAGTGGGCCGATTTCTAGCATCTTCACAACATATCTTGCATTGATAGAAATATAGGATTTTCGAAATTTGAAGAGAATCGGAGTCTTATTTTACATATTCCCACCTCTCTCCGCTCTAATAATAATATGAGGATTTGCAACGTTTGAACAAATTTGGATGGTGCTTTCCAGTTATATGAGCTAAATTCTTTTCTTTGAAAATGTTTAACTTTTGTGGCGAAGGTACCAGAAGGAGTGTAGGGATATTGCTCTCTCCGAATTCGATCTAAGTTTGATAATAGTATTATAATGTACCAAGTCTAGACCAAATTTTATACTGCCTTCGAGAGTTATTGTGCGAACAAGTCAGAGACATTGACAGACGGACGGACGGACGGACGGACACCCCTCCAAATTTCCAAAAACGTATTTGGTCAAAAAAAAGTTCGGGTCTAAAACAATTTTTTCGATTAGGCAAGTTTTGGCTGTATCAAATTATAGCCATATGGGCGGGGTATAATTAGAAGACAAGTGTATCGACGCATTGAAGGTTTACAACGAAAAGTAGTTTAAATAGGAGGGCTTTAGTTTTGTATTGGGATTTCTTGCAATCCTCGTATTTTAGGTATGTACTGCGTTCGGCAATGTTACTAGTTATAATACGAGGAATACGAGATAGTAGAAAAATTTAACCCTCAAGGGAGTCAGCGAATGGGAATAGGGTTCTGTAAAAAAATGGTTCATCAATTCACAAAAATGTTGGTAACTACACGTCTTTTAAAAAATATGACGTGACAAGCCTCCATAAAAAGTCAATATAGGATGCCATAAAAAAAAAAATAATTTTTGTTCGAATTTTTGCAAAAAAAAAAAAAAAAAATAAAATAAAATAAAATTTCGTTTCGGACAAAAAGTGTCAAAAGACCAATACTTAGAAGGGGAGTTTCTTTTCAGCTATTACCGATGAAGCTCATCCTTGGTTCAATGGGTATGGAATAAACACTATTGTCGATTTTGAAGTTACTATATCAAGTAACTCACCCACAAAGGGTCAAAATTATGAATGTGATGTTAGTGCCCGATTGTCTTCAAATTACACACAGCACAACATGTTTATTAACCCAAGGTCTGGTGTGAAGATGGAATATATTGGTCCACTCCTTCTGGTACCTCGCCCACAAAGGGTCAACATTTTGAATATTCATGATAGCGAAATTGAGATCCGATCCAATTCAAACTTGGCACATCTCAATATTTCCATAAAAGCAAAATCTTTTATAAAGATGGGGAAAATCGGACAATTCCTTCTGTTACCTCCCCCACAAAGAGTCCAAGTTTTGAATAATCAAAACAATTATATAAAATTCGAAATAAGCATCCGGTTCTCTTCAAATTACACATATCGCAATATTTTTATTAACCCAAAGTCTCGTGTGCAATTGGGATATATTGGTCCACTCCTCCTTTAAACTCATAAAACACAAAATAACATCCGATTCCATTCAGACTTGGTATATTTTTATTTTTATCAACACAAGATCTACTATAAAGATGGTACAGATCGGACCAGTTCTTCTGGTACCTCCCCAACATAGGGTTCAAGATTTTTGAAATCAAATTTCACACATCCAAATTTTTCTGTTAACGCAAGATCTATTGTGAAGATGATATATATCTGCCAACCCCTTCTGGTGCCTCACCCACAAAGATTCACAATTTCCAATACTTAAATCTGTCATAACTTGCGCAACAAGTCGGTGATTCTTTACAACTTGCTACATCTAAACATATATCTCTCAACTAGAAATCGGAAATAAATGTTAGATTTTCTTCAAATTTTTTCCGAACCAATATTTTTATCTCTATTTAATGAAGTATGAAAATGGAATACTTCGGCTCGCTATATCTGTTACCTCACAGTATAGGAAGTAGTCGCTATTGTCCAAATCTGGCACATTGTGATATTTCTATCAGTCTTTGGTCAGATACGAATTGGAAAATATTGGTCAACTACCAACTAGAAGGAGTGGACTGATGTATTCCATCTTAGCACCAGACCTTGGGTTAACAAAATAATTGCGATGTCTGAAAATTGAAGACAATCGGACTCTTAAATCAAATTTGATAAACGTTGTAATTATTCAAAATTGTAACCCTTTGTGGCGGAGGTACTTGATTGAATGGACGATATTATTCATTTTCGCACCAGACGTAGCACTGATAGAAATATTAGGATTTGCAAAATTGGAACAAAATTGGATTACCCTTTCTCTTTCTGTGCAATAAATATGTTTTGAAAATTTCGACCTTTTACCAGAAGTCACGGACCGATATTATCCACAAGGAGTGGACCAATATATTCCATCTTAACGCCAGACCTTGGGTTGTTAAAAATATTGGGTTGTGTGAAATTTGAAGACAGTCGGACTCTTACATCACATTTTATAAGAGTTGTAATTATTCAAAATTTTGATCCCCCCCACGTACTTGATGGAGTGGACCGATATTGACCATTTTCGCACCTGACGTAGCACTGATAGAAATATTAGGATTTGCAAAGTTGCAACAAACTCGGTTTACCCTTTCTCTTTCTGTGCAATAAATATTTTTTTTTAATTTCGACCTTTTGTGGGGGAGGTATCAGAAGTCACGGACCGATATTATACATCTTAAAGCTAGACCTTGTGTTGATAAAAATATTGGGGTGTGTGAAATTTGAAGACATTCGGACTCTTACATCACATTTTATAAGAGTTGACCATTTTCGCACCTGACGTAACACTGAGCAAATATTATAATTTACAAAGTTGGAGAAAAATCGGATTATCGTTTCTCTTTCTGTGCAAGAAATATTTTTTTTGAAAAATTCGACCTTTTGTGGGGGAGGTACCATAAGGAGTGGACCGATATATTCCATTTTAAACGCCAGACCTTGGGTTGATAAAAATATTGGAGTGTGTGAAATTTGAAGACAGTCGGACTCTTATTCTCACATTTTAAAAGAGTTGTTATTATTCAAAATTTGTGGGGGGGGGGGGGTACCTGATAAAGTGGACCGAAATTGTCCATTTTCGCACCTAACCTAGCACTAATGAAAATATTAGGATTCGCTAAGTTTGAGCAAAATAAGGTTTGAGCAAAATAAATAAATTATTTTCTTCGAAATTTTTGACATTTTGTGTCATCTCCGAACTCGATCTAACTTTGACAATAATATTACGATGTACCAACTTTGGTTCAAATCGGATACTCCCTTCCAGAGTTATTGTGCGCACCAGCCAGCCAGACAGACAGACGGATCGACTCCAAATGTCCTGAAACGGATTTGGTCCAAAGAGACCTAGGGTTTAAAACCGTTATTTCGTTGAGGCACGTTTTGGCCGTATCAAATGATATATACCCTCTGTGGCCATATGGCTGAGGGTACAATAATATTTAATATTTCGTGTCATGTCCGCTAGTTTCTTCAAGATTACCCTCAAAACAAATATAACTAATTGCAAATTATCTCCCCAAATGAACATAAATAAAATATAGCACTCTTAAACGGGAAACTTCACATCGCTGCTGCCTTGTTTTGATCTCAAATGCCCAAGTTCTTAACAGAATTATGTTCCGAAAAAAATTCAATAACAAATAATAACAAAATATCGACTCCATCAAAAACACCATCACACGTCGTCGATGTCTAATCGATAATGAATGCGTTTAAAGAATATTTTTATGATGACATGCCAGTAGCATTTTGTAGCTTTATGATCTATAAGCCCTTTAGAGCTAGCTCAGCCATAACACAACAACGGCAACAACAAAATGTGGTTAATAAAAAATATTCGTTTTTGTCCTTCAACTTGGCATATCTGTGGCTCTTCGATTAGCCCATTGCATTTTGTCATAAAATCGGAAATTATATTATGGATAACGCCTACGAAAAAATTGAATTTTTGTTACCAGCAAATACCACAATTTACAAGGATACAAGGATTATTCGAAGTCAACTTCAACTTTTTGAGGGTAAATAAAAATGTAATGGAACAGAACCGAACCGAATAGACAAACAAATAGTCCTTATGACACTGCTCTCTGTCGTAAAAATAAATTCCTTAACATACTTTGTGGTTTACTATCGTCATTAGGACAGAAAAAATATATTTGCTTCGTTAAATTGTGTTGTTGTTGGTGTTGCGGATAAGATAAAGCATGCGATAGGAAATTGACTTAATTCACTGTCGTTGGGATGGGGGAGGGGGTTTGTGTTTGCGGGAATTTATAAAACGTAGCATTTTAAGATAAACATTTTATTATGAAATTCTTTTTCACAAATCGAGATGGAATGTCAAATTGTTTATCGTAAAATTGGTAGTAATTGCTGGCGAAGAAAGAGGGTAATAAGCTATATATATATATATATTTTTGGTTTTTTTGGAATAGTTTATGAAGTGTTTGAATGTGGTCTATATTGGGAGTTTATGGCTAGTTAAGGGGAAGTGGTCAACATATTTTGAAAATGTTTGTTTTTTACTACCTCGGCACTTGATAGAAGTTACAGATACAGCTGCATTTAATGAAATACTACTACTTGACATTTTCGTATTATACGACCTCAAAATAATTTCAATAGCTTTACGTGACAGGGAAAAAAATAACAAAAATGCCTCTATACTGTCCACTAGAGATTTAGTGCCACAAAAAACATCGATGTTGTCAAGGTCCTTGTAATATTTTCCACAAATAAATAGCCGAATAAGTCAAGATCTACAGTTTTCCACAGAAAAAGCTTTAATTATATATTGTGGGTCGATGACCATGTTGCCATGATCATATAAAATCCTGATCGATGAGGCTGCTCGTGTAGAGAGGCCAAAAAGAGAAAAATATGTTCTATCTTCACACTAAATCTTTTGGATAGGAAGTATGAAATTTGAAGAGAATTGGATACCCAGTTCGCATTGTGTGATCGTTTTGGTTATTTGAAATGTTGGCTCTTTGTAGCGGAGGTTCCAGAAGGAGTAGACGGATATCGATCTTCACAACAGATCTAAAGTTGATAGAAATACTGAATTGTGACGACTTTCAAAAGAATCGAATGCTCATTTCTCGTTTTACAAGCTTCTGGCTATTCAAAATTTTAACCCTTTGTGGGGGAGGTACCAAATGGAGTGGGCCAATATTTTCTATTTTAACACCTAACCTAGCATTGATCGAAACCTCCTTTCTCTTTCTAAGAGGTGAATTATTTTCTTTGAAAATGTTGACGTTTTGTGGCGGAGGTATCAATTTTTGTGGAGGAGTCGACCGATGTTTCCCATCTCAGAACCAAAACGGATACTCTCTTTGGGATTTATAGTGGTGAAGCACTTTTTGCATTAGCCAGGCTTGAGATAAAGAAACCATTTGTGGGTATGGGTATTTTCTCAAACCACAGCAGCAAACAAAACAAAACCAAAAGAGAGTGGACTTAGGAAGAAAGCTTACCTGTGGACCAGAATCGTTGTACCTACTTATTATGTCCCGTCATAAATAATAACAATAAGTAAAAAAGAAGCACATTTCGTCCAGGATTGCAAAATGTAAACGTCCAGGATTGCAAAAATGCTGCTAAAATTTCCGAATGCCATGCCAATGCCCATTGCTAACACCGCTCCGCAGCACTTCAGCATTTAAATGTGAATAATTCTTTGGTGTCTCATACCATCGCTCGTAACCGTGATACTGGTAGCGTAGCCCGACGTCAAGGAAGTGGAAGGAAGAAAACAGCAACATCAGCAGAAATGGTTCGTAAAGTAAAGAAGCGCGTCACAGTGGCCGAAAAATGGCTGGTGAGCTGAACATATCTCAATATTCCACTCGGCAAATTTTGAGAAATGAGCTCCGGGTTAAAGCCATTGACATTTCAAAAAGTTCAAGAACTTACAACGCAACAGAAAGAAAATAGGCCCAAAAGAGCTAAATAGTTGCCATGCTTGGCCGAAAGTGGTGAACTGCCGAGTTTGAGAAAACATTAGTTGTTCAGCAGTTTGTAAACAAACAAAATGATCCGCTCCTGTTTACTTGCCAAAGAGGTTAGTTGAAAATATACACCTTCGGTTGGGCACCAGAACTCAAGCGCCGGCCATGGTGATGGTGTGGGCCGTCACAACAGCCGACGGTCGCTCTCTGCTCGTATTAATCGACCGTTTCTATGAATAAATGCCGAATATTATCGCGAAAATATTCTGGAGGGTGTATTAAAGCCTTGGGCACGCAAACATTCTGGCCGCAGACCTTGGACATTGTAAGAGGACTCAGCACCATCGCACTCAGCACGCACCACCCAAGAATGGTTACACAATGAGGTTCCTCGCTTCATTTCCAGCGCACAATGGACACCAAAATCTCCGGAAACCAATCCGTAGGACTATTGTGTCTGGAGTATTTTGGAAAGCAAGGTTGGCACTAAAAAATACAAAAGTGTCGATCACCTCAAGCAAGCGCTTCGCCGGGAATGTACCGCAGAATAACATTCGGGCTGCGTGTGACGGTTTCATTGGCCGTTTGAATACTATAATTCGTGCCAAAGGTGACCAATTCGAACAAATGTAAAAATTATGGCGTTTGACTTTTTTTGCAGTGTTTTTCTCACCCTGTACAAGGCTTAAAAATAATTGAAAAGAATTCGGAATTTATTAGCGGTATAAGTATTGTATGTTGTGAATCGTTTTGGAGAAAATATCATAACGGGTAGGTCTATATATATCACCAGAACTTGCGTTAGTAAAAATATTGGGATGTGTGAAATTTTGAAGAGAATCCGATGCTTATGTCCCATTTTATGGGATTTATAATTATTCAAAATTTTGAACCGTTGTGGGTGAGGTACCAGAAGGACTTGTCCGACATGTTCCACCTTCACACCTGGTTTTGTGTTGATTGAAATACTGGTATGTGACGAGTTGCTGATTTCGGATGCTCAAAATTATTCAAAATGTTGACCCGTTTGAACCGATATATCCCACTTTCACACCATATCTTGTTTTAATAAAAATATTGAAATGTGTGAAATTTAGAGAGAATCGTATTCTTACCTCACATTTTACAATAATTATAACATTTCCAAATGCTGACCCTCTTTGGGCTAGGTACTTCATAGAGTGGATCGATTTGGCTAGTAGTATGTATTCGCGAAATACCAAAACATTCTAACTTGTGATCGAATTCTGGTTCAGAGTCAAAATAAACAAGCCTGGCCGAACCTTTAAAACTCTCCACCATAATGTAAAGAAAACTAAGAGTGTTCTGCTACCATAGGAAAAATACTCTTCCAACTACCATACCCAATTTTAAACAACTCCAATAGAAAATGTAGTTGGCAATCGTCCCCATGCCCCACTTACGAACTTGATTACAAGAAAAACAGACGGCCACAAGGCTACAGTGAAAAGTAAACTTCATGTAAAACATGCGAGAATAATCGAATAGCTCTGAATACAGCGTAAATAACTCTTTTGTTGGAAACCCCTAAAGCCCAATTTAAAAGGGAGCTCCATGTATATCAGAGAGCTATTTTGACTTTACCAAAATATGCCATAAACATTGGTTATACCTACTTTCATTTGGCACATTCATAGATACGCATGCATATAAGGATGGCCCCAAGATTCCGGCCAATAAAGAGCTGGTTCACTTCGTACGAACATGTCGCGATATCAAGGAAATTGGATTATGTAATGACCCAGAAATTTTAACAAAGCACTAATTTTGACCGACTCTATATTTTCAATTTTGGTATTGTTCCAAATGTCGGTAATATTCCTACTCTTGCAAGTATGGCAATTTATGCGGGAGGGACATTAAAGGTTTTCATGTCCTTTTGATTTTATGTCTTATAAACTAATATCGTAAGATTCACATTTTGTCAGTTTATAAGAAATACCTTCATACCATATACCTTTGTATTAAGTATCAGCCCACAATGACATTTGGGCACTGTCATTTTCACTACCACACAACAGCGCTCAAAATAATTTACTCTTCACTCTTGACAAGCCACTTCACAACTCTAAATTGAAATGCCTGGGTCGTTTAAGAGCAAATTACATCACTGGAAGCTCCAGGCATAACAGCCAGCATTATGAAATAATATATTCCTCAATAATAATGGAATATACATCACATTCGAAAAAAAATAATCTTTTCAATATATATTTTCGTTATGATTTCCATTCCATTTCTTTGGCTTTGCCAATCGCAACAACATTTTTCATTTTTGTTATGTCACTGACAACTCGAGATATTCAGTTGTTCTTTGTTCTCTTCTTCGTCTCCAGCCTTTCGCCATGAGACGATGTTAATGTTACTGGCTCAGCACGAACATTATCTCCCTCTCTTACGCATTTCCGAGAACAATTATCGTAAAATAATATCTCATCAAATTGATTGGCATTTTCCGCCAATGGCTGGTTGGCTGTTGCACAGGCAGGCTGGCTGGCATTCTGTCAGTCAGTCACTTCACGTGTGCATCTCTACTTTCTTTCCGTAATCCTTTTACAAAGAACGCTTAATCGCCTTACGACATTTTCACGTTGAATGCACAGCCGTGCGGGCATAGCGAGCTGTGGGCAGCAGTCATTGGATCAGTGGGTCTGAGAACTACTGCTACTCGAAATATGGCAAAATAAGTATTATTTAAATTTAACTTGAAGGCTTTCTCGGGAAGAGGGTGAAAGAGGGGATGAAGAAGATTCATATTTTCAGTGGAAAACTTTTGTTTCGCCGCCATTGATTACACCAACATAAATGCATTTGTGTGAGTGTGCGAGTCTATTAATAAGTGAAAAGTGAAGTTGCTGGAGAGGTTTCAAGGAGTTAAGATGGTTATATCAGCGTGAGATATTTTACAGGGATGTCGCAGTGATTTTTTGGAAAAGTTTTACTCTTTGGAATGATGTTAAAATAAAACCAGTAAAGAAAGTCTTAAAGTCGGGCGGGGCCGACTTTATGATACCCTACACCACTTTGCTAATTTAGTAGAGCTCCATATAACAATTAAAAGTTTTTATGGGAGAATTCAATCATACACGCTATGATTATAATTATAATTTAAAGTTCAAAGGACTAAATATGCCGATGCATTTGTATCTTTTAAATTCGGACTTGTATTGACCATTTGGTGCACAATTAATTTGAAATCGCATAAATATATATATGGGAGCTATATCCAAATCTGAACCGATCTCGATAAAATTTGGCAAAGATATTTCTGAGCTGTATTTGATATATTTCCCTGAATATCGTTGTTATGGAGTGCATATTACGGTTGTGGGTAACAAATATAACAAATCGGATGAATAATATATATGGAGGCTATAGCTATATCTGAACCGATCTTCACCAAATTTGACATACTAGCTTCTAGACTCAATTCGGTCGTATGTGCCAAATTCCATCCCATTTGGACAAATATTAGACGTTTGGTGCACAATAAAAGGTAAATCGGCCGAAGTTATATATGGGAGCTATATCCAAATCTGAACCGATCTCAATAAAACTTTGCAAATGTATTTCTGAGCTGTATTTGATATATTTCCCTAAATATTGTTGTTGCAGAGTGCATATTACGGCGGCGGTGGACAAAAATAACAAATCGGATGAACAATATATATGGGAGCTATAGCTATATCTGAACCGATTTCGATCAAATTTGGCATACATATTTTCAGGCCTAATTTGGTTGTATGTGCAAAATTCCATACAATTCGGGCTGATATTACACGTTTGGTGCACAATAAAAGGCAAATCGGACGAAGATATATATGGGAGCTATATCTAAATTTTGGCCGATTATCTCCAATTTCAATAGGGTTCGTCCTTGGGCCAAACAAATGATCTGTGCAAAATTTCATCTGGATCGGGCAATAAATGCGACCTGTACTTTGTTTACAAAAATACATGGACAGACGGACAGACGGACGGACGGACATGCATAAATCGACTCAGAATGTGATTCTATGCAGATCATCAAAAGGAACTATGGGTCTATCTCGTTTCCTTTTGCCTGTTACAAACAAATGCACAAAGACATAATACCCTGACCACCTTGTGGTGTAGGGTATAAAAATCTTCCGAATCATATCTGACTTATACAGGATGGCAAAATTCAGAATATCAGAAAATATTTATGGCATCAGTTCTACTAAAAAATGGCTTTCTGATTTCGAGCGTACGTTGTGTAAAGATTCACAGTTTTCGTAGCTCACATTTTTCAACAACATTGGTTGTTATTTGGCGATTTAGCTTCACAACGGATTTGAACACCTAACACAGAGTGTCTAGATTTGGTTCAGCCTTCATCGTTGGTTTTTAAAAATATTCAATATAATTCATGTAATCACGCTATCTTTCGAACGAGTTGAGATAGAAGGCTAAAATTTTGCACACGTGTTTATTTTTCCAGTAGGCAGGTTAAGATCGTAAATAGGCCATGTAGGTCCACGTTTTCCTATAGCCCCCATATATAAGTACCTCCCGATATTCGGTATTTTGATTATTTTAGCGACATAATTCATCGGAATTGTTTCAAATTTGGTATTTGAAGTTCGAAATGGATACTACGCCTATGACAGAAAATTGTCTGTGCAGGTTCACGTCTTCGTATATCCCCCATACAAAGGTACCCCCCAAAATTGGGTATTTTGATGATTTTTGGGGCATTATTTAACGGAATTGTTTCACATTACGTATTTAGAGTTCGTAATAGAAACTACAGTCTGTGTGTGAGATGTCGTATTTGACGTTCGACAGACAGATACAGAAAATTGTATATGCTGCTTCAGGTCTTCGATATAACGGTACCTCCCTATATACTTGATAATTTTAGCTACATTATTCACCGTTTATTTCAAGTTTCGAATTTGAATATGGTAATGGCTTATGACAAACAAGGCCTATGTAGGTTCACGTCGTATAGACCCCAATAAAACGGCTATATTCGGTATTTTTAAAATTTTAACAGCATTTTTTAAGGACTTTATTTTTTGAAAATTTCCAAATTCGTTTCAAATGGTGGAGGGTATTCAAAGTTCGGCCCGGCCGAACTTACTGCTTTTTAACTTGTTTAGTTTTCCACTCAAAATGACTCTTAAGTTCATTTTTAACAATTTGAATATGTAGATAAGTAAGGAAAAGCTATAGCCGTTTGGGATCGACCATTCGATACCCTACAACACATTGGCATTAAAGTATCTGCTGATCTAAAACCCTTTTGATTCGATCGAAGATTTCCCTACAAAACATTATCTTATCTACTGCATAATAAAACCAAATATTGAACCTAATTGCTATTTTCGAATAATCATAAATCTGGAACCAATACTTTTTCAAAAACATACGATCTCTAAAAAATCATCGGTATTTGTCGAAGCAGATATTTCTACTACGTCAAACACCTAATTCGCTTTTTCAGAAAGAACAGAAATGACACAATCAAATTTTTGTCCATGTCAGTCATATGGCTATAGAGTATATATATCATTTGACACGCTCAAATCGTGCCTAGTCGAAATAACGGTTTTAGACCCTACGTCTCTTTGGACCAAATCCGTTTCAGGACATTTGGAGTCGATCTAGCGATGTCCGTCCGTCTGGCTGGCTGGTGTGCACTATAACTCTCTAAGGGAGTATCTGATTTTGTCCAGACCTGATACATCGTAATATATTTGTCAAATTCGAGTTCGGAGATGGGTAATATCGGTCCACTCCTTCTGGTAACTCCCCACTAAAGGTCGAAAAAAAATATTTTCTGCACAGAAAAAGAAGCGATAAACCGATTTTGCTCCAACTTTGCAATTCCTAATATTTGCATCAGTTCTAGGTCAGGTGCAAAATTAATAATATCGGTCGACTCCACCGAGTACCTTCCCCACAAAGGGTTAAAATTTTGAATATCCATGATGCTCATAAAACACGAAATTAACATCCGATTCCATTTAGACTTTTCACATCTGAATATTTCTATCAAAGCACGATTTGTTGTAAGGACGGTAGAGATTGGATCATTCCTTCTTCTACCTCCCCCACAAAGGCTCAAAGTTTTGAATAACAAAAACGTTAATAAAATCCAAAAAAATCCTCTTTATTTTTTTATATTTCACACATCTCATTATTTTTACTAACACAATATCTGTTGTGAAGATGGAATATATCGGTCCACTTCTTCTGGTATCTCCCCGACAAAGGATCAGAATTTGGAATATCCATGAGGCTCGTAAAGTGCGAAATAAGCACATAATACTCTTCCAATGTCACACATCCCATTATTTCTACTAAGACCAGATCCGATGTGAAAATGGAATATATCGGTTCACTCCTTCAGGTACCTATCCCACAAATTTTGAATATCCATGAAACTTATAAAACGTGAAATTAACATCCGATTCCATTAAGACTTGGCAAAGCTCAATTTCTTTCTTTCTTTCAAGCTTTTGATAAACAAGACGCTCAAAGAAATCGAAATAAATGATTTGTATCTGCGAACCTCTTCTGGTACCTCATCCGCAAAGGGTCACAATTTTCAATAATTTTTTCTTTCCTGAAACAAGTTAGCGATTCCTTACAACTTGTCATGCCTAAATATATCTCTCAGCCTGATATGAATATGAAATTTATCGGAATTTATGATTTTGCATAAAATAAGATATAAATGTTTGATTTTCTTGTTATTTTGCCTATATCAATATTTTTATTTGTATTAGGTAAAGTATAAAAATGGAATATTATCATTTTAACATTTTCTAAAAATTAACACAGATTTTATACAAAGTGAAGAAAGTAACCAATATACACCGAACTTGGCACGTCGCAATATTTATATATTTATTTAGGTCTGATACGAAATGGTCAATATTGGTCCATTACTTCGGAACCTGGCCATGGCCAACAATTTGAAAAATCATAACACAAGTGAGAATATATTTAAATAATCGGACATAAGCTGAGGGTATACATCTGTTAATATACCCGACTGATACATTTGAACTTACCAAAATAATTTTATAGATCTAATTCTAAACAAGATCAAAGTTTGATTAAAACATTATGAAATGCCAAATTTGGAATGTATACGTTTCATATGGCCCCCGTATAAGTATATTTTGAAGTAATATCCAATAGGTATGCTCTAATTTGGAACTATGGGTTCACAGTGGGTAGTAACTCCTCCTACAAAACCTTTCACAGCCTAGTTTAACTTCATTGCAGGATCTAACAAATTTTCCAGTGATTGATTTTAGACAATCCTTATATATAAAACAAAACAGATCCAGGGTTTTGAATAACTTAATTGGCAACAAATTTATTTACTGCTCTGTCACAGATTTTCTGGGAACTTACTGAAAGCTACAAAAATGGGGAACTCCGCAATTTTTATGAAACCCATGCTTATACTTAAGGATTTTATACGTTGTATTTGTCTATATTTCTTTTTATGAATATTATTTGAATTCATTATGAAAAATTTAGCCGAATAAATTTTCTGATTATTGGAATGGCAACACTGATTATTTTATGGCTTATTCATCCCCTCAGTCAATGTGATTCTCACGGAAATTTAATTATTATCTGAGCATCTCAACCGTTGTTGGTATAACATAAATAGGCCGCATGCCAGCAAGTAATGCAAAAACAGCAACAACCACAACAACAATGGTTTCAAGTACAACAATTACAATTCAAAAAGTAGACTGACTAACGCTCTAATTAGCCAGCGAGTAAAGAGATTTTCTTTGCCTTATCATGTATAAATATTTAAATGGTGTTTTTCTCTAGCATTTATTTGTGCCCATGTAATTTAATTTTTATACCATCCACCTTGGAAAGGAAATATTCATCGTAGACCCCATAAAGTATATAGTATATTCATAATCAGCATAAAATTCTAAGTCGATTTAACGATGTTCGTCTGTCTGTCTGTTGCATTCACGATACAGCCCAAATTATTTGACGTAGAGCTTCAAAATGTAGCAGAACAATTTGTATTGTGTCTAGGATTATTGGTATTGAAAATGAGATATATCGGTCCACGTTTTGGTATAGCTCTCATAAAACGGTACCTCAAAATTATCGGTATTTGATAATTTCCCACATTTTCCCACGAATTTGTCTAAAAATTGGTATTTGTGGGTCATAATGGGTTCTAGGTCGTATGGCGAAACATTACATATATAGGCCCACATTTCGGTATAGTTTTCATATATCGGTACCTCTCGATATTGGATGTGTTGATGATTTTTGCACATTTTTCAACCGATTTTTCCAGAAATTTGTATTTGTAGTTCGTAATGGGTTGTAGATCATGTTGCGGAACATTGTATGTATAGGTCCACGTTTTGGTATATCCCCCATATAACGGTACCTCCTGATATATATATTTGATGAAATTGATGAAAATATTTGATGAAAATTGGTATGTGCAGTTCATAATGTGTTCTAGCCCTATTCGTTATCCAGCAGTTTGTAAAGAAACAAAATTATCGCGTTTACTTGCCAAAGAGGTCAACTGAATATATGCACCTTGGGTTGGCCACAAGAACTCAAGCGCCGGCCATGGTGTGGACATCCATGACAGCCGATGGTCGCTCTCCGATCGTATTAATCGACAGTGGCATTAGAATAAATGCCAAATATTAACGCGAAATTATTCTGGAGCGTGTACTAAAGCCTTGGGCACACAAACATTTTGGCCGCACATTTGGACAACCAAGAATGGTTACAAAATGAGGCTCCTGGCTTCATTTCCAGCGCACAATGGCCACCAAAATCTCCGGATTCCGATCCGTTGGACTATTGAGTCTGTAGTATTTTGGAAACCAAGGTTGACACTAAAAAATACCAAAGTGTAGAACACCTCAAGCAAGCGCTTCGTCCTGAATGGGAGAAATTACCGCTGAGAAACATTCGGGTAACCAATTTTTAGAACATTGCAGTACTTTTCCTATCATTTTAGTACGAATTTTCAGGAACCTAGCCTTATCACACAACCGCTTCGTTTTGGTGTTGATTCTCAGTCAGTCAGACATAGCCCTTATGGAATGCTATTTCTATTCAAAATTCCAACATTAAAATACTTGTACCAAAATTAAATCTTTTGTAAAGATTGTGTATGTAAATCCAACGCTTTTGGTGTAGACATCGTTAAATCGAGTTATAATTAATAGATCTCCCAAGTAACAGATCAGCACCAACCATTTTTTTAATAATACTTATTTCCGCTTGTCTTTCTTAAGCGTAAATTGAGGTATTTTTTCTTAAATGTATATCATTGGAGTTGGAAGGATAACTAGTTGATATTGTTACCAAGTAACGATTCCCCAAATCTTAAGATCGGATTCGGATCACATTCGGATTTCGGATCACATTCCTTACAATTTGGCTCATAGAGTGAAATTAATAGTCCTACAAAATAAGTTCATTATCTGACAATTTTTTCATATTGCGGTTCGATATCTGAATTGGCGTAATTTGGCGGTCAAAAAATATAGTTTTAATCAAAATTCCTTACAAAACTTGGCAAATATCAACTCTGTTTTATAATCATCATAAAATGGAGCCGCTCATTTGAAATATTTTCAACGTTATGATCATATTTTCAAGCAACATTCGGATTCTTAGAGAGTATGAAATGTCACTCAATAAACTATATTTTTCCGTAGTATGGAGGACATTCCTCCCAGCGAATTTCGTCCAATTTTGAATCATTATCTTTCCCTTCATGTTTTGCTCATTACCTTAAAATTATCGATTGAACACTAAGTCAATCTGATTTTTCATTCTCTTTGCGCCTTGGGATTGAATGGTCCACGATAAGCCCTTCTGCAGCGGCAGCTTCAATATCATAATTGAATATTTCATTGTCCGTAGGAAGCATTAAATCTCTCAACTTTGGGGAGAATGCATGCTGCATTTAAAATGTCTAAAACTGGGCTTCATATGCAGTGCAAAGTCAATTATGGGATTACCTACGACTTCATTGATTGGCAATATCGTAAACTTCTGTTACCTCCACACATACACGCACGCACACACATACACTTACTCGCAGAGGCCTACTTTCTTACAAACAAACGGACGATTTTGTCATTAAATTCTGAAATGACTTAACGATGTTCTCAGCCTTAGCCACAACTTAATTCAGTTTTCGAGAACCTACCAGAGATATCACCACAGTCTGACTAACTGCCCGCCTCTCATGCTGGCTGGCTGTCTGTCCGTCCGTCCATCCACTTGTCAGAATATTACACATATGGGCTTAGATTTATGAAAGGCTTTTAATGCAAAGATATATGTCCTACTAATGTCACCTGCATGCATACAAACATACATGGGTACGGATGAATGTATGTATGTATGTATATGTGTGTTTGTGTTCATTCTACCTATGACAAAATGGGATACCTCATTTCAGTTGTGAATTGTATTTGTGTGTTGTCACGTAAGAATGGCATTCATGTGAATGTGTGCGTACGTGTGTGAGCTTTGTGTAGGTTTCCATGTTTATGTTAATTTTGCAAAGGAACAAATTTCTGTTGGAACCAATTGTCCGTAGGCCTTTGAGTGCATTCAACAAAACTGTGAAATATTTTGTGATTTTTTTGTTGCTCCTTCTTCCTCTTCTTCTTTTTTTTCTGCTACTCTCTTTTTATCCAAAGCTGACGTTGGCAATGACAACGGATCTCTGGAATTACAAGCGATGCAAATACCCAATGGCTGCCTCACCGTAACAGTAATTCTGGCAACAAGGAAATGAAGGTGATACTCTTTAGTTTTTCTGCTCCTCTACTGCTACTGGTCTACAACAGTAGCAGCATCAGCAGCAACAACAACAACTACAACAGAGAAAATTCATAACATACAGCCTGAATTCATTTTCGGTCCGATAACAATTCACGCTGTGGGCTGAACGTGAGGTGCAGATGCAGCTGGCTTCCCTTCGTTACTTTCAACTCCCCATTACCGTTTTTTCTTCTTCTTCTTCTTTTCGTTTTTGTGTGTGTGTGTGTAGGCAAAGATTCATTTCACAATTGAGCTTAATTTTGCGTGATATGATGCGGAAAATTGTATGTGTCTTTAGGTTGTAGGAGTGTGTCTGCGTGTGAGTGTCATCGCTTTCGGGCGGGTACATGCAATTTAAAATAGAAACCGGAAATGCTTATGATGCCATACAAACATGCAAGCGTACATACATCCGAACATACACATATACATATCATTTTGCAACTGCCAGCCAACTCATTGCCTGCTTCGTTAGCTGTACGAAGGTAGAGTGATGATTAAAAAAAGAGGAGGGCTCTTGGATAATGGTTTAAGTTTATAGAAAAAAAAATAATGTCTACACTTAACGAAATTTGTATAGGCCTAGAATGAATTGTGAAAATATATAAGTTCGGCAGTACTTCTATTTTTTTATATTTAGGCGACCATTAAAATTCATATTTTTTTGCTAATTAACAAGTATTTCTTGATACCATTTACTATTAAGCAAACCATTTTTTTATAGAATTAAGACCAGAATGACCTCGATGTGGTATTGAAAATGGTTTATACATATGAATTATTATTAATTTTTGCTGGTCAAAACCACAGTTTTTTCGTCACAGATTTTTTATTTCCATATGGAATTCAAATTTAAAAATCCAAAAAAAAAATTTAATTAGAATTATTTTTTTTAAAATTAATCGGTGTTCAACAAATAAACGAAACATAAATTTGGGACATATATATTGCCTAACTTGGAGGAAAATTAACTAAAAATTTCTAATCTTATGAAGCTTAAAATTATTTAAATTATTAAAAATTATTCCCATTCTTAGGGAAGGCACCGCAAGGGTGGAGTCGGTGAGACCTATATTCTATGGTTGATAAAAATATTGGTATATACAAATCTTTAAGAAAATCTTGTTATTTTTGCTATGAGAGTTGTAGGTATTGAAAATGTTCACCGTGGTGGGGAAGGTATAAGAAGCAGTCAACCGATTTATATTCATTCTTGATATATATATCATATGATTCGGCCAAAATATGCCCCATCGAAATAACGATTTTATTCCCTTGGATGGCTAAGGGTACAAAATCCAAAACTATGTTCATCGTAATTATGAAAATATTTTTTAACATCCATTTACAAATTATAAAATTTTGACCAAAGCTGATAAAAAAATGCAACAAAGTCGAACTCCATAATTTTTACATTTTTTTTAAATTTTATTGAATGAAAGCATAGCATGACGGAAATAGCATCAAAATTAGAATAAATTTAGATTTGTTCGAATTGGTCGCCTTTGGCACGAATTGTGGCCTTCAAACGGCCAATGAAACCGTCACACGCTGCCCTATTGTTGCTCTGTTGTATTTTGGACCTTTCCCGGCGAAGCGCTTGCTTGGGGTGATCGACACTTTGGTATCTTTTCGTGTCAACCATGCTTTCCAAAATACTCCAGACACAATAGTCCAACGAATTGGTATCCGGAGATTTTGGAGGCCATTGTGCGCTGGAAATGAAGCGAGTTACTTTATTTTGTAACCATTATTGGCTGGCGCGTGCTGAGTGCGATGGTGCTGAGTCCTGTTGAAATGTCCAAGGTCTGCGGCCAAAATGTTTGCCTGCCAAAGGCTTTAATACACCCTCCAGAATATTTTCGCGATAATATTCGGCATTTATTCTGATCCTAAAATGTTCGCGTGCTCAAGGCTTTATTGCACCCTCCAGAATATTTTCGCGATTGTATTCGGCATTTATTCTGATGTCGATTAATACGACCGGAGAGCAACCATCGGCTGTTATGGTGGCCCAAACCATCACCATGGCCGGCGCATGAGTTCTAGTGGCAAACCGAAGGTGCACATTTTCAACTGACCTCTTTGACAAGTAAAGACGATCATTTTGTTTGTTTACAACGAATGTTTTCTCATCGGAGAAAATAAAAATTCGGCTGTTCACCACTTTAAGCCAAGCGAAGCAACTCCTTAGCTCCTTTGAGTCTATTTTCTCTCTGTTGCGGTGTAAGTTCTTGCACTTCTTGGAATTTGAATGACTTTACCCCGAGCTCATTTTTCAATATTTTCCGAATGAAATATTGTGATATGTTCAGCTCACGAGCCATTTTTCGGCCAATGCGACGAGGGTTTCAAACAAGTCGCTTCTTTACTTTTCGAACATTTCTGCTGATGTTGCTGTTTTCTTCCGTAAACTTCCTTGACGTCGGGCTACACTACCAGTATCACGGTAACGAGCGATGGTACGAGACACAAACGATTTATTCACATTCAAATGCTGGAGTGCTCTAACGATAGCCACTTGTGGGTTTCCAGCCAAATATGAAGAAATCACACTATCACGCTTGAATTTCATCACGAGTAACTTTTTTTCTGGATAATTCTCACCAAAATGCTTTTGTACGCTTGTAAACAATATAATGAGCTGTCACTGGAATAATTTTAACAGCAGTCGGACGAGTGGCTTAGAAATGACAGCAATCTGAAGTCGATTGCAGTTTTTTTCCATCTCAACCTGTATATCATTTGATATGGCCAAAGCGTGCCTCATCGAACCAACGATTCTAGACCCTAGGTCTCTTTGGACCAAATCCTCTTTCAGGACATCTGGAGTTGTTTTAGCGATGTCCGTCCGCTGCCTGGCTTTTGCGCACAATAACTCTCGAAGAGAGTATCCGATTTTATCCCAACTTGATACATCGTAATATTATTGTCAAACTTAGATCGAGTTCGGAGGTGGGCAATATCCGTCCGCAATTGCTGGTACCTCCAACACAAAATGTCAACATTCATGTCAATAACAAAATAATTTACTGCACAGAACGCATAATCCGATTTTGCTCCAACTTTGCCAGTCCCAATCTTTGCATCAGTGCTAGGCCAGATGCGAAAATGGAGAATATCGGCCCATCCCACAATGTGTGAACATTTTGACTAATTATAACTCTTATAAAATGTAATGTAAGGGTCCGATTGTCCTTAAAATACACACATCCCAATATTTTTTATTAACTCAAGGTATGATTTGAAGATGATATACATTGGACCACTCCTTCTGGTAACTCGCCCACAAAGGGTCAAAAAAGGGTGATTACTCAAGAAGCTCATAAAATACGAAATTAACATCCGATTCCATTCAGACTTGGTATATCTCAATATTGTCATCATCACAATATCTGAAAAACAAAACGCTCAAAGTAAACGAAATTTCATACATTCAAATATTTTTGCTAACACAAGATCTGTTGTGAAGATGATATATATCTGCCAACCCCTTCTGGTACCTTACCCACAAAGGGTAACAATTTCCAATGCTTATATCTGTCATAACTTGCGAAACAAGTCGACGATTCTTTAAAACTTGCTATATCTAAATATTTCTCTTAACCAGAAATTTGATATGAATGTGGAAATTACGAAATCGCATAAAATTGGATAAAAATGTTAAATTTTCTTCAAATTTTGCACCTTCCAATATTTTTTTCTGTATTAGATAAAATATGAAAATGGAATACTTCGGTCCTCTAAAATAAAGTATAGGAAGTAGTCGATATGGTATAAATCTGGCATGTTGTAATATTTTTATCAGCATTAGGTCAGTTACGAATTGGTCAATATTGGCCAACTGCTTCGGAACCTCCCCATAAAGAGTCAAGGAGTTTGCATAATCATAACTCAAGGCTGGGTGTATAAATCTGTCGGCAAAACCGACTGATACTATTTTACTTGTTATGAAATGTTTAATTGTATTCTTCTCACGACCGATCTGGAACCGAGTTATAATTTTCATAGTTCCACACGGGTTCTGTGATATAGATTTCTCCAAATATGCTTAAGCTAGATGCTTGAGGAATGCTCTTCCATCAAACATATTCTAATGTTCCTGCATGCCAATATATTAGTGTAGCATTTCCTCCACATGTGTGTGTGTGACTGTGTATGTTTAGCTAGGCTTTTATTATATGCTTGTTCATGTCTTCTTTATCTTCTTGTTTTCATTATTCTCGGCAATTGTTGCTGTCGTTTTGTTTTCGTTGTCGTTGATGCTGTTGTCGACGTTTGTTATACATCCACACACGCATACACACACAGCGACTGTTGCAATCAAGGCATTTGCATAAACATGACGCATTACACGTATCATAAACACATAACCAGACCGACAGGCAGACACAACGATTTCCACATAAATCTTTGCACAGATCCACGGCAATCTCAATTTCTGCGCCTTCCCCTGTCCTGTCAATGCAATGGAGTTTGGTGCATGATATGCTGCACATCCACACACACACACACTCGCGCACACCCAAATACGAACACATAATCTCGCAAACACATCCCAAACTAGCAAACTAACTAAGCAAAGCATCAACATAGGAGGCTTGCTTGTCAGTGCATAATTTCAGGCGCGTGTTCTTCAAAACTTGAAGGAATTTACAAGACGACATAAATGTCTAACTCGACTTCCTCATCATTTTCCCTGGTTCGTCGCCGCCGCCGCAGCCGCAGCCGCCGCCGCCGCCGCCGCTAACACTCAAAATGTCATGATTTACTTTGAAAGGCAACAGTTCGTTCTTTCGTTCGTTCGGTGCGGATGTGCGTGCCTTTGTGTGTGTGTGTGTTGGTTGCTTCGTGCAGCTAATTCACAGTCTGCACAATTTTTTGGAATGGGCGTATCTTAATTCTGATGGGCTTAACATGTCACACCATCAAACCACCGGGTGTGCATCCGCACGTGTGTGAGAGTGTGTGTGGTACGACAATGCAACCATCCAAGCGTCACGTAGGGAATAATGCGACGACATAAATGTGCAAATTACATGTAAATACATTCAAGCACACACCACACACATACACACACTATGCCGCTGACTAGCTGGATGAATGTTTGTATACGTTTATGGAAATGCACATCTTTATGAATTGGTGTGTGTGTGTGTGTCTCTGAGTGATTGTGTGCATATGTATGTGATTTCATTTTATCCAATTTTGTTAATATTAGTGCCAGAGAAGTAATGAGTGCGGTTCACAAAAATTGGATCTTAAGTTGCAATTATCGTCAAATCCGATCAAAATAGGACCTTTGGAAATTCTTACCTTTATTAATACAGGGTCCATATAACATTATATTTTTGAACTAGTGCTTATTTTTTTAATTGTTACACTTGCTTCATGTCTGATATGAGATATGGTCAGTTGTTTTCCTTGCGCTGAAAGAATATGGAATATGTGTGCGAAAATTGTATACAGATTTTAGAAGAAGGGAAGCACCGTCAGCTTCGTATGAAAATAAACGATTGCGGTACAAGAAATCCTCACACATAAATTGATAAGATCATGCATCAAAAACATTGAGTCTGTTTGGAGCGGATTTTGGTACAGAGGTATAATATGGTAAGGTATAATAAAAAGGCTTAATAAATACTCAAGTAAAAATAAAGCAGGATTGTACTGCAATATACCAGTCAAGTATGGAAGGACTTTACTGCAAGCTATACCGAGGCAAGTAAAGAGATTGTTTAATAATTTAAGAAACTTAGCAGAGGCTTAGGCAAGGATACGGAAGGATACTACTGTAAGAGATTTTTATAAATACTCAATCAAGTATCTGGATTTATACTACAAGGAATTCTAAGATACTACAGAATTCTCCTGCAAGATTTAGGCAATAATGTGGATGTATTTTAGTGTATAAAGAAGTACCCAAGTAACATATTAAAAAAAACTAGTCTGTTTTGCCAAAAGTTTATTCCCTAAACCAAATTTATCTTCTTTAAATATATTTTGACATGCGTTATGAATATTCAAACTGTTGGCCTCAAATGGGCCAAGTTCCGAAGGAGTGGACCAATCTTGTCTATTCCGCATGTTACATAAATTTTATATAAATATTGCAACGTGCCAGATTTGGACTATATCGACTACTTTATTCGCTTTATATGAGACTAGCTGAACCCGGTGAACTTTTGATTTTACATGCATTCGAAGTTTTATATAATAATATTTTGTGGGTTTTAATTAAAAATAAAACAAAACAGATAAAAAAGTATCAGTCAGTTTAGCCGACAGATGTACATAAAAAACCTGCAACCAACTGCTGTCATTTCTAAGCCACTCGTCGGACAGCTGTTAAAATTAATCCATTTACAGCTCATTATATTGTTTACAAGCGTACAAAAGTATTTTGATCAGAATTTCCAAAAAAAGTTATTCGTGATGGAATTCAAGCGTGATAGTGTGATTTCTTTATATTTGGCTGGAAAACATCAAGTGGCTATCGTTAGAGCACGAAACGGATGGAAGAAAACAGCAACATCAGCAGAAATGATTCGAAAAGTAAAGAGGCGACTTGTTCGAAACCCGCGCCGCAGTGGCCGAAAAATGGCTCGTGAGCTGAACATATCGCAATATTCCATTCCGCAAATATTTAAAAATTAGTCATTGAAATTCCAAAAAGTGCAAGAACTTACACGGAACAGAAATAAAATAAACTCAAAAGACTTAAAGAGTTGCGCCCGAAAGTGGTGAACTGAGTGATCATATTTACTTGCCAAAGAGGTCAGCTGAAAATGTGCACCTTTGCGTTGCCACCAGAACTCAAGCGCCGGCCATGGTGATGTTGTGGGCCTCCATAACAGCCAATGGCCGCTCTTCGCTAGTAATTATCGACCGTGGCATCAGAATAAATGCCGAATATTATTGAGAAAATATTCAGGAGGGTGTATTCCGCTCCGTTGGACTATTGTGTCTGGAGTATTTTGGAAAGCAAGGTTGGCACTAAAAAATACCAAAGTGTCGTTTACCTCAAGCAAGTGCTTCGCCGGGAATGGGTCAAAATACGGTTGACGGTTTCATTGGTCGTTTGTTGGCCAGAGTTCGTGCTAAAGGTGAACAATTCCAACAAATCTAAACTCATTCTCTTTTTTGTTTTCATAATAAATCAGTCAATAAATTTAAAAAAAATTAAAAATTATGGCGTTTGACCTTGTTGCAGTTTTTTCTACTCACCCTGTACCTCCATAGATGTTGATTTTGACGGCTATAAAGTGGGTTGTTCCGGGTTCTGACGCCCATGTCAGGGATAGCAGCTCACGGAGTTTGACTCCGCCCCCTGTGTTTCTCAGATGCCTCAAAATAATGGAATATTCAAAGTTCTGACTGCACCACATAGCAGCCTGTTCTTCTGCAAATAGACTTGAGGAATTTAAGTTAAGTAGGGTGTCTAGTGCAGCTTGGTGTATACTCCTAAATGCACCTGTAATTAGTATAAATGCTCCTCTTTGAACTTTATCAATGCTTCCCTTGTAAAATGTTTCTCCGACGATGATTTAAAATCCACGATGATCTTTAGTTTTTTGATCGAAAATATTTACATCCACTTTTATAGGTCATAAGTGATCAGAAAAAATATATGTAAAATATTAATAATAATATTTTAGTTGGCTTATGAAAATAATCTGGTTGCCTGGAACAAAATGAGGTTTATTGTCATTTCCAATTCGATATAAATAAACTTGAACGGTCAACTCAAATTTATCGAACCACCAACATACTAAATTGTTGAATATTTATGCAGGTGATTTCGGGAAAATTGCTATACATTTCCATACGTTATGGCTTTTGTCGGCAGTTTTAATATTATTTTTTGTTGTGTGTGTGTGTGTGCGTTGGCGTGGATGTGTGTTCAATGTGTTTTGGTCATATCTACTTATTGTAATTAGGTGTTATCATCGTCATTTTAGCCATCAACGTCACAATAATAATAAACACTAAATATGTATAGACGAAATTCGAACACATGTACACACACACACATTTTCATGGATACACTCACTCACCCATCGTGTTATGCACATGAACACCGATCAATAAATGCCCCCACACTTGCAGTTTATTATAATAACATTATGCAGTGTTTCATGGTGTTTATACGCACGTTATTTGTATACATACATGTATATGTGTATGAGTGTCTGTGTGTTTGCGAAACTATTGGTATGTTGTTATTGGAAAATTCTATCACAACATTCGTTTACACGCTCTTGTTGTACTCATAGAAAATATACAGCTATTTTGTGATGCTTTTCAATGCCACCAAGGGGAGAGGGAGAGTATGAGAGCGTGTGTGTGAGAGAGTACTGATAATATTATATTGGCTTATGGGAATTTGTTAAACACTAATATTGTTTCAACACACTTCTTTCCTGCGAGGATGTGTGTGTGTTTGTGTTTCCTATGCATGTCCTTGTATGTGGTTAATGATTACAAATTTTGCATTAATTACTATTTGTTGTTGTTGTCCTTGTTGTTGTTGTTTTTGCTCTGTTCCCCAAGCATGCTGCCATGTATGAAACGCTTGTTTGTAATTTTAATAAACATCCGCAGATAATTCGCAATTTCAGGTGTTGCTAAAACATCAATTTGATTATTAAAAGTGGATGAAAAAGCCTGGTAATTACAAGTCGAGTATGTTTGTCAATCCATCTTGTGGCGGATGGGTGGCTATGTAAGTGATAGTAATTGTGGCCACGTGTACGGAAATTTTAATAGACTCGATTTGAACAAAACCTCAAAATGTGTTAACATTGACAAATGGTATTAATTACAAACGGAGATAATTCCTCATCGGCGTTGTCACACATGTGGGTGATTAATTAGGTCCCCTAATTTATGAAAAATTAGTGTGGCAGGAACTTAATCGATTGAAAATGAGTGGAGGGTGAATAAGAAATGTGCCCACACAAACTTTCTTAATATGTTGAAGGAAAATTACATTACAAGGAAATAAACACGGTGAATAATAATTATCTTAAAACTTCTATGATTTTTTTTAAAGAAAAAGTAAAACAGAAATTATATAAAAACGATATAAGGTCCTGTTAGGCTTCTTACATACCCTCCACTATAATAGCTTTAAAAATCTCAGAAAATCACAACACCAGTTTTTTTTTTTGATAAAAAATACGTACAAAAAAAAAACATTCCGAACGAATGTGGCAATTTTCAAAAAATTAAAATACGTTAAAAATTCTGTTAAAATCTTAAAAATACCGAATGTTGCCGTTATATTAGGGTCCATACGACGACGTGGACCTGCATGGGCAACTTTTGTCATAAGCCATTACAATATTTAAACGCGAAGCTTGAAAATAAAATTCGGTGAATAATGTAGCTAAAATCATCAAAATACCGAATATAGAGAGGTTCCATTATATGGTGGATATACCAAAACGTGGACAGAGAATTCTCTGTCTTAGGCTGTAGTATCCATTACCAACTTCAAATACCAAATTTGAAGCAATTCCGGTGAATAATGTCGCAAAATCATCAAAATACTAAATATCGGGAGGTACTGTTATATGGAGCTATACTAAAACGTGGACCTTCATGGCCCACTTTCAAAACCAAAACATAATATACATTTAAGTAAAATTTTCTCAAACTACCTCATTTAGTTCACAAGCTAGAGTGATTTCCACAGACGGATAGACGGACGGACATCGCTAAATCGACATAGAATTTTATACTGATCATGAATATATACACTTTGTGGGGTCTAAAATGTATATTTAGAGGTGTTACAAATGGAATGATAAACTTAATATACATTTCATGGAGGGTATAAAAATGTGGCAAAATCGTCAAAATACTGAATGTAGGGAGGTTTTGTTATATGAGGGGCAATAGGAAAACGTCGAACTACATATAGACACATTCGGCCAGAGTAGGCATAATGCGATGTGAACTCCAAATACCGAATTTTAAACTCTTCTGCTGGAAACATAGGCTAAACTCATGAAAATACTGAATATCGGAGACAAAATTATATGGGGGCTATACAAAACCCAGATAAAGTTCTGTTGCAGGAGATAGAAGACAATGTCAACTATGAGTACCGAATTTTAAATTATTCCTTTTGAGAGTGTTACTAATATTGTCAAAATACAAAATAAGCGGATGTAGAATTATATGGGGACTATATAGAGACGTTGGTTGATATATCTCATCTTAAAACTTAGCCTGCTTGCAGACAAATGACTACCCATACAAAATCTTAGCTTCGTATCACATATCGTTTGAACTATAGCGTAATTACAACAGGCGGACGGATGGTGCTAAATCGACTTAAAATTTTTTAATTTTGTGTTGGGTCTAAAATTGTTATTTCGACGAGTTACAAACGAAATGGCAACCTTCATATACCCTCCATAATATGTATGGTGGAGCGTAGAAATATTTTCTCTTCAGGGGTACGTCACGCCTACAATTTACAATACTTCCATCTTTTTTTTTTTGGATTCCATATTTTAAATATATTTACTTTTGAATTCGATACAGATTTAAGAAACCAAAGGAGATCAGGATTAGGTGTTTCCAGAAGAAATGAGTTCTGGGCCGCCGTGTAACAGTTGTATATTTTAAGAATTATATTTTAGTTGGTCTTTTTCGTGTTCGGTGCTCATGGACAAAATTGTGATGTGCTAATTTTCAAAACGTCCTTCTTTTTGGTATAATATGTACTAAGGTATATATTTTGTCACTTTACTAATAAAATATTTGTTTCCCACATAGGAAAGTATGTATGGATCTTCCTATCTCGCAGAGCTGAGTCGATCTAACTATGTATATCCTTTCATCCGTCTGTCTATATTAGTTTGTAATCATGCGACAGGCCAATTATGGCCCGATCGAAATTTACCATGGAGGTGCGGTTATTGTCAGAATAGAAACCTATTACTTTTGGGCAAATTTTGTCAATTCAGAATGCCCTCCTGGCATTAACGAATAAAATCTAAAAAAATCGCTTAAAAAGATGCTTTGTAGAATTTTCTGATATTTTTTTTATTATTTTCATATTTTTTATCGCATACGATTTTTTCAATATGACTTATAATATTGAAGCGTTAATTTTGTAATATTTTTCACCTTACAACACATGTTAGGGTTATTAAATACAGATTGCAATTATCGTCCGATCCTCCTGAAAATTTTCATAAGGGTAGGGTTAGGCACAGAAGGGCTAGGCCTATTTTTTTTTAAGATGTCCGATATATATTTAGGGGTTGAAATGGACCAACAACTAAAAATGTTCCTTATTTCGCAGCTGTTATAAAGGTCACAAATATAAACCAAAAGACACGAAATCTCCCATAAAGTTAGAGTTTAGGCAAATAGGTAGAATGTACCACCACTTTTGTGTGAAAAAAAAAACAACATTTCCATTCTACCGAAACTCTGAATATAATTTGCAGGCAAATTCCAAAATACACAATAGGCGAACTTCTGGCATTATTATGCAGATTTCGTTGACGAATATAGCCAAATATCGTAGACATGCAAATCATATAGATGAGTCTAAATTTGGAGATAAAGAGGGGCCTCTTGCATTTGGAGATGATGAGATGCAAAATTAACCAAAAAAAGACAAATTTTCCTGATCACACAATTGAAACCAACCGACACGGAATTTTGCATAAAAAAAAGAGTTAAGGACAGGGAAGAAGGCTACCATTTTGAATAACTTAGCTGTAAAATTGATCACAACAACTAACAACACGACGGAGTGCGTAAATATTGGGCAAATGCCTCTGGTCAGAAAGCTAAGGGTAATATCTGGGCAATGCTTTATGATATATTTAGAATTTAGGGGATTCTAACATATTGTAGTGTTGGAGCGTATCACATGGTCAGCCCTGCACGACTATAGCCTTTGCTTGCTTGTTTTCTATGTTCATGATATATGTTTTATATCAAATTTTCTTAGTTCAGATTTCAAAAGACTAAGCATTGATTTTAGTGTTATGAAATTTGTAATATTTGTCCATTGGTTAAAACCAATTCGAAATACAAGGTTATGTAGTAAATATACAGGGTGAGATGAAAAACCTGCAACCAACTTCAGACTGCTGTCATTTCTAAGCCACTCTTCCGACAACTGTTAAAATTTTTCCAGTGTCAGCTCATTATATTATTTAAAAGCGTACAAAAGCATTTTGGTGAGCATTTTCCAGAAAAAAGTTATTTGTGATTGAATTTAAGCGTGATAGTGTGATTTCTTTATATTTGGCTGGAAAACCACAAGTGGCTATCGTTAGAGTACACCAGCATTTAAATGTGAATAAATCTTTGGTGTCTTGTACCATCGCTCGTTACCGTGATACTGGTAGCGTAACCCGACGTCAAGAAAGTGGGCGGAAGAAAACAGCAACATCAACAGAAATGGTTCGAAGAGTAAAGAACCGGCTTGATCTAAACCGGCGTCGCAGTGGCCAACAAAGTATATATATTCTTGATCAGCGTAAAATTCTAAGTCGATTTAGCGATGCCCTTCTGTTTGTCTGTACGAAAAATAGCTGAACATATCGATTCAGAAAATATTGAAAATGAGCTCGGGGTAAAGGCATTGAAATTCCAAAAGGTGCAAGAAAGAAAATAAACTCAAGAGAGCTTAAGAGTTGCTTTGCTTGGCCGAAAGTGGTGAACTGCCAAAATTTGGTTTTCTCCGTCTCCGATTAGAAAACATTCGTTGTCCAGCAGTTTGTAAACAAGCAAAATGATCGTGTTTACTTGCCACAGAGGTCAGCTGAAAATTAGCACCTTCGGATGGCGGATGGCATTTCCAGCTCACAATGACCACCAAAATCACCGGATGCCATTTCGTTGCACTATTGCGTCTAGAGTTTTTTTTTTTTTTTTGAAAGCAAGGTTGGCACTAAAAAATACCAAAGTGTTGATCACATTAAGCAATTTCTTCGCCGGGAATGGACCAAAATATCGCAGAGCAACATTCGTTTGAAGGCCATAGTTAGTGTCAAAGGTGACCAATTCGAACAAATCTAAACTTATTCTAAAATTAAATGCTATTTCCGATTTTTTTTTAATTAAAAAAATGTAAAAGCTATGGCGTTTGACTCTGTTTTTTTTATCCCACCCTGTATTATAAAAACGATCTTACTGGTATTTGTAGTTTAAAGTAGAACACATTTGAATTCTGATATTCAGCACACGCCACCCAAAATGAGGTTCCTCGCTTCATTCCCAGCTCACAAAGGATTGGTATCAAATCTCCGGATACCAATCCTTTGGACTATTGATTCTGGAGTATTTTGGAAACTAAAAAATACTAAAGTGTCGATCACCTCAAGCAAGCGCTTCACCGGGAAAGGGCCAAAATACCGCAGAGCAAAATTCGGGCAGCGTTTGACGGTTTGAAGGCCATAATTCGTGCCAAAGGTGACCAATTCGAACAAATCTAAACTTATTCTAAAATTTGATGCTATTACCGACATTTTTTGCTTTCATTCAATAAAATTAAAAAAAATGTCACAATTATGGCGTTTTACTTTGTTGCAGTTTTTTATCTCACCCTGTATGTTTTACATCAAATTTTCTTAGTTCAGATTTCAAAGGTCTTAGCATTGATTTTAATGCTATGAAATTTACAATATTTGTTCTTTGGTTAATACCAATTCGAAATACAATATGAAATATTAAATCTATGTATCAAATAGTCTTGGCATGTTTTAATCCCTCACATCATCCAAATGTTACATTCATTTTAAATTTCAAGTGTTAATAAAATCCACAACAACTTTAAATTTTGGGGAAATTCATAAAAACAATATTTGCATATTTTATTAACTGGAGATGGATGAAGACAAAAATCTCCTTGACTTAATTATTTACACAAAGGCATTTAATTTAATTAATATCTGTGAAATGTTGATTAAACAAATCATTGATTAAGGTGGCATCTTGAAGAATCTCAAAACTATTATAAATGTTAATAATAATGCAATAATAGTAATAATAACAACAACAACTCACACCAAATCTATTAACCTGCTACTTCAAATAAAATGAAACAATATTTTGTTGTGAACACTCGGAGATAATTATATTTGTTTATATGTGACATTTATGATCAAATATTTTTTGAGAAGCTTCTAATGAATCGATACCATAAACGAGGATATTAAAAAAAAATATTTTTTTTTTATTTTTTTAGTTTATGATTTAAAATAACAAAGTCCATTCCATTATAAAATGTCAATTGAACATAGCTTTATTTATAATTATTCTACCTTTGTCAATATTCTCCGAACACATTTCTCCTCCATTGTACGTCACATAAGTCCATTGTCTTGTAATTATATAGTCTTTCTATTTTCCATTGCAACATTTTGCAAATTTAATTAAATTCCAATTAAAATTAATTCAATTTCATTTATTCTTTTAGGATTGTCTTTCTTCTGTATTGGGTGCCGGGTCATCGAAGTATTTGAGGACTTCCAATGTTGTTGACTTGGCAAATACAACAAAAGTGGTTGAATGGAATATTTATTGGAAACAATCTACTTAACAGCAACAATTGATGAATGAAACGTAATGAGGTAAGATGTTTATTATTCGAATTAAAATCAATGAAGCCAGGATGAGTTAAAAATAGAAACTGTTTCACAAGAATTGCAAAAGTCACAAATGTGGCAAATTCACAAATTGTATCGAATAAGAAGTTGAGTCTATTTTAGATGGAAGACAACCTTTAGGTTTTCATTTGACCTCAGGTATCGCAAGTCAGACGATTTTCTATAAATCTGATATATTAGTTTACATAGTGGCCACAATCGCATTATACCCCCAATCTGTACAGGGTGAGATGAAAAAACTGCTGTAATTTCTAAGCCACTCGTCCGACAGCTGTTAAAATACCGCAGAGCAACATTGGGGCAGCGCGTGATGGTTTCATTGGCTATTCGAAGGCCGTAATTCGTGCCAAAGAATTCGAACAAATCTAAACATATTCTAAAATTTGATGCTATTTCCTATTTTTTTTGCTTTCACTTAAAATTTAAAAAAAATGTAAAAATGAAGGCGTTTGAATTTGTTACAGATTTTATCTTACCGTGCATGAGTAATTGTTAGATTCCTTTGGAAATTGTTTCTAAAATTTCAAAATACGTGATACGAAAAACAGACTTTAGGTGCAATCTCTGTGAACAACTTGAATAATCAGACTATCTGTCGATTACAAGCTTGTATATGCTCTCCCTTTATTGTCACAAATGTCAGAATTAACATCTTGCGAAACAAGTCACCAATTCTTTTCAAATCTATATATATATCTATATATTTTTCTCAATCAAAGATCTGATATGAACATGGAAGTTATCAGCATATTGCTTCTCATACTTCCCCCAGAAATTAAAAAATTATATAAAAAACTATCAGTCCGTTTGTTGACAGATGTATACATCCAGCCTTGAGTAATAATTATTCAAAACTCTTGACCCTTTATTTGGGAAGTTCCGAAGCAGTTCCAGATTTGGACTATATCAACTACTTCCTATAATTTATATGAGATATACACACATTTTAAGGAGATGTGGAAATATGCGTAAGGTAACAGAGGTAGTGGACCGAAGTATTCCATTTTCATACTTCATCTAATACAGATAAAAATATTGGTATGTGCAAAATTTGAAGGAAATCGAACAGATATATTCAATTTTATAAATAGATAAATAGATTACAAATTCATATCAAAATTGTGCCACTTTATGGTTGAGATACCAGAAGGTATTCGCAGATATATGTCATCTTCACGACAGCCTTGGAAAAAATATATTTGGATGTGTGAAATTTAAAAAAAAAAAATCTTGATCCTCATGTGGGGGAGAAACCAGAAAAAATGGTCCGATCTCTTCCATCTTTATAACAAATTTTGTGGTGATGGAAATTTTGAGATGTACCAAGTTTGAATGGAATCGGACGTTAATCTCGTGTTTTATGGGCTTCATGGATACTCAAAATGTTTACCCTTTGCGGGGTAGGTACCAGAAGGAGTGGACCGATATATCCCATCTTCACACCAGACCTTAGGTTTATAAAAATATTGTAATGTGTGTAATTTGAAGAGAACCAGATGTTTATTTCGGATTTTATGATCGTTTTTGTACCAGAAAGAATGTTCTGATCTTTACGATATTTATAACGAATCTGGTGCTGATGGAAATATTGAAATGTGCCAAGTCTGAATGCAAGCGGATGTTATTTTCGAATTTTATGAGCTTCATGAATATTCAAAATTTTGACCCTATGCGGGGTAGGTACCAGAAAGAGTGGACCGATATATCCCATCTTCACACCAGACCTTAGGTTAATAAAAATATTGTCATATGTTTAATTTGAAGACAATCGGACTCTTGCATCATATACCTATTCAATATGTTGACCCTTTGTGGGGGAGGTACCAGAAGTAGTGGACCGATATTGTCCAATATATCACCTGACCTAGCACATATGCAAATATTAGGATGCACAAAGTTGGAGCAAAATGCCCAATTTCGAACTCAACCTAAGTTTAATACTTATATCACGATGTACCAACTTTGGACCAAATCGGATACTCCCTTCGAGAGTTATTGTGCGCACCAGCCAGCAGGCAGACAGACGGTTGGATGGACATCGCTAGATCGACTCCAAATGCCCTGAAGGGGATTTGAACCAAAGAGACCTAGGGTCTAAAATCGTTATTTCGATGAGGCACGTTATGGCCGTATCAAATGATATATTCCCTCCGTAGTCATATGGCTGATGGTATGAAATGGTTATAGATGTCTCTCATATTTTTATCAGTATTAGATGTAATGGAATACTTAGATCCAGTATATATGGTACCTGAGGCATAATTTAAACATTTTCCAAAAATTAGCACATATCCCATACAAAGTGAAGGAAGTATTGGTTTTAGTCCAACTCGGGCACATTTTGATATATCAGAATTACTTCAGATGAGAAGTGGATCATTTTGGTCAAATTTAGGTGCTATCATTCATAAAGGGTCAACATTTTTAAAAATCCTGTTGTAGGTCAAAATATATTTTAATAAACTGGCATAGACTGAGGGTATTATTTCTCAGTCACAATTTTGAATCGTTTGACGTGAATTGTTGCCAGGTGTTAGAGTTTAGGACTATTTTGGATGATCATCGGATAAGGACTATTGGTTTTGTTCCGAAGGGGAAGAACGATGTGTTTTGTTTTGTATTCAAAGAATACTTCTGATCTTTACATTGGTGCAGATTTCGTTGATGTACATAGAAGACATCGGAGAACAGTGCTTATTTCTATATTTGTTGTCACTAATGAACAGAAGTATTTAGAAACGGAATGTACAGGTAGGCCGAAGAAATATTTACGACAAAATCATGCCTCCTCACACGTAAGAAGAACTTCTTTGCCACATTGATTTGTAATGTGTTCTTTCGTGATGTATAGGAGATCTATACCTGGATATTATTAGATTCACCCACAATTGTTGTGACGAAGAAAGTTGTGTTCCTAAGCCCTTGGATTGCTTCCTGATTGCTATATTTTAGTTATTCATCGTCCTTGACATTTAAATGGACATTTTGCATATCGGTGAAAAATGGCAATATATTTTGAATGCACTGCGTCTGTTGGCTGATATTTTTATTCATTACAATATGTAATGTAATAAGTGATACATATATTTTATTCCTTATGTAAAGTAACAATTATAGAAAATCTCCTACAAACATAAGGATAATAATACAAACATAATGGAAAACAACATGTTGTCGATTGGTTTTGATCCGTTTGTAAAGACATGATTATTGTTGTCGATTTAGAGATGAAATCCAATAGTAAATTCCATGTTGAATGCCGAGCTATTCCACTCACTTATCAATCTTTTATTATATTCAATGGTTTCCAATAGGATTATGCATTTCAATTAGAAAATTCATGTATTTGTGTAGATCCTGTGTGTGTGAGTGCGTGAAAACTATAAAGTTGAGTATTTGCATATATCTGAGATATGAATTTAATAATAATTGAAGTGGAATACTTATGAACATTTTTGAGAGACAGAGAGAGAAAGAGAGAGAGAGAAAGAAAGAGAGAGCACTTTGAAACTTTTCTTATGTCATTCTTAATAAAATTATAATAAAATTAAAAAGAAAAAACTAGAAAGGACTTTAATGTTGGTGAAATGGAGTGATAGATATTTAAACAATTATTATTATTATTATTATTATTATTATTATTATTATTATTATTATTATTATTATTATTATTATTATTATTATTATTATTATTATTATTTTTTTTTTTTTTTTTTTTTGTTTGCCATTTGTTACAAAAACACCAAAGGTAACCGACAAAAAATATAATAAATATACTTTTCTTCTTACAGAATGTGTAATATTTTTGCAATAATCGATTCTTATACTTGAATATTATATGCCATTTATTAACAATTCTTATCTTCAGTGAATTAAATTAAATAAAAATTAAAAAAGGAAGGGACATTCCTTTTTCCTCCCCTTTTATAATCAGTAAATTGAAATTCAAAAAAAAAAAAAAAAAAACATCCTCCATACAGGATAAGATGAAAAAACTGCAGCCAAATTCAAACTGCTGTCATATCTTAGACACTCGCCCTACAGCTGTTAAAATTATTCAAGTGACAGCTCATTATATTGTTTACAAGCGTACAAAAGCATTTTGGTGAGAATTTTCCAGAAAAAAAAGTTATTCGTGATGGAATTCAAGGGTGATAGTGTGTTTTCTTTAAATTTGGTTAGAAAACCACAAGTGGCTGTCGTTAGAGCACTCCAGCATTTAAATGTGTCTCGTACCATCGCTGGTTGCCGTGCTACTGGTAGCGTAGCCCGACGTCAAGGAAATGGACCGAAGAAAACAGCAACATCAGCAGAAAAGGTTCGAAAAGTAAAGAAGCTACTTGATCGAAACCCGCATCGCAGGGAACGAAAAATGGCTCGTCAGCTAAACATATCGCAATATACCATTCGGCAAATATTAAAAAATAGTCATTGAAATTCCAAAAAGTGCAAGAACTTACACCGCAACAGAAAGAACATAGACTGAAAAGAGCTAAAGAGTTGTATTGCTTGGCCGGGTTTGGTTTCCTCCGATAAGAAAACATTCTTTGCACAGCAGTTTGTAAACAAACTAAATGATCGTGTTTACTTGCCAAGAGTTCAGCTGAAAATATGCACATTCGGTTGGCCACCAGAACTCAAGCGTCGGCCATGGTAATGGTGTGGGCCGGTGGTCTCTCTCCGCTCGTATAAACCGAGAGTGACATCAGATTAAATGCCGAATAGTATCGCGAAAATAGTCTGGAGGGTGTATTAATGACTTGGGTACGCAAACATTTTGGCCGCAGACCTTGGACATTCCAACAGGACTCAACACCATCGCACTCAGCACGCGTCATCCAAGAATGGTTAAAAAATGAGGTTCCTCGCTTTATTTCCAGCGCACAATGTCCACCAAAAGTGTCAGAAGTATTTTGGAAAGCAAGGTTGGCACTAAAAGATATCAAAGTGTCGATCACCTCAAGCAAGCGGGCAGCGTGTGACGGTTTCATTTGTCGTTTGAAGGCCATAATTCGTGCCAAAGTTGTCCAATTCGAACAAACCTAAACTTATTATAAAATTTGATGCTATTTCCGACATTGTTTCAATAAAATTTAAAGAAAAGTAAAAATTTTGGGGTTTGACTTTGCTGCATTTTATAGCTCACCCTGTGTATGCTATGTATTAACAATTCATATCTCCAGTGAATTAAATTAAAATTTGAATCCAAAAATTGGAATAATAAGTTTAACTCCAACGTAAATTTCCTAAATGCAATACACATGCCTTTATTTTTTCTCTGCTTTCATAATCGGTGCATCTTTTTCTATAGTATGGAACAAAAATTAAAATATATTCAAAAAAATTTCTCCACATATATAAACCTAACCTTCAACATAATCTAACACTTCTTTCAATTGTCTCCTATTTCCATTCGACTAACGTTCATTCTCTTAGCAACCATGCAGATGCTTTTGATTTTATCTTAATTGGCATAAGAATGTATTAAAAAATATATTTTAAATAAATCAACAGGATAATATTGGGAAATAAACACCGGCACACACACACACAAGTGCACGCACTCACACTCACAAACCTATGCGACATGTTTTATTTCCAATCAAGCAAAAAATCTAATAAAAACACAAATTTATAAAAACAAAACAAAAAATGAAAAAATCGATAAATAAATTGAACATGCATAAATAATTTTATGTATGTATTAAAAATATATGACTGTGTGAGAAAAAAAAAAACCAAACACACACATGTATGCGCACATAAATTAAGATGAATAATTAAAAGAAGGAAAAGTGTGACATTCGGTTGGAACGAAACTTGAAAAAAAACTACATTATGGGAAACAGTGTTTAAATATCAAATAATCAAGTAAAAAAGTTTCAGTCGGTTTTGCCGGCAGATACAAACCCTCTGCCAATGTTCGATTATTTAAAAATATTTTGCGTCAGTATCGGACCAAAATAAATATGATATAAAATTGCGACGTGCCAGACTTGGACTATTGGTAACTCCCTTCACTTTACATGAGATATGTGATCATTTTTAGAAAATGTTAACATGTGCGCGAGGTACCAGAAATAGTCGACCGAAGTATTCTATTTTCATGCTTCATCTAACACAGACAAAAAAATATTGGTATGCCCAAAATTATAAGAAAATCGAACATTTATTTCCAATTTATGGAAAATCATAAATTCCATATTCATCTCAGGTTTTTGGTTGAGAGAAATATTTAGATATAGCAAATTGTAAAGAATCGCTCAGTTGTTTCGGAATTTGTGACAGATAAAAGTATTGAAAATTGTGACCCTTTGTGGGGGAGGTACCAGATGGGGTACGCAGATATATATGATACAGTCAAAACGTGCCTAGTCGAAATAACGGTTTTAGACCCTAAGTCTCTTTTGCCCAAATCCTTTTCAGAACATTTGGAGTCGATCTACCGATGTCCGTCCGTCCATCCGTCTGGCTGGCTGGTGCGCACGATATTGGTATTGGTACCCCCCACAACAGGTTGAAATTTTTTAAAAATATATTTTCTGCACAGAAAAAGAAAAGATAATCCGATTTTGCTCCAACTTTGCAAATCATAATATTTGCGTCAAAGCTAGGTAAGGTGCGAAAATGTACAATGTCGGTCCACTCCATCAAGTACCACCCCCACAAAGGTTCAATATTTTGAATAATTATAACTCTTATAAAATGTGATGTAAGAGTCCGATTATCTTAAAATTTCACACTTCTCAATATTTTTAGTAACCCAAGGTCTGGTGTTAAGATGGAATATATCGGTTTACTCCTTCTGGTACCTCCCCCACAAATAGTCGAAATATTAAAAATATGTATTTTCTTTTTCACAGAAAGAAAAACGATTATCCGATATTGCTCCAACTTCACAAACCCCAATATTTGCGTCAGTGCTACATCAGGTGCAAGAATGGACAATAACGATCCACTTCATCAAGTACCTCACCTACAAAGGTTCAAAATTTGAATAACTATAATTTTAATAAAATGTGATGTAAATGTCTGATTGTCTTTAAATTACACACATCGCAATGTTTTTATTAACCCATGGTCTGGTGTGAAGGTGAAGTATTTCGGTCTACTCGTTCTGGTACCTCCGCAAAGGGTCAAAATTTTGAATATTCATTAAGCTCACAAAACGCGAAATGAACATCCGATTCCATTCAGACTTGACACATCTCAACATGTACATAAAAGCAAGATCTGTCATAAAGATGATAGAAATCGGACTATTCCTTCTGGTACCTCCTCCATAAAGGGTCAAAGTTTTGAATTTTGAATAACCAAAACGATTATAAAATCCGAAATAAGCATCTGATTCTTTTATTTATTTTTATTAACCCATGGTCTGGTGTGAAGTTGGGATGTGAGCTTCATGGATACCCAAAATTTTTACCCTTTGTGGGGGGAGGTAAAAGAAGGAATGGACCGATACTTCTTTTACCTCCCCCCACAAAGGGTAAAAATTTTGGATATCCATGAAGCTCACAAAACGGTAAATTAACATCCGATAGCATTCATACTGTATACATCTCAATATTTCCATCAACACAAAATTCCTTATAAAGATGGTAATGATCGGACCATTTCTTCTGGTACCTCTCCCACATAGGGTTCAAGAATTTACAAAGAAGAAGGGATAAGCATCCAACTCTTTTCAAGTTTCACACATCAAAATAATTTTGTTAACGCAAGATCTGTTGTGAAGATGATATATAACTTCATCTTCAGACCTGATGTTTTCTTGAGAGAAGTATTGGCATATGCCAAGTTTTAAAGGAATCAGATGATTATTTCGCATTTTATGAGATTCATAGTTAGTCAAAATTCTTGAAAATTAATCTTTTTTGGATGTTCTTATCACTTTGGAATTTTCTAATGTTTTTCGATTCCGATCCTCCATATACCCTTAGTTTTGTATGCATCCCATACAGCAGACTTCGTCATGCATGATTACACCGACAAACATACCAATGTGTACACATCTGAATATGCATAAAATTTGTTAAATAATTAATTTATACATTTACTTTTATTTTAAAAGATGTTCTTTGTTGTGGAAAGACAAATAACAACAAAAAACACTTAAACAACATTTCGTGTCAGGCGTGTGTTTCGATGCGTGTGTGTGTGTGCTTGTGACTGAAAGCATCAGAGATTTTTATGAAGACATAAATTATTGATGATAGGTTGTCACAACAAATTAAATGCATCAATTTTGGTGCTACACGTTTTTAATTTTTTTTTCTTTCTTTCTTGTTTCCACATTGAAGTTTAGTTCTCGATTATTCTGGGCAGGAGCATTTAACACTCCTATAACATCGATTAGCATTGAGGGTATGCAACAAACGTTCTTTTTTAAATGTGTTAAAAAAATTGAAATCGATTGCAGCAAATTGATCCAAAAGAAGCCTTTCATGTTTCATTAGATGTTTTGGGGGAAATTCAAACACACATATGTGTGAATGTGTGCACCTACACATTTTTGGTTGTTGTAGCAGGACAATAGTTTGCTATTCAAATCGTTGCAACAAAATGTTTCACACTCCTGCAGTGACCCTCCCAGACTTGCACACACACACACACATAATGCAATCGGATTCTCTTAAATTGCTTCAAATGTGGCTTCTGGCAAACATCAAATGAATTATTGTGTGAATGTTTGAGTGACATTAATGATGATTGGCATCTGATACAGAAAATATTTCCCAGAGCAATAGCAACCATCTAATGGCAAACACATAAGACAATTAACAAATCGAAATGGCCGATAGATGGAGAATGCTATATTGGAGTCATGAAAAAAGTTTGTGCATATTTTGTTTGTCGTTTCATTTGTAACACCAAAAATAACATTGTGCGATAAAATTCATTTTTTTTTTTCAAAATTACATTATCAGCCGGCATAGCCGAAAGATGTATACCCTCAGCCAATATCCGATTATTTAAATATACTTTGACATCTTCTACGATTATTCAAATTGTTGACCCTCTATGGAGTAGGTTAAAAAGGAATGAGCCAATATTTTGTATTTCCTATCGGACCTAAATAAATATGATATAAATAGTGCGACGTGCCAGGTTTGAACTACATTGGTTTCTTCCTTCACTTTATATGAGATATGTGATAATTTTTAGTCAATTTTAAAATGTACGTGAGCTACCAGAAACAGTCGACCGAAGTATTCTATTTTCAAACTTAATCTAATATGGATAAAAATATTAGTATGGGTAAAAATACAAGAAAATCGAACATTTATATCCATTTATATTTAAGTTAAGAAAAATATTAAAATATATCAAGTTGTAAGAATCGTTGACTTTTTTCACAAGTCCTGACAGATAAAAGTATTGAAAATTTTGACCATTTGTTGGTGAGGTACCAGAAGGGGTTCACAGATATGATATATATCTTCACAACAGATCTTGTATTATAAAAAATGTTTGTATGTGTGAAATTTTAATAGATTTGGATGCTTATTTCGCTTTCTTTGTTTTTCAAAATCTTGAACCCTATGTGGGGGAGGTACCAGAAGAAATGGTACGATCTCTTCCATCTTTATAACAGATATTGTGTTGATGAAAATATTGGGATATACCAAGTCTACATGGAATCGGATGTTAATTTTGCGTTTTATGAGCTTCATGGATATTCAAAGTATTGACCCTTTGAGGTGGGAAGATCCAGAAGTAGTGGACCGATATATCCCATCTTCACAGAAGATCTTGTTTGGGTAGAAATAATAGCATGTGCTAAATATGAAAAGACCCGGATGCTCATTAAAATTTTTTGTTGGTTATTCAAAAATTTGTGCGGAAGATACCAGAAGAAAACGTCCGATCCCTACCATCTTTATGACATACCTTGTGTTGATGAAAATATTGAGACGTGTCAAGTCTGAATAGAATTTGCCGTAAATTTCACGTTTTAAGAGCTTCATGGTTATTTAAAATGTTCGCCCTATGTGGTGGAGGTACCAGAAAGAGTGGACCGATCGGCTTTTTACATCACATTTCAAAATGTTGACCCTTTGTGGGAGAGGCACTTGATAGAGTGCACCGATATTGTACACCAGACATAGCACTGATGGAAATATTAGGATTTGCAAAGTTGGAGCAAAATCGCGTAAACCTTTCTCTTTCTGTGCAGTAAAATATTTTCTTTAAAAATGTCGACCTATTGTGGGGGAGGTACCAGAAGGAGTGGACCGATATATCCATCTCCAAAATCGATCTAGCTTTGATAACAATATTACGATGTAACAAGTTTGGACCAAATCGGATACTCTCTTCGACAGACAGACAAACGGACGGACAGACTTCGCTAGATCGACTCAAAATATCCTGAAATAAATTTGGTGATTTGGGTGGCCATTGTGCGCTGGAAATGAAGCGAAGGACCTTATTTTGTAATCCTATTGGGAATTTATTCTGATGCCACTGTCGATTAATACGAGGGGAGAGTGACCATCGGCTGTTATCACAGCCCACATCATCACCATGGCCGGCGCTTGAGTTCTGGTGGCCAATCGAAGGTGCACATTTTCAGCTGACCTCTGTGGCAAGTAAACACTGGTAGCTCCCCCGTAAAGGGTCAATTTTTTATATAAACATGACGCCATAAAAAGCAAAATGGGCATACGATTCTTTTCAAACGTAGCATATCCTAATATTTCCACAAAACACAATATCTGGTATGGAGATGGGATACATCGGCCTACTCGTTTTGGTACATCCACAACAAAGGGTCAAAATATTGATTAATTATAACTCCTATAAAATGTAAAATAAGAGTACAATTTGTTTCAAGTTTTTGATATTGCAATATATTTACCAACACAATATTGGGTATGAGGATAAAATATTTTGGACCACTCCTTCTGGTATCTTCCCCATGACGGTTCAAAATTTTGAATAATTATGCCTCTCAGGAGATGCGAATTAAGCACTCCTTCAAATTTTACATATGTCAATATTTTTATTAAGAAAATATTTGTTGTGAAAATGGATATATGGATTCACTCCTTCTGGTACCACACCCACATCGGGTCAAAATTTTGATTAATTATATAGAATTTTAGTTTTATTTAATTCTTTGGTTCCTCTTCCATAGAGCTTACGATCTCGTCGCTTGGGCAAAAAATGTTTTTTGTCATAGAACTCATTTTTAAAATAACTTATAACTGGGGAGAAGATCCCAGACAAAAAAACAATGAACTGGTGAGGATTGGTCGCTTTTTCCGAAACCTAGGTATTCCCTGCCTTACCCCCTGGTAAACATTACCGTCGTTCTCCACTAATAAACAAATATTGTTTTTATAAAAACAACAATAAAGGGATTAAGCCTGACAATTTTGCAACAACAAAAAAATTATATCTCATAAAATGTAAAATAAGCATTTGATTTTTTCCAAATCTCGCATATTCCAATATTTCTACCAACACAAGATCTGGTGTGAAGTCGATAGATATCGGCCCACCCCTTCTTGTGCCTCTCTCATAAAGGGACATAATTGTTAGTATTTATATATTTCATAACTTGCGAAACAAGTAAGCGATTATTTAGAAACTTGGTATATATAAAACTCTCTACCAGGATCTGATGTGAGTAAGGAATATATGGGCTCGCAACAAAAGTTAAACATTTTGAGTATCATGCATATTGGGAATAAATATTCATTATTCTTTTAAGTTTTGCACATACCAATATTTTTATCAGTATTAGATGAAGTGGAAAACTTCGGACTCCTATATCAATAATTATCGCATGCCTCATATATATTAAAGGAAGTGGTAAATATCATCCCAATTTTGACATGTTATAACATTTATATCAGAATCAGGTCAGATACGAAATGGACAATGTTGGCCCACTTCTTCGGAACTTCCCCCACAAAGAGTCAACTGTTTGAATAATCATAACGCAAAGCTGGGTGTATGCATCTTTCGGCAAAACCGAAATTTTTGAAAATGTAAAATTCCCTCGAACCCAGGAATTTTAGGTATATACATTCAACAGCAATATTTCCAACAAAGAACAAGGGAAATATTTTTTTTAACCAAAACTCCATACAGATACCATCGCGTCGGATAAGATACATTGGCCTTGTTTAAAAAAATATTGTCATTCACTAGCACAATATGAAATATAAGATGTTTATTGGCATTCTTCTAAAAATTCTTGATTTAAAACACTTCAACAATTGAAAATTCTTAATACAAATGTATGTACTTTCAGTTTTTGGAATGTGCTTAATTTGTTAAAGCAAAAGAAACTTGACTTCACACACACAGACGCATGCAACCAATATTCTCTTATCACAGCTGCATGTATTGGTCTTAAAGAAGCAAGTATCACTTGCAGTGCTACAAAATTATCTAAAATCATCTTCAACATAGATATATACATACTACATATACATACATACATACTGACCATAGCTACGAGTAACATATTCATATTCACCTTTAAGCCTTTTTTGATTTGCTTGCCGAGCAAATCTGTCCTTCAGAGGACATCCATAAATTCATATTCATAAAGATTAGAAATGAAATATTTGAGCAATGGCCAGAGGACAAAACTTTTACTGACTTTGAGAATGACACTGACGATGGGTCAGCTTTGGGGGGGATGGTTTCGAATGAAGAGAAGAACCGTATTAGCAATGTTTAAAATATGTCCGATAGTGTTTTGCATACTCGAGTTATATTAAGTGCTACTTTTTTAAACTCGTCCAGAATATGTATGAGAGCTGGCTAATGCTTGTGTGTCCATACATGTATTGAGGTTATTCATGCTTGTGTTGCTTAACTTTAAAGCTTTGCTAACTTCAAAGGTGAGGTATGAAAGGGATTTAGTGCATAATCGAAATGTTGACATTACACACTTCGATAATTGAGCTCATCACGACAAAACACTAAAGAATAAAGTAAATAATCCAAAACTTGAAAGTGTTTTAAATTTAGCCTTTGCTCTAACAACGCATTTTAGCCTTATATAATTATTCACTTAAAAACACTCCTTGATATAAAGGTATCTTCATTCGTTTTTTTTTTTGTTATTCCTGCCAAATTTTCCTCCAAATTTCTGCAAGTAGGAACATACAATCCAAATTTCAATAACTATAAAAATACAAGAAAAATAGTATCGGTCTTTTTTCCCACAGATGGATACCCAAGGCATAACGCATGGTTATTCACACTGTTGAACATTTATGGGGGTAGTTCCGATGAAGTAGACCAATATTGCCCATTTCGTATCTGACCTAAGTCTAATATAAATATCTGTACGACGCAGATTTGGGTTTTCTCGACTACTTTCTTCACATTTCATGAGATATGTAACAATTTTTGGAAATATTGAAACATGATCGAGACACCGTATGTAGCGGACCAAAATATTCCACTTGTTTCGCAAGTTTTGAGATAAAAAAATGCAATAAAGTCAAACGCCATAATTTTTACATTTTATTGAATGAAATAATGTCGGAAAATGAGGGAAATAGCATAAAATTTTAGAATAAGTTCAGATTTGTTCGAATTGATCACCTTCGGCATAAATAATGCCCTTCAAACGGCCAATGAAACCGTCACACGCTGCCCGAATGTTGCTTTGCGGTACTTTGGGCCATTCCCGGCGAAGCACTTGCTTGAGGTGATCAACATTTTCGTATTTTCTTGCTTTCCAAAATACTCTAGACACAATAGTCCAACGGATTGGTATCCGGAGATTTCGGTGGCCATTGTGCGCTGGAAATGAAGCAACGAACCTTATTTTGTAACCATTCTCGGGTGGCGTGTGCTGAGTACGATGGTGCTAAGTCCTGTTGGAATGTCCAAGATCTGCGGTCAAAATGTTTGCGTGTCCAAGGCTTTAATGCACCCTCCAGAATATTTTCGAGATATTATTCGGCATTTATTCTGATGCCACGGTCGATTAATACGAGCGGAGAGCGACCATCGGCTGTTATGGCGGCCCACATCATCACCATGACCGGCGCTTGAGTTCTGGTGGCCAACGGAAGGTGCACATTTTCAGCTGACCTCTTTGGCATTTAAACACGATCATTTAGTCTGCTGGACAACGAATGTTTTCTCCATGCCAAGCCAGTGCTGAGTGCGATGGTGCTGAGTCCTGTTGGAATGTCCAAGGTCTGCGGCCAAAATGTTTGCGTGCCCAAGGCTTTAATACACCCTCCAGAATATTTTCGCGATAATATTCCGCATTTATTCTGATGCCACGGTCGATTAATACGAGCGGAGAGCAACCATCGACTGTTATGGAAACCCACACCATCACCATGGAAGGGCTGGAGTTCGAAGGTGCACATTCTCAGCTGACCTCTTTGGCAAGTAAACACGATCATTTTGTTTGTTTACAAACTGCTAAACAACGAACGTTTCCCTGTATATGTATAGGGTGAGATAAAAATCTGCAATAAAGTCAAACGACATAATTTTTAATTTTATTGAATTGAAGCAAAAATATCGGAAATAGCATCAAATTTTAGAATAAGTACAGATTTGTTCGAATTGATCACCTTTCTCACCGGAGAAAACCAAATGCGGCAGTTCACCACTTTCGGCCAAGCGAAGCAACTCTTTAGCTCTTTTGAGTTTGATTTCTTACTGTTGCTGTGTAAGTTCTTGCACTTCATGGAATTTCAATGGCTTTATCCCGAGCTTATTTTTCAATATTTCTCAGAATGGAATATTGCGATATGTTCAGCTCACGAGCCATTTTTCGGCCACTGCGACGCGGGTTTCGATCAGGTCGTTTCTTTACTTTTCGAACCAATCTGCTGATGTTTCTGTTTTCTTCCGCCCACTTACTTGACGCCTGGCTATGCTACCAGTATCACGGTAACGAGCGATGGTACGAGAAACAAAAGATTTATTCACATTTAAATGCAGGAGTGCTCTGACGATATCCTCTTGTGGTTTTCCAGCCAAATATAAAGATCACACTATTACGCTTGAATTCCATCACGAATAACTTTTTTTCTGGAAAATTCACACCAAAATGCTTTTGTACGCTTGCAAACAATATAATGGGCTGTGATTGGAATAATTTTAACAGCTGTCAGACAAGTGGCTTAGATATGATAGCAGTCTAAATTGGTTGCAGTTTTTTCACCTCACCCTGTATATACGGGGCGAAATATAGGTTAGATATACCTATGAACATTTTGAGGCATGCAAATCTGGCTCACAATAACCCCATTTACTTAATGACGGCTTCATTCCTGTGTAAGCATGCTTAAAAATTAAATTATGCCTTTGCGATTTTAATTATTACGCATTCACCTGAAGGCAATGACATACATTCTTTGCCAGACAACTTCCAAGACTACAAATTCTAAACACATCTTTGTATTTCTAAACAGGCATCATCAGTTCTTGCATTTAGACAAACTCCACCCAAGTTTTCAATAAATTCTTCTAGACACGCACATTAAATAAATTTTCATTTAAACTCCACTTAATATTGGGTTACAGCACAGGTATTTGCCCACAATTGCCCATGGCTGACTAATTAGAATCCCATCAAATTAGAAGTATTGATGCGAACTTTCTCTCTACCACCACCCCTTTTTGCCAACCAATGTCAAAGAAAATGCTATAAAAGCAACGACAACTTTGGTCACAGCGAAAATAAACAAAATATTTGCAAAGCTACACATAATGGTCAGACCTCTGTTATAAATTGGCCGGAAAAAGAAAAAAAACATCTCGTCTCTTCAAAAGGAAAAACATTGAAATCCTCTTAAAAAAATACAGAAAAACAATCACAATGCATCTTGAGAAAATATTATTAAAACTCTTTGTGGCACTGGTGCTTTGCCTTGCTCTGTGCACTGAAAGTGTCATCTGCGCCAAGACACGCCACCGTGGAAGGTCAGGTACGTTGAATGTTGCATTCCGACACTGAATGCTTGCCTTTGTTCAATTTAAATTTCCTTTGGCATTTATTCCGCTAATTGGTTTCCACAGCTTATCGACTCTTTCCACGCTACGAAAGAAAATTACGAGCCCAGGGGCGATCGGCGAATTCCTTTACTTCAGACATTGCCAGCGAGGCTGAGGATGAGGGACGCTCCGATGAAGGACGTGGTTTAATGAAAATGTGGAAGGGCATGTTTCCGCAGCAAGAGAGCAACATCATTATTATAACACAACCTGCTCCAACCGCCGGCACCGGTACGGCAGACACGACAGATAATGGAACACCGACGGCATCTCCCTCCACAAGAGGCACTTCCAGTACCTTTGCCGCCGATTTGGGAAGGGACGACATTGCGGAGCCCAACAATCCTCTGGATTTCCAGGATGACTTGCTAAATGCTCCGACTTTAGGTGATAATCCTCAGGATGAGATTATGCCGCCCAGTATCGTTTACGGTCGCAATAAAAAGAACAAAAACGTTAGACAACGCCAGAGACGGAGAAGGCCGGCTGCCCAGTATCAACGTAAACGTAATCAGTTTGAACGTCAACGTAACAATCAGAAAACACGCAATCGTAATCGTCTAAGAGCGGAACAAATTGCACAAATCATTGCCAAGAAGCCTCGGCCAAATGGTAATGTTGTCTCCCTAAACGGCCTCAATGGAGCTGGGGGAGGTGGAGGAAATGCTGGTGTCAGCGGCAGCTCCGGCAGTAGCAGCAGTGGCAGTATTTTCAACATCAACGCCAACGAACGCATCCAAAGCATAATGAATGCCCTCCGGCGCCAAACTCCAATCGTCTATAATTACTAAGTAACCATGGTGCCATGATATGACCTCTGACCTATCATTGCCCTGCGTGAACATTGTAATTTAGTTGTTGTATTCACTGGCGATTATGATGCTGAAGCTGATGATGATGCTGGGATAGATGAATCAACACGAACACTTGAAGAAATTTCCATGCTTAGCAACAACAACAACAATCGCCCCGAATCCAAAAATCAGCCTACAAAATAAACCGCACACAAAATAGAATAATATAATTAACCAATCTGGATATCTTCTCATTCTCTCAGTCTCCTCTTTTCATTTGATGAGGGCATTCATTATTGTTGGGCTTCAATTTTAATGGTGGTAGAGATTTCAAGGGAATTACAGAGAACGAACGATGGATGGATGGCCGGAGTGAATGTAGATGGCTTTATTGAAGCCAAGCCAATTGTTCTCAAAACATTTAATCAGTTATCGTGATAGGTAATGGCTTTCGAACTCCATCCCGAAAAGCACAACCATTGAATTAATTACAAGAAGTTGCAATGACCAATGGTTGTTATCGATTTTAGATTACTTTTGGACATAAGTTATAAGCTATCGGGGAACAAATGAGTTATGGTGTTGGGATAAAATGGTTTCATTCCCAGGGGATGCAAAACAAATATATTTTGGTGTTTTAGTTAGTTTGATTTTTTGAGAGATCAATAAGTTTTTATTCACAATAGGTTTACGGAAAAGTATATTTAATAGAGATACGATTATCAAGTCAAACATTTGCAATCAAATTTTGTTAATAAATTGAAATACAGCTAGGAAATGGATATTAACTCAAATAATTCCAGCAGACCATTAAGAGAAAATAAAATTATAAAAAAACAGATATCACGAAAGTGAAAGTTGACATTTTTGTCATTCTTCTTAATTTTTTAAGTCAGGATACTTGTGTAATCTTGTTTTTCGCAAAATTAACAAAAAAACTCCTTTTGTTTTTCGTCACAAGATTGAGTTATTAGAGATTGGGACAGAGCCTGCAGTAATCGGTCGTCAAACCACTTAGAAGTCATGGTCCTAGTGTTACTGCGACCTGTGATTATTCCCACCAAATTTTTTTGATCTGATTTTGCCATGGAGATGAGCTATCTTGATCTTTTTCCAGTGAGTACAAGACAAATTTTCGTAGAGACCTTACATCAAATTTTATTTAGCCAGTTTTCTTGAATTCTCCCGAATTTAACGTTTTTATATCACAATTGATACAAGGGTATCTTCACCAAGATGACGATCGCCATTTTCATACCTGATCAAAGACTGGTACCTTGTCATTCTGTCCGGAAATATTCGTCGGAGACCGCATACCGTTTTTTCATGTTTGCCATTGAAAATGGATTATATCGGTCTACATTTTATTATAGCCTCCTGATTTTAAGTATGTTGAAGGTTTTGTTCATAATTTCCACCCAAAATTTTTGTAATTCAATGTTTTGAGCTCCAAACGGGTAAGTTATTTTTCAAAAAAAAAAAAAAAATACATGGTGAAGGTCCTCGTTTTCCTATAGCCCCATATAACGAGGAATTTTTATGATTTGAGCCACATTCTAGCAAATGCTGAATTAAGAGCTCCCAGTGGCTTTTACATCCAGTGGAAACATTGTATAAAATTGACTTCATTTTCATATAGCCTCCATAAAATGGAACTTCCGGATATTTTAAAGATCGAAAAAGTCTATCCGGAGTTGGATTCTTAAACTATTCATTGTTCAGGATTCCAGGATTATAGCCCTAGACATTATATGTCTTAAGTAATTTAGCATTGTTCGAACTTTATATTTCGAATTTTAATCGAATTTATTTTTTTTGTAATCCAATTTTGCTCCAATTTTGCAAATCCTAATATTTGCATCAGTCCTAGGTAAGCTGCGAAAATGGACGATTATTTTACTCCTTCTGGTACCTACTCTACAAAGAGTCATCATTTTGAACATTTATAACCCTTACAAAAGGTGATATAAGGGTCCGATTGTATTCAAGTTACACACATCAGAATACATTTATTATCCCAAGGTCTGGTGTGAAGGTCCTCCCCCGCAAAGGGTCAAAGTTACGAATAACCTAAATGATTATTAAATTTGAAATAAGCATCAGGTTCTCTTCATATTTCACTCATGCCATTATTTTTATTACCACAAGATCTGCTATGAAGATGGGATATATTGGTCCACTCCTTCTGGTACCTCCCCCTCAAAGTGTAAACATTTTGAATATCCATGAAGCTCCTAAAACACGAAATTAACATCCGGTCCCATTCTGACATGGTAAGTCTCGTTACTTTCATCAACACAAGATTTGTTAGCAAAAAATGGCAGAGATTGGACCATTTTTTTTTTTACTTTCCCCACAAAGGGTCAACATTTTGAACAACCAAAAAGATCATTAAATCCGAAACATGCCATTATTTTTGCTAACACAAGATCTGCTGTGAAAATGGAATATATCGACGCATTCTTTCTAGTACTTCCGGAAAGGGTTCAAAATTTTAAAAAACAAAACGCGAAAAATCATCCAAATTTCACACATCCAAACATTTTTGCTAACGCAAAATCTGTTGTGAAGTTGATAGATATCTGCCAACTATTTCTGGTACCTCAACCAAAAAGAGTCACAATTTCCAATATTTATTTCTGTCATAATTGCGAAACAAATCTACGATTCTATACAACTTCCTATATTTAAATATTTCCCTTAGCCAGAATGCTGATATGAATATATAACTAATCAGAATTTATAATTATAAATGTTCGATTTTTTAGCAATTTCGGTCCGCTATATATGGTACTTCACCCATATTTCCACATGTTTAAAAATAAATGCACATATCTCATATAAAGAATAAGAAGTAGACGATATACAAGGTGAGATGAAAAAACTTTGGAAAGCAAGATTGGCACTAAAAATACCAAAGTTTCGATCACCTCAAGCACGCGCTTCGCCGGAAATGAGCCAAAATATCGCAGAGCAACATTCGGGCAGCGTGTGATGGTTTCATTGACCGTTGGAAGGTCATAATTCGTGCCGAATTCGAACAAATCTATACTTATTTTAAAATTTGATGCTATTTCTGACATTTTTTCCTTTCAGTCAATAAAATATAAAAAAAAAAAAAAATGTAAAAATTATGGCGTTTGACTTTGTTGAAGTTTTTTATCTCACCCTGTATATCTTACATAAATTTTTTGTAGAGTATTAAGCACGTAGAGAATTAAAATTGTGGCACTGTATCACTTCATTTATTGTTTTCATTTAAATATTCAAAAATACTGTATCCTCTTCAAACTATTGGCAAATGCTGAAAATGGATTTTTCGACACTCGCCTTTTGCGATTTCTGCGTCGGATTGCCTGCGGAGGTGGGCCATAAACAATTCTTGGTAAATATGGTCTACTATAGATGGGCGATGGTATGGGTACACGCATATAACCCAAGCGTAAACCTGCTCCTCCTCCTCCTCCTCCAGTTCCGCCATCACCATTACCTCCACCACCGGTGCCACCACCACCTGTTCCGCCACCCCCTGTGCCACCACCACCTGTACCACCTCCACCAGTGCCTGTTCCGGTTCCAGTACCCGTTCCCGTACCAGTTCCAGTGCCTGTACCGCCACCTGTTGTTGTCGTTGTGGTGGGGGCAGCTGCTCCATTGTTGGTATTGACATTTGTCAACGTGGCCGGAGAATTGACAATGACATAGGGTACCATATTATTGCCACCACCACCACCTGAACCTGAGCTACCCAATTTCTTGAATAGCAGAAAGTGTTTAAACAGACGTCCTTCATTGTCCACAGTTTTATCCGATTGCACGGTTATTTCATCCGAACTTGGTATAATTGGTATTTCACTAATATCCTCGACATTTGATTGCACTTCGATGGAACGATAGATGGGCACTGCTTTGGGAATTGTATTAACTGAAAGTTCAGAGAAAGATTAAAAATATTCCAAAATTATTATAATTTCCCAAGTGTACCTTTCTTCGAGCGTCCCTTGGCAGTGACAATCGCCAAAGCCTCAAATGCCACCACCACAAATAACACAATCCGCAAACTCCGCATAATCCAAATGTTTGTCCTAAACTATGGCACGATCTGAGCTGTGTTCCAAGTTTTATATTGCAACTCAAGTACTTTGGCCATGAGGTGCCCAGCCATTCGAAGACCATTCTCAGAACAGCCACCTTGTGTTATCATGTTCCGACAATAATTGTTGCAATTTGTCTTTGTGCGACTGGGTCTTATCACAATTTCACATCTTACCTGCTTTCCCGTCTCTGGTCAGGTTTACACGCTTGGCCACTGACCTGTTAAAGTTCAGTCTGACAACAACCAATGGGAATGATGACTGCTGCTATTGTTGTTGTTATCGTTGGTGTTGTATGTAGTTGTCGTCATGGTCGACACAATGCTTCTTATTCTTGATTCTCTTCTCTATTGTTATTGCTGTCGTTGTTGTTGTTGCGATTGTCTTACAAGTTAAATTGTTGGACAAATGTTATTAATGATTTGTTTATTTGGGTCATGTTAAATGAATACTTCTCACCTTTCGTCGACACGTCTCGTCTGGTCTGTTTCTACTTCTGTTTGTTTTCACTTTTCACAAAATTCAATGAACGGACAATTTATTTCTCCAGATTAGAACCTTTAACTGATAATGACGAAATTATTAATCATTCGTTTTGAGTGGCATCGAGCAAATTGTTTGACCTGCTGAATGAAGTGAACGAACCTCTGGTAGCTGCTAGACATTCGGTGAAGTGGCCGCAATTAAATTTAATTAATTGCAATTTACATTTAGTTTTGTTTGCAAACAATTGAATTTATCGCCAACCGAAGGTGTGTACAAAGTGGTTGGGGGATAAGAAGGAATTGGAATAGTTATCTGCAGTGTTGAGAGTTGAAAAAATATTGGATTTTCATTAACTTATTGTTAGATTGAAATCAAGTGGTTTTAATGTGAAGGGAAAAGCAGCCAATCTTTGAGTAGGAACATTTTATATTGGGGAGAAGGTATGGAATTAATTGAGCCCCAACCCTTGGATGATATAAATACATTTCCGGATATCTTTTTTATCATCTGAATAAGATAAACGTTTTTCAGTAAGTGTAAGTCTTGGGGAAGAAATGGAATTGAAGATTTTGGGGGAGGTATATATAATCTTGATCAGCATAAAATTCGATGTTGATTTAGCGAGGTCCGTCGAAAATTACACTAGCTTCGAACGAATTGAAGTAGATTGATTAAAATTTACTTAGATGTGTTTTGGGTCTGCTTTTGGCATTGAATATGGGCTATGTAGGTCCACGTTTTGGTGAAGCCCCCATTTAAGTGTGCCTCGAGATATCCGATATTTGATTATTTATGCTCCACATTTCACCGGAATTACTACATCCTATGACAGAAAATTTACTACACAAATCGACGCCTTTGTATTTTTATATTCTTTATTTTGAAGATTATAGCTACATTTTCCAACGGAATTATTTCAAACTTCGTATTTAGAGTTTGTAATAGGCGCCGCTTTCTGTAGCAGATAACTGGATTTAGGGGTCCACTTTTTCGTATATAATTGTAACACCATAAATTCGGAGTTTATTAATTTTATAGCGTCATGTTCATCGATTTTTTATATATATTTCAAGTTTCTTCCAAATTTTGAAGGGTATTGAATGTTCGACCTGTCCGAGTTTAGCTGCCTCTTATTAGGAAGGAAACGAGATAGACCCATATTTACTTCTGAGGATCTTCATAAAATCACTTTCTGATTCGGTTTATGGATGCCAAGTTGTATGTCCGTCCATCCATGTATTTTTTGTAAACAAGATGCAGGTCGCATTTATGATCCGAATGAGATATAACTTCCACCAATATTTGTTTGGCCCAAGGACAAACCCTATTTGAATTGGTAAGAATCGATTCAAATTTAGATTTACCTCCCATACATATCTTCAATCGATTTCGGTCGATTCAACCGAATTCAATCTAGAAGCAGATATATCAAATTCACATTTATATATATTATCCGCTTTGGAGTTTGAATCTCTCGCAGGCGTGCGATGCACTCTAAAACAATGATCTTTGGTACCAGATATATGATATAACTTAGAAATAAGTGCCAAAAATTTTGTCAAAATCGATTAAGATTTGGATATAGCCATATATAGGGTGAGGTAAAAAGAAACCTCAACAAAGTCAAACGCCATACTTTTTACATTTTTTAAACTGTATTGCATGAAAGCAAAAAAATTCGGAAATAGCATCAAATTTTAGAATAACTTTAGATTTGTTCGAATTGGTCAACTTTGGCACTAATTATGGCCTTCAAACGGCCAATGAAACCGTCACACGCTGCCCGAATGTTGGTATGCGGTATTTTGGCCCATTCCCGGCGAAACGCTTGCTTGAGGTGATGGTCACTTTGGTATTTTTTAGTGCCAACATTGCTTTCCAAAATACTCCAGACACAATAGTCCAACGGATTAGTATCCGCAGATTTTGGTGGCCATTGTGCGCTGAAAATGAACGGAGGAAACTCATTTTGTAACCATTTTTAGGTGGCGCATGCAGAGTGCGATGGTGCTGAGTCCGGTTGGAATGTCCAAGGTTTGCAGCCAAAATGCCTGCGTACACAAGCCTTTAATCAGCCCTCCAGAATATGTTCGCCATAATAATCATCATTTATTAAATAAATAGATTAATACGAGCGGAGAGCGATCGCATCGGTTATTATGGCGGCCCTCACCATCACCATGGCCGGCGCTTGAGTTCTGGTGGCCAACCGAAGCTGCACATTTTCGGCTAACCCCTTTGGCAAGTAAACACGATCATTTTGTTTGTTTACAAACTGCTGGACAGTCATTTTTTTCTCATCGGATAAAAACAAATTCGGCAGTTCAACACTTTCGGCCATGCGAAGTAACTCTTTAGCTCTTTTGAGTCTATTTTATTTCTGCGGCGGTGTAAGTTCCTGCTCTTTTTGGAACTTCACCCCGAGCTCATTTTGCACTATTTGGCGAATGGAATATTGCGATTTGTTCAGCTCACAAGCTATTTTTCGGCCTTTGCGACGCGGGTTTCGATCAAGTCGCCTCTTTACTTTTGGAACTATTTCTGCTGATGTTGCTGTTTTCTTCCGTCCACTTCCTTGACGTCGGGCAACGCTACCAGCATCACGGTAACGAGCGATGTAAAGAGACACAACCTATTTATTCGCATTTAAATGCTGGAGGGCTCTAACTATAGCCACTTGTGGTTTTCCAGCCAAATATAAAGAATCCCACACTATCTCGCATGAATTCCGTCACGAATAACTTTTTTTCTGGAAAATTCTCACCAAAATACTTTGTACACTTGTAAACAATATAATGAGATGTTACTTGAATTATTTTAACAGCTGTTGGACGATTGGCTTAGAAATTACAGCAGTCTGAATTTTTTTGCAGGAGCTCAAAAATACCTCTTTTATCTGTTATTTTATCGATATCGGATCAGATTAAGGTATAACTCCCATATATATCTTTGTTAAATATTAAGTATATTATGCACAAAGTTGCTAATATCAGCCAAGTGGATTGAATTTTGGCAATTCCGACTGAACTCGTCCTGAGAACAGGTACCTCAAGCTTGGTGAAAATCGGTTAAGATATAACTATAGCTCCCATATATATGTTTTATCCGATTTGGTGTAATATGCACTCTACAACAATAATTGATTGGTTCAGATTTGGATATAGCTCCTATATAGTACCATATTAGAAATTTTCGTATCCTAAAACCCTTTTGAACATCTATCCTGCACATAATTTGTGGTGGTCTTCTCAGTTTAAAATCAGAAAATTGAAAATCCTTTTTGAATTCTTTGAAATTGTTTTAATACCCTCCATCATTCTATGGCGGGTATATTAACTTTGTCATTCTGTTTTAACTCCTCGAAATATTCATAATAGACCCTACAAATCAGCGTAAAAGTCTACCTTCCGATATTCGGTATTTTGATGATTTCAGCAACTATATTCACCAGAATCGTTTCAATTTTCGTACTGGAAATTCCTGATGGGTACTACAACCAATGGCAAAAAAAAATTGTATGCAAGTTCAGATCTTCGTGTAGCCACCATATAACGGTACATCCCGATATTCGGTATTTTCGTGATTTTAGGGACATTATTTCAAATTTCGTATTTGAAGTTTGTAATGGGTGCTATAGCCTATGACAAAAATTTCGTATACAGGTCCACGTCTTCGTGTAGTCCCCATGTAGCGGCTTTCAGTTAAGTGGTAATTTTCGGATTTTTTTTTTTTTTTTTTTTTTTGAAAAATTTGAAGTTCCGTTCAAAAAGTTAAAAGTTTGGCCCGGCTTGTTTGTTTTTTAATATTCTTAGCTTTTTGTTAAAACACATACTAAGCTATAGTTATTATACATTCTAAAGGTATATTTTTGCTGGTATACCGAATGACCTCCATCCCCCATCCATCGAATGATAATACTCGATTTGATAAGTTGTGGAATCTTTAAATTTAGATATTTGAAGCTCTTTCGAACCATTCTGGTAAAAACAAAATATCTTTGAATTGAAATACCAAATGAAGTTACTCGGCAAGGTCCTCATAAACCATGTCTTAACTCGCTGCTTAAATCTCAATAACGACAGAAAAAAAGGAAAAGAAAACAATTTTCGTAATGTGTCTGAATGTCGTTACAGATTTAATGTCCTCCACTGAATCATTTGTCAGTGGACATTTAAAGCAGCGGGACTTCTGCCACACATGCCGAAATGTATGCGGTTAGTGCCGGAAAAAAAGAAGCAAACACAGGAACCAGCACAAACATTAAATGCCACAAAAAAGAGAAAACATTTAGTGAAATTTCCTTTTCTTTGTTGTCTTCGTAGCGAGCTTTGCGAAGGCACTTCTGGTTAACAATTCTGATTGCCATTCCCTATTGCCCTGTTTTAAAAATCACTTGTGCAGTGTTAATAAAGGATATTTATAATAAATCGCATATTTTTCTCTCTCTCCCTTTTATGGACACGCATTGCGGTTGAATACCACAACCAAACAGTTCAAACCAAGAAAAAAGTGAAGCGGCAACGGAATTAAAAAAATAAACTCAGAGATTGATTTTTCTCACATATTCCTGGCAGTTAAGCAAAACCAAATAATTTCTCTCTTTAAGTTTTGGCTTTCTGTATTTATTTACATTTTTATTTATTTTTTTCATTAATTTAATGGAGTAAACTTGATCTGTCCCATCTGTGATTGTGGCAATCTGTGGTTTCGAATATTTTCACCATTTGTGCAAATTAAATCTTTAAGATACGAATATGTTTCTATTGATTATTTCTGTATGTCTTTGTCTCTATTCGATTTGTCCAAATTTCAATTGAATTCCTTGTCTGGTTATTTGTTTCTTTTTTTTGAGCTCTCTCTCTCTCTCTCTCTCTCTCGTTCTCTCTTTAATGAAATAAAAGCTCCTGCAGACAAATAAATGAGTCAAGATCCAATCAATTGCAGGACATCGCCACGACCACATGGATTTTGAAATAAAAAAAATACAACAATGCCAACAAAAAAGGCAACGAACCCATGATATATGGCATGACATGAAGAGAACAAAGAACAACTGTGTGAGTGGATAAGGGATAACTAACGACTTTGAGTTTCACTACGAAGTGTTGGTCATTTCTTCAATTTTTAAATTTGCAGATAATTGAGGATTTTTAGAGACAATGTCTGAAGTCCGCACACCCATGTCTTGTCAAAAAAATGTTTAAATAATTCAAGAATTCATAACTCCGTCTCCTGATGACATAGGCTTTATTTTTCGCAGTCTTAGTCCTTTATTTATATAGAATTCTGGAAAACTCAATAAAAATAACGCTCCCTAATTTTTCCAATGGCTCAAAAAAAAATAAGTTTGTAAGATACGGCAATTCATTAAAATCAAATATTTTTTTATTAAAAGAGGAGGTTAGTTTCATATCAAAACTTAAACATAACAATAGCTCTCTCTTTCCTAGACCCATGCCCATGAAAATATGAACAAAAACAAGTAAAAAAGCTGTTAGTTCAGCCGGGCCGAACTGTGAATACCCTCCACTATTTGAAACGAATTTGGCAATTTTCCAAAAATTAAAATCCGTTAAAAATTCCGTTAAAATCTTAAAATTAACGAATATATCCGTTATACTGGATGAGATAAAAAAACTGCAACAAAGTCAAATGCCATATTTTTTTTTTTTAATTTAATTGAATGAAACCAAAAAATTTCGGAATCAGCATCAAATTTTAGAATAAATTTAGATTTGTACGAATTGGTCACTTTTGGCACGAATTATCAAACGGCCATTAAAACCGTCACATGCTGCCCGAATGTTGCTCTGCGGTATTTTGGCCCATTCCCGGGGAATCAATTGCTTAAGGTGATCGACACTTTGGTATTTTTTTGTGCCAGCCATGCTTGCCAAAATACACCAGAGACAACAGTCCAACGTAGACTTTGATGGTCATTGTGCGTTGGAAATGAAGCAAGGAACCTCATTTTGTAACTATTCTTGGGTGGCGCGTGCTGAGTGCGATGCTTCTGTTGGAAAGTCCAAGTTTTGCGGCCAAAATGTTTGCGTGCTCAAGGCTTCAATATACCCTCCAGAATATTTTCGCGATAATATTCGGCATTTATTCTGATGCCACGGTCGATTAATACGAGCAAAGAGTGACCATCGGCTGTTATGGCGGCCCACACCATCACCATGGCCGGCGCTTGAGTTTTGATGGCCAACCGAAGGTGAATATTTTCAGCTGACCTCTTTGGCAAGTAAACGCGATCATTTTGTGTGTTTACAAACTGCTGGACAACGAATGTTTTTTCATCGGAGAAAATCACCACTTTCGGCCAAGCGAAGCAACTTTTTAGCTATTTTGAGTCTATTTTCTTTTTGTTGCGGTGTAAGTTGCAAAAAGTGCAAGCACTTTTTGGAATTTCAATGGCTTTACCCCATTTTTCAATATTTGCCGAATATAATATTGCGATATGTTCAGCTCACGAGCCATTTTTCGGCCACTGCGACGCGGGTTTCGATCGCAAATCTATTATTATTTCTGCTGATGTCTGTGTTTTCTTCGGTCCACTTCCTTGACGTCGGGCTACGCTACTAGTATCACAGTAACGAGCGATGTTACGAGACGCAAAAGATTTATTCAAATTAAATGCTGGATTGCTCTAACGATAGCCACTTGTGGTTTTCCAGCCAAATATAAAGAAATCACACTATCACACTTCAATTCCATCACGAATAACAAGTTTAAAACTATTAGTCGATAATTTTTTAAACTGTTGAGCTAGGAGGCTCCAAACGAATGGGTCCATGTTGCCCATTTCGTATCCGACCAAAATCTGATATAAATCGTACGACCTTCTGGGTTTGATCAATTTATATGGTATATGTGATAAATTTCGGGATGTTGAGATGTGGGTGAGGTACCAGATATTCTGCATCGAAGTATTCAACTTTGTCTAATACTAATAAAATTACTTTGATTTGAAAATTTTAAAGAAAATCGAATGTATTTCCAATTTGAACAAATAATTAATATAAATTTTAAACTCTCCGGCAAAGGCTCGAGAAGTGTGCATATATATTCCATATTCGCACTAGATCTCTGGTTTAGAAAAATAAAGTTGGAAAAGAATCGCTGACTTGTTTCGCAAGTGATAGAAGATATAATTATTGAAAATTGTGACCCTATGTGGAGGAATTACCAGAATAGGTTTGAAGATGATAGATATATCATGCTTTGGTTAAAATAATGAGATGTGTGGGATTTCCATAAAATGGGATGCTTTATTTCCCTCTTTATGAGAGTTAAAAACATTCCAAATTTTGACTTTGAAAGTAATCAGATACTCATTTGTATTTTTATTAGATCCATGATTATTCAAAATGTGGACTCCTTTGAGGGGAGATATCAGAACAAGTGGATCGATATCTATCATTACACACCAGTTCTTATCATATTAGAAATATTGGGATGACTAAGATTTGAAGATAATTTAATGCTTTTTCGTATTTTATGAGAAGTATAATTATTTAAAAATTGAACCCGTTGTGGGGAGGTACCAGAAATATTGGGAATTGACAGAGTTATCATCGTTAACAATTTTGTTCCTTTGTGGTGGAGATACATGGAGTGGGTCATTATTGTCCATTTTCTCACCCGACATAGCATTGATACAAAAAAATTGATTTGCAAAAATGGAACAAAATTGGCTGATCCTTTCCTGTTCTATACGGATACTTTTTATCTGTGAAAATATTGACCTTTTGCCCATTTCCGAACTCGATCTAAGTTTGGCAATAATGCTACGATGTGCCAAGTTTAGATCAAATCGGCTACTCCCTACGATAGTTAGTGCGTACCAGCCAGCCAGATAGACAGAGGGATGGACGGACGCCCCTGGATCGACTCCAACTGTCCTAAAACGAATTCGGTCCAAAGAGTCCTGGGACTAAAACCAGTATTTCAATGAGACACTTTTTGTATCAAATGATATATACCGTCTGTAGCCCTTTTGGCTAAGGGTATAAAGAGTAGAGTGATGAGTGAGTGATTCATTGATTCACCAGGATTTAAATGAAGTATTGGATTTGGATATTGGGTACGATAAGTTCTAAATTGTACAAATTTTGATATATAATGTAAAAATTCTTTTAAAATACACATTGCTATTAATTCATTACAACATGTTTCACATCTCACATCGAGGCACCCTAATGTACATCAAATGCTCCCTTCTTGATTTCTCTTTACTGTGTATGTGTCAATGGTATGCAAGTGTATGTATAAATTTATCCACATATGCTGTCTGAGCTCGCTCCTACAGACAAACCTACTCCGAACTACAAACATGCAATTTGGATTTTGGACCACTTTTCGTCTTCCTGAAGATTGGATTGAATGTGCGAATTGGGAATTTCTTGTGTTCGTTTTCGTCTTCTACAAGTTTTTGTTGTATTTTTTTTTGTGTGTGTCTTGTTTGGCTCATGTTTTTGTTTGTTCATGCGCTACAGGGTCAGGCTCAGGCTTGATGTGGCTGCGGGCACAACAGTGACCAAATGTGTTTTACGGAGGTCTTGAGGCAAATGCATTTCCTTGCGTCCATTCACATAAACCTGCTGGCCGCAAACCATCAGTGTGTGTTTTCACACACACACACAAACTCACTTACCAATACACAGACACAATTTCAGTGTATTTCTTTCTGTCTGCTTGCGTTGATATTTGTTCCATGACCAAACCGCCTTCAGGTCAACGAGTGGAGCTTCCTTTTTCCGGGCGGAAAATGTTAAAAATCACAACATTTTCCTGAGCTTTGCACGCCAAAGCAAAGCAAAGACAAATGCAATTTCGGAGCAACAAAATTACTGCTTCTGCTGCTCGGAGACTCGGAACTGGTCAAGGCGATAACAACGCCTGCACTGATGGTCGCCGTCAAAAGTTCCAGTTGAATTTTTAAAATGTCTTTTTTCCGGTTAAATATTCTCCATGAAGCCCATAAAGTGTGCCCAGCGTGGGATGGAGATTCACCGAAACGATGGCGAAGAAGACGAAGAAGAAAATTGCATGAAATCTATTGATTACGACAGTCATGCGGGGAGGCTAAGCAACACTTGAAGGCAGTTAAAATTTGCCATAGGATGTTTCATGTTTCGTTTAGTTTGGCAACAAACAACAAATCGAAGGTATTGCATGGAAAGTTGGGCACAATGCATGCATGCGGGACGTGAGTGTTTCAGTTGACCACTGGATAAATGGAATTTGGCGTATAAACGCTAAAAAATGAAAAGGAGAGATTTTGTTTTCGAAACAGGTTCTGTGTAGTAAATAGATAATTTCTACAAAGAAACCAACACCATACCTATCATTCAAAGAGACCTAGCATCTAAACTCGTTATTTCGATCAGACACGTTTTGGTCATATCAATTGATATATACCCTCTGTAAACATATGACTGGGGGTGTTAAAAAATTTAAACTTTGAATACCCCCCACCATTTGGAACGAATTCGGAAAACTTTCAAAAAATAAAATCCGTTAAAAATTCCCTTAAAATCTTAAAAATACCGAATATAGTCGTTATATTGGGGTCTATACGACGTGGACCAACATAGGCATTGTTTATTATAAGCCATTGCCATATTCAAATTCAAAATTTGAAATAAATTGTGAATAATGTAGCTAAAATCATCAAAATATCGTATATAGGTAGGTACCGTTATATGGGGGTATACACGAAGACATGGACCTGCATAGACAATTTTCTGTCACAGACTGAAGTTCCCATTACGAACTCTAAATACGTAATTTGAAACTACTCCGGTGAATAATGTCGCTAAAATCATAAAATTACCGAATATTGGGAGGTACCGTTGTAGGGAGGCTATACGAAGACGTAAACCAGCACAGACGATTTTCTGTCATAGGCTGTAGTATCTATTACGAACTTCAAATACCAAATTTGAAACAATTCCGACAAATAATGTCGCTAAAATCATCAAAATACAGAATATCGGGTGGTACGGTTATATGGGGGCTATAGGAAGACGTAGACCTGCACAGACAATTTTCTACTATAGGCTGTAGTATCCATTACGAACTTCAAATACCAAATTTGAAACAATTCCGGTGAATAATGTTGCTAAAATAATCAAAATACCGAATATCGGGAGGTACCGTTATATGGGGGTTATACGAAGACGTGGACCTGTACAGACAATTTTCTGTCTTAGGCTGTAGTATCCATTACGAACTTCAAATACCAAATTTAAAACAATTCCGGCAAATAATGTCGCTAAAATCATCAAAATACCGAATATCGGGAGGTACCGTTATATGGGGGCTATACGAAGACGTAGACCTACACAGACAATCTTCTGTCATAGGCTGTAACATCCATTACGAACATCAAATACCAAATTTTATTGAATTCCGGTGAATAATGTCGCTAAAATTATCAAAATACCGAATATGGGGAGGTACCGTAATATGGAGGCTACACCAAAACGTGGACCTACATGGTCCATTTTCAATACTAAAAGTCCTGCAGACATAACATTCATTTGAGTAAAATTTTATCAATCTCCTTCAATTCGTTCAAAAGCTAGAGTGATTTCCACAGACGGACGGAAATCGCTAAATCGACATAGAATTTTATGCTGATCAAGAATATATATACATTGTGAGGTCTAAAATGTATATTTCGAGGTGTTACAAACGGAATGGCGAACTTTATATACCCTCCATACTATGGTGGAGGATAAAAAAAAATTAATTTAAATGTAATATTTGGTCCGTCTGTAAAGTCATGATTCGATTGCTATCTGATTTGTCAGTACCTGCAATAACCTATTAAACCATACGGCTTTTCAGAAATCCAGACCCTTAATTTTGCTACGTAAAATAACCGCGTCTTGCGAAACTTAAATTCCACTGCCATTGCAAGATGTCAGCTACCTATACAGCAACCATACTATCCTTACAATCCACATCATTTCTCGCCAGAGATTTCGAATGAGTACAGCAAATGTCATCCCTGGGGAAATTTACTAAAAGTGCATTGAGAAGGAAAAGTGATTTTCCCTCCATATCAACATTTTATTTCAAGCCACATAAACGGTCAGATGCACCAGACAAATGTTGTTAAATAAGAACTTGCAACAGCGAAGGATACCAGGTATGGAGAAGGTTGTTGCCAGTTTAATATCACCATTACTGGATGGCCAACACACCGGATTGTTTGGCACACATCGATGAAATGCAGCAGGCCCGTTATCACGAAGCAGAGCAATCCCAATTGTGATGTACAACGTCGATGCACTGCATGTAACCACTCTGCAATTATGTTGTTGTCCTCCTGTTAGCTGCATTTATGTCGAAATATCATGGTTTCTTAAAACATGATACCGTTCTCAAGGAATCCTCAAAATAGAACCAACAAGGCGCTCATTTTCATGGTTATAAAGAATTACAGGCGCATAAAACTTTTATCAAAATCTAAATGAAACTATGTGGATCTAGAGGAAAAATGCCACACCGAGAAAACTCTTTGGCAGACATGCATGTCTTTTCAATATTCAAGGTAGGTGTCGATGCTTGAATTTTTTAAAGCCATAAGGTTTTTCTTGCATACAAATTTTTATTTGTGATATTTTTTTTTAAATTTGTGTAAACGTATAAAGTGGAACTGCCACTTCCAAAATCATGAAAAGCGGCAAATCTGAATATATGTATGTGTGTGTGTTTCACAAAATGGTGGCCGAAATACATTTTTGAAAATATAATAATTTCTGGACTTCAAATATAGTAACTCTATATTACAGAAAAGATACTGAGACTTAAGTTAGCGTTTAAGGTATTCCTAGGCCCAAAGTATTTTAACCGTACCCCAACGATACCCAATATATTTAGCTATTATTCGAATTATTTAAGAATGAAATTAATATATTTGAGAGAAAAGATTTTTGTCAGATTTTCAAATTATTTCCGCCCAAAATTTAGTATTTTGAGGTCTTAGATGTAGAAAATATATTTTGAATAATTTTTAATATACCTTCGCTTTTTTGGTATCCACATGTGAAGCTACCCCCGATTTCAGATAGTTCGTAGTTTAAGAATAGCGCCCTCATGACACAAATATGTCTAGAGTCTTATCCAAACTTTACAATCGATTTGGCTGAATGATTCAATACAGGTGAGATGAAAAAACTGCAAATAATTTCAGACTGCTGTCATTTCCAAACCACAAGTCCGACAGCTGTTAAAATTATTCCAGTGATAGCTCATTATATTGTTTACAAGCGTACAAAAGCATTTTGGTGAGAATTTTCCAAAAAAAAAAAATATTCGTGATGGAATTCAAGCGTGATAGTGTGATTTCTTTATATTTGGCTGGAAACCCGCAAGTGGATATCGTTAGCATTCCACTCCAACATTTAAATGTGAATAAATCTTTTGTGTCTCGTACCATCGCTCGTTACCCGACATCAGCGTAGCGTAGCTCGACATCAAAACAGCAACATCAGCAGAAATGGTTCGAAAACAAAGAAACGACTTGATCGAAACCCGCGTCGCAGTGGCCGAAAAATGGCTCGTGAGCTGAACATATCACAATATTCCATTCGGTAAATATTGAAAAATGAGCCATTGAAATTCCAAAAAGTGCAAGAACAGAAAGAAAATAGAGTCAAAAGAGCTAAAGAGTAGCTTTGCTTGACCGAAAGTGGTGAACTGTCGAATTTGATTTTCTCCGATGAGAAAACATTCGTTGTCCAGCAGTTTGTAAACAAACAAAATTATCGTGTTTACTTGCCTAAGAAATGTGCACCTTCGGTTGGTCACCAGAACTCAAGCGCCGGCCATGGTGATGGTGTGGGCCGCCATAACAGCCGATGTTCGCTCTCCGCTCGTATCGTGGCATCAGAATTAATGCCAAATACTATCGCGAAAATATTTTGGAGGGTGTATCAAAGCCTGGGGCACGCAAACATTTTGCCCGCAACCCTTGGGCATTCTAACAGGACTCAGCACCATCGCACTCAGCACGCGCAACCCAAGAATGGTTACAAAATGAGGTTCCTCGCTTCATTTCTAGCGCACAATGGCCACCAAAATCTCCGGATACCATTCAGTTGGACTATTTTCTCTGGTGTATTTTGGAAAGCAAGGTTGGCACTAAAAAATACTAAAATACCAAATACCGATCACCTCAAGCAAGCGCTTCGCCGGGAATGGGACAAAATATCGCAAGGCAACTTTTGGGCAGCGTGTGACGGTTTTATTGGCCTTTTAAGGCCAAAAGGTGACCAATTCGAACAAATCTAAACTTATTCTAAAATTTGATGCTATTTCCGACATTTTTTGCTTTCATTCAATAAAATTTAAAAATTATGGCGTTTGATTTTGTTGCAGCTTTTTTATCTTACCCTGTACATTATGCTTTCAGGACTTTTGGTATTTGTGATTTAAGTGACATTATTCACCGGAAATGTTTCAAATTTGGTACTTGAAGTTCAAAATGAATATTACAACCTACGACAGCAAAATTGTCTGTACAGGTGTACGCCTTGGTATAGCCCACATATAACGGCTCCATCCGATATTCGGTATTTTGATTATTTTAGCGACATTATTCACCGAAATTGTTTAACATTTTGTATGTTATGTTCGTAATGTATACTACAGCCTAAAACAGAGAATTGTTAGTGCATGTCCACGACTTTGTATAGCCCCAATGGTACTTCCCTATATTCGGAATTTTGATGATTTTAGCTACATTATTCACCGATTTTTTTAGTTTCGCATTTAAATATTGTAATGACTTATGATATAAGCTGCCTATTCAGGTCCTTGTCATCGTATAGACCCTAATATAACGGCTACATTCGGTATTTTTAAGGTTTTTACAGAAATTTTTAACGTCTTTTTTTGTCAAATTCGTTCTAAATGTTCGGTATTCAAAGTTGGGCCCGGCCACACTAACAGCTTTTTTTAATGTTAATCCTATAAATATGAAATATTTTTGACTGATAGTTTTCAAACTATCAAGTTGCAGTGATGTGGATCTATCATGGAAAATAACTTGGATCTATGTTTATGACCAAATGAAAATTTATTGGTTAATCTTTTCGTAGGTTAAAAATGCCGAATAACAGCTAATTATGTTGGAAATAGTTACTGATAAATTAAAAAAAGAAAGAAAAATTATGTTCAGCCGGAACGAACTTTTAATACCCTCCATCATTTAGAAGGAACTTGAAAAATTATAAAAACAAAATCCATAAAAAATACCGCTTAAATGAAACCCTTTAGATGGGAGCTATACGAAGACGTGGAGATGAGTAATTTTCTGCCATAGGCTGTAGTGCTGAACTTCAAATGCGAAATTTGAAAATATTCCAGTGAATAATGTCGATAAAATCATCAAAATGATTTAGTGCTGAAATAGTATTATTTTAAGTGACAATATAGTAGAGATGTGACATAAGTTAGAATTGGGTCGAAAGGGTCGTTTTGAGTAGTCATATCACGTTGTCAACCACATATTTTTCCTAAAACACCATTACAATTTTAAAACATTATCCTACTATAGTGGATAATATCCACCTGGCACTTAAATATTTTTCTTCATACATTTTGCAAGGTCACTTCCATTTCGAACGACAACTCCTCTTCGCCACCAATCCTCGCCCATTAAGGGTTCGAGCAATGTAAACCAATTGCTTCGAGGTATTTAACTGTGTCACAAAATTGCTTAAACCAGCGATCATGTTAATTTTGTAGCAGATACAGAGAAAAAATAGGACAATGCGCCGCTTGGTCGGAACATGTCCTAAACCTAACTTCAAGGCAAATTCTGTTAAGTCCATCGAGTAAACAGAAAATATTTTAGAAACGAAACACGAAATGACACGACTAACGGTAGGTGAAAATACAGAGTCAGGCCGAGGGATATTAGTGGGAAGCGGGGGACAATATTCCAACCAGATTGAATTTGTGTGTTTGGCCAAACTGTTGCATGCATCACCGTGTTCCTTTTTTTTTCATTTCTTTTCTCTTCTTTTCAAATTGCTTTGCCCTGGTGGCAATCTTTCTTAGCAACGTTCCTGGAAGGGGTGGGCGCTCGAAAACCATAGCCGAGAATTGTAACTTTGGTGAACTGTCAAAGTTGTCACTTTTAAATTGTTACAACAAGTTTCACTGTCGTTACACATGAGTGCTGCAAGTGACTGCTCATTGCTTTTGTGTGTGTGTATGTGTTTCTCAGTTTGTGTGCCTCTATCTCCTCCTTTCGTGGTAGGGATTCCTTGAAATCAAATTTGAATGTGGTAAATGTTGCTGCCATTCGAAAGGTTTTTTTTGCCGGCCTTTTTTTTAAACTTTGTTTCGCTGCATGGTTATACTCTTTGATTTGTTTTAGAAATAAAAACGAAGAAAAAAAGCTCAATATTCTTCCTCCTTTCTTTTATCTCTGTTTTCTGGTGTATCAAAATGAAATTTGCCTTTTTTATAATATTTACATATCTGCTTTTTCCGCTTCGTGATTTTTCTACGTGCCGCTTCTTTTGTTTCGTGGCTGTAGGTGTCGGAGCCTTAACTGTTTATTCGATAAGGAAAGTTTTGGTTCCCCTCTTTTTGCAACGCTGTTCTGCATTTTTCTTGGTAAATCAAAAAGACAAAACTGTTTTGGGTTTTTATGTGAAAATATTTACAGTTATAGATTGTATCGGAAGGGGAGGGAAGGGAGGTAGGGTGGTTGTTTTGTAACATCTTTAATATTTGTTATTTAGTTTTGGGTCTATGTTTTTATCTGTAATAATTGTGTTTGTTGTAACAAAAAATAAATGTTTTAAATGTTAGTCCAAGAATATTTTTCAAGGTCCAATAAGGGTGGATTTTTTAAAGAATATTTTTCAAGGACCAATGGAGCCATAAGCGTGGATTTTTTAAAGAATATTTTTCAAGGACCAATGGAGCCATGAGCGTGGATTTTTTAAAGAATATTTTTCAAGGACCAATGGAGCCATGAGCGTGGATTTTTTAAAGAATATTTTTCAAGGACCAATGGAACCATGAGCGTGGATTTTTTAAAAAAAATTTTGCAAGGACCAATGGAACCATGAGCGTGGATTTTTTTAGGAATATTTTCCAAGGTTTAATGGAGTCATGAGCGTGGATTTCTTAAAGAATATTTTTCAAGGACCAATGGAACCATGAGCGTGGATTTTTTAAAAAAAATTTTGCAAGGACCAATGGAACCATGAGCGTGGATTTTTTTAGGAATATTTTCCAAGGTTTAATGGAGTCATGAGCGTGGATTTCTTAAAGAATATTTTTCAAGGATTAATGGAGTCATGAGCGTGGATTTCCTAAAGAATATTTTTCAGGGATTACTGGAGTCATGAGCGTGGACTTTTAAAGAATATTTTTAAAGGACCAATGAGGCCATGAGCGTGGATTTTTTAAAGAATATTTTTCATGGACCAATGAGGTCATGAGCGTGGATTTTTTAAAGAATATTTTTCAAGGACCAATGAAGCCATGAGCGTGGATTTTTTAAAGGATATTTTTCAAGGACCAATGAAGCCATGAGCGTGGATTTTTTAAAGGATATTTTAAAAGGACCAATGAAGCCATTAGCGTGGATTTTTTAAAGAAAATATTTAACGGACCAACAGACCAATAAGCGTAGATTTTTTAAAAAATATTTTTCAAGGACCAATGAAGCCATGAGCATGGATTTTTTAAGGAAAATATTTTTCAAGGACCAATGAAGCCATGAGCATGGATTTTTTAAGGAAAATATTTAACGGACCAACAGACCAATAAGCGTAGATTTTTAAAAAATATTTTTCAAGGACCAATGAAGCCATGAGCATGGATTTTTTAAGGAAAATATTTTTCAAGGACCAATGAAGCCATGAGCATGGATTTTTTAAGGAAAATATTTAACGGACCAACAGACCAATAAGCGTAGATTTTTAAAAAATTTTTTTCAAGGACCCACAGACCAATAAGCGTAGATAAGCACCAGATTTTCTTCAAATTTCATATATCCCAATATTTTTAGTAAAGCAAAATTATTTACTAACTAACCCTTCTGGTACCTCTCCACGATTTGCAATACTTTTATCTCTCATTATTGGCAAGAAATTCCCAAGAAATGGTTATAGATGTCTGATTTTCTTCAAATTTTGCAAATCCACATATTTTTAGAAGTACTAGAAATATAACATATCCCATATAAAGTTTAGGAAGTTGTCGAGATAGTCCAAATCGGGAAAGTTGTAATATAAATATCTGAATTAGCTCACATGAGAATTGGATAATATTGGTCCACTCCTTCGGTATCCTCCAAAAACTTTCAACATTTTAAATAATCACAATGTAAATTAATACATATTATAAGATATTGACATAGGCTAGGGGGTATACGTCTGTCGGCAGAACCAGTCGATTTCGAGATTTTGTGGAAAATATTATTTTTTTGGACACCTTCCCTCTAAAATGAAATTTTATGAGACTTTTAGGCATTAAATCGAAAAAAAAATTCGGGGAAAAATTGATCAAACATTGATGCAGAAATATTTTGACATAGAATGGAAATAAAGATTTATTTTCTTTGGTGACTTATAGTAAAATTTGATGAAGAATATATTTTTCTCTGACGTCATCCATCTAAAATGATTATATGTTCAAGATTTTTGCACGATTTTTAGGGATTTTAGGTTTTTAGTCTGATTTTAAAAGAGGGTGAAAAAGACCTCTTTTATGACTCCGTCTATATTCTTGAAGCGCGAATTTCGAGGAATCTTAATACAAAAAGTGTGAAAGAGGGTGAACTTGCCCCCTCTATTTAGAATACTGTGCGATCTAAATTTCAAAACATCGCTATAAGTGTCTTCTTTTTTGAGCTCTACCTTTTGATTTTTCACACAGTATAGTAGCCTTCGCCATAATGTGGAGGTTATATTTATTTTGTCTCCGTCTCATGCTGGAGATTAAATAATATCTTACAAAGCATACATTAAGATCTTAACACGGCTGGGCCTTAAGTATGTCTGCGTTCTGGTTAGCTATTTCTAAGCTTCTAACAATTTCAACAGAAATGTGGATTAAACTTTAATTTTCCAATCCTTTCTTACTCCAATTTCAATTCTTTGTTTATTTTTCTCATCTTATGGCTGATTTTTTTTTTGTTTGTTGCACTTATCGTTGTTAGTAAAAATTTGCTTCTGGAAAATATTTTCAGGGTAAAATTTATTTCTATGACTCCCCAGATAGTGTCACATGCAAACGTCTTACAAACACACACACACGTAAATACAAACAAATATGTGTACGGTTTTTTTGTAAGTTTACCATAGAGCCAGGCATATAAACCCAAATACCCGAAACAACCAGAAGACACAAAGACTACGCCGCAGCACATTCATACATATAAATACAAACACACACACACTTCAACAAATGCACATTTAAAACACTCATACGCTCTGTCGCTTCGCAATGGGTCTCCTGAATGAGTCGGTTCGGTTCTCCGTTCATCGCTTATTTCTACTTAAACAAAAAACAAAACTTATTCGCGTGTCTCCAACAAAATACAGCAAACAATATGCATTATGCGAGAAAGAAGAAGAAGGAGAAGTGTAAGTAGACGAAGAAAAAGAACTGGGAACCATCAAAAACCATAGCACATATAATTCGGGCTAAAACATTGCCATAATATGGCAAATAAATGAGGCTAATGTTGGCGGGACCGACAGTGGTTTAGCCTATATCCGAAGTCATGCTATTCCAGTATTCAAGAGTTCGATAACAGGATTCTAGGTGAATTTAAGAGATTACATTTTAAAAAAAATGTAGTCAAATCAAAATTATTTATTGTAAATTTTAAATTATAAATTTAATATTTGGAAATGGCCTTCGAATACATATTTAGGAATAATTATATATATTAGTATAATTTCTTACTGTTAGTATAATTTCTTAATATTAATATCTTGGACAGAAAAACTAAATTTTACCATTGAAATATAAAAATAAATTTGTTGACTAATTTGTACTCAAAATATTAATTATTTATAGGTAGGGTTACTGTATCTGTTTCAACTTATCAGAGTTTGAAGAAAAAAGGCAAAGATATGTCTGAGCTGTATTTTATATATTTCCCTGAATATCGTTGTTACGGAGTGCATATTACGGCATATTACACGTTTGGTGCACAATAAAAGGCTAATCGATCAAAGATATATATGGGAGCTATATCTAAATTTTTACCGATTTTACCCAATTTCAATAGGGTTCGTCCTTGGGTCAAACAAATTTTGTTTTGAAAATTTCATCTCAATCGGATAATAAATGCGACCTGCTTTTTGTTCACAAGAATACATTGACAGACGGAAGGACAGACGGACTGACATGCAAAAAAAAAAAAATATTTAATTCCCTTTGCATAGGGTGAGATAAAAAAAACTGCAACAAAGTCAAACGCCATAATTTTTGTACATTCTTTTAATTTTATTGAGTGAAAGCAAACAAATCGGGAATAGCATCAAATTTAAGAATAAATTTATATTTGTTCGAATTTGTCGCCTTTGGCACGTATTATGGCCTTCAAACGGGCAATGAAACCGTCACACGCTGCACGAATTTTGCCCGGCGAAGCGCTTGCTTGAGGTGATCGACACTTTTGTATTTTTTAGTGCCAACCTTACTTTCTAAAATACTCCAGACACAATAGTCCAACGGATTGTTATCCGAATATTTTGGGTGGCCATTGTGCGCTGGAAATGAAGGGAGGAACATCATTTTGTAACCATTATTCGGTGGCGCGTGCTGAGTGCGATGGTGCTGAGTCCAGTTGGAATATCCAAGGTCTGCGTACAAAATGTTTGACTGCACAAGGCTTTAATACACCCTCCAGAATATTTTCTCAATAATATTCCGTATTTATTCTGATGACACGGTCGATTAATACGAGCGAAGAGCGAACATCGGCTGTTATGGTGGCCCACGCCATCACCATGGTCTGGGCTTGAGTTTTGGTGGCCAACCGAACGTGCACATTTTCAGCTGACCTCTTTGGCAAGTAAATACGATCATTTTGTTTGTTTACAAACTGCAGGACAATGAATGTTTTCTCATCGCAGAAAACCAAATTCGGCAGTCCACCACTTTCGTCCAAGCGAATCAACTCTTTAGCTCTTTCGAGTCAATTTTCATTCTCGTGCGGTGTAAGTTCCTGCACTTTATGGAATTCCAAAGGCTTTACCCCGAGCTCATTTTTTAATATTTGCCGAATGGAATATTTCGATAAGTTCAGCTCACAAGCCATTTTTCGGCCACCGCAGCGCGGATTTCGATCAAGTCGCTTCTTTACTTTTCGAACCATTTCTGCTGATGTTGCTGTTTTCTTCCGTGGACTTCCTTGACGCCGGGCTAAGCTACCAGTATCACGATAACGAGCGATGGTACGAGACACAAAAGATTTATTCACATTTAAATGCTGGAGTACTCTAACGATAGCCGCTTGTGGTTTTCCAGCCAAATATAAAGAAATCACACTATCACGCTTGAATTCCATCAGTAATAACTCTTTTTCTGGAAAATTTCCACCCAAATGCTTTTGTAAGCTTGTAAACAATATATTGAGCTGTCACTGAAATAATTTTAACAGCTGTCGGAGTGGCTTAGAAATGACAGCAGTCTGAAATTGGTTGCAGTTTTTTTTTTCATCTCACCCTGTATATTAATTTTTGGGAAGTTTAGAAGGAATTAGTTGATAACAACGCATGTTTTGGGAAAAATGAATGTTCAAAATTTTGGCTCTTTGTGAGGGACGTACTAGCTGGCCAATATATGCCACCTTCACACCAGCTCTTTTGTTCATAAAAATAGTGGAATTTGTGCAATTTGGAGAAAATCGGGTGTTTATTACGCATTTCATGACATATATAAATTATTTTGTCCCATTGTGGCGGAGGTACCAGAAAGAGTGGTCCTATATATATCATTTTCATATTAGAACTTGTGTAGGTAAAAATGTTGAGATGTCCGAAACTCACATTTCATAAGAGTTATAACTTTTCAAATTTTTCACTCTTTGTACGGGAGTTACTTGACGAAGTAGGCCGATATTGTCCATTTTCACCACTAAACTAACACTTATACAAATATTAGCATTTGCATTATTTAAAAAAAAAAAAAATTGGATGATCCTTTTTTGTTCCATTGGATAAATTATTTTTGGTGTCTTTGTTACCAGAAAAAATGGGCCGATATTGCTCATCTCTGAACTCGATGTGAATTTGATAATAATATTAAGATGTAAGAAGTTTGGACCAAATCAGATACTCCCTTTCGCCTTCGAGAGTTATCGTGCGCAGCAGCCAGCCTGACAGACGGATGGACCCCTAGATCGACTCCAAATGTCCTGAACCGGATTTGTTCACGGTTGACACAGGTTTCCCAATCAAATGATATACTCCCACTTAAGCAATTTGGCTGAGGGTATAAAAATTGCGATGTGACATGTGTGGACCACCTATTGTACATCGAGACGTTAAATGTACTGAAATGGATTTCGTCATGGGGTATAAAATCGTTATTTCGATATAATACAAAACCATATATGTATACCAATAAGGTATAAGGCTGTGGGCTCGATTTTTTAAAGCGCTGTACAGTCCACAATATGTTCTTTGAGAGAAAAGCTGCCTTGGAAACTTTTTACAAATTCCCTTTTTTCTATCCGATTGCGTTGCACAAAATTTCAACCGACTGGCTGTAGCGGAACTGGCATTATCACTTGTAACAACAACAGCAACAAAAACATTCAAAACTCATTTCATAAGAAAGTTGCTTGACTTTTAAATGACTCTTGTGTTCCCCTTTACAACATGAGATGCACTAAAGACAAGCTGAACTGTGCTGCACACAAATACAAACTCACACACACACGCACACACTGATGAACACCCATCACTATAGCCAACAACGAAATAAGCCTTTTCAAAATAAACTCCCCATTTTGATTTTACCATGATGACGATGTTGCTGCTGCTGCTAGTGGTGGTGGTGTACATTCTTAAAGAGAATCGCCCGACATTTTTCACGTTAAAACAACCTCAAAACACTTATGATCTGAGTTAAGATAGCAGTACGCCAACACACACACACACGACTAATAACTGCAGTCGCAGGCATAGCCCGCCACATCGGCAAGATGCAGTCACATGCATTCACAAGCTCACAGACATCATCAACTCTCGCAGAGCTTTGCAAAGGAAAAACAAAACACAACAACAAAAAGAAATGAAAAAAAAAAATGAAAGAAAAACACTTTGGAGTGACTAGATGCACTACTAACACAGACGACGTTTTGTAGTTAAGTTGTGTGGCAACACCACCACTTGATCCCAATATGTGAACACTACTTTCCATGGGACTGCATGAATGTGTGTATATATGTATGTGTGTGTGCATGATTGCATGATGCAAGTGTCATTGGGGTTTAAATACCCCATGTATGGATGTGTGTTTGTATGCTTGTCTAACTGTTGTTTTGTTTAGTGGTATCGTTATCTTGGTACAGCATAATACACACACACACTCTCTCGTACATACCCACACACATTCTCATACACTCTAATACCCAGCCCAGCACGTTGTCATTAACACGCATCATCTCCGGCAACAACAAAACGACGTTAAAAATGTTTCTTAAACAACAATTTCATGTTTCTTCCGCTTGCTTACGGAAGCGGAACTTTTCTATTAGTTTCATTGTTCGGTTTGCAACCATCGTAGCCATCCAGCGTTTTTGTGTGCCACATTAATGTCCGGAAAATATTTTAAGTACTATTTTCCAAATTGTTGCAACATCTTTGAGGAGCATTTTCATTAGGAGGTAGAGAGGGATCAGGAAAGAGGATATTTTTCCAGGAGATAAATAACACTGGAGAATATAGAAAATATAAATCCGCTTTAGATATTTTCTTAGAAGAATATTCTCAAAAAAAACTCAAAGATAATATTTTAATGATACCTGAACAGTTAACAAGAGAATTGTCTTATAACCTTTGTTGATGAAATAATGTTTTCGAGAATGGAAAAGGTAATAGAATAACACATAAATTACATTTATGATCTACGTGGTTGAACCAGGTCAAAAGTCGTTCGGAGCCGTCTATACGATACCCTACCCCACTGTGCATATTTAGTGGAGCTACCCGTAAAAAATAAATGCTAATGTTGGGAATTTATTTATGTGGGATGCATATACAACCCTATTTCTTTTTCCTTAAAATTTGACGGAGGCATTTGTACTTCTGATACCAAATAAAATTGCCATAGAGTAAACGATATGATTTTGAAAGGGTTTATATTAAAAATATGTTTAAAAGTATCAGTAGGTCTTTCCGACAGATGTACACCATCAGTCAATGTTCGATTATTAAACATAACTCGACTTACGATTATTCAAATTGTTGATCCTCTATGGAGTAGGTTCCGAAGGAATGGGCCAATATTGTCCACTTCGTATCGGACCTAAATAAATATGATATAAATATTGCGACGTGCCAGGTTTGGACTACATCAATAACTTTCTTCCCTCCATCATCAGGTTCATCTCAGGTTTCTGGTTGGGAGAAATATTTAGATAAAGAAAGTTGTAAAGAATCTCTGACAGGTTTGGCAAGTTATGACAAATAAAAATATTGAAAATGGTGACTCTTTGCGGTGAGGACCAGAAGGGGTTCGCTGAAAGAGGGAGAGAGCTGTATGCTTATTCCGCTTTTTTAACATTTTGTTTTTAAAATCTGGAGTCGTATATATGGGGGAGGTACCAGAAGAAATGGTCCGATCCCTACCATCTTTATAATAGATCATTCATTAATAGAAGTATTGAGATGTGCCATGTCTTAATTAAATCGTATGTTCATTTCACGTTTTACGAGCTCCATAGCTATTCATAATTTTGACCCTTTGCAGGGGAGGTACCAGAAGGAGTGGACTGATATACGCCAAATTCACAGCAGATTTTATGTTAGTAGAAATAATGGGATGTGTGACATATGAAGAGATTCGGAGGCTTATTTCAGATTTTATAATCGTTTTGGTTATTCAAGACTTTGACCCTCTGTGGGGTAGGTACCAGAAGAAATGGTCCAATCCGCACCATCCTTATATCAGATGTTGTGTTGATAGAAATATTGGATGTTAATTTTCAACAATATTCAAAATTTTGACCCTTTGTGGAAGAGATACCAGAAGTATAAAACAGATATATTGCATCTACACACAAAACCTCAGGTTAAAAAAATATTTTGATGTGTGAGATTTGAAAACAATCGGACCTTTACATCACATTTTAAAAGAGTTATAATTGTTCCAAATGTTGACTCTCTGTGGGGAAGTTACTTGATGGAGAGGACCGAAATTGTCCATTTTCGCACCTGACCTAGTAATGATGCAAATATTAGGATTTGCAAATTTGGAGAGATTTTTTTTTTTTTGGAAAATTTGTCTTTTTTTGTCGTAGGTACCAGAAGGAGTGGACCGATATTGGCCATCTCCGAAATCGATTAAAGTTTGAGAATAATATTACGATGTACAAAGTTTGAATCAAATCGGATACTCCCTTCGAAAGTTATCGTGCGCACCACCCAGACAGACAGGCGGAAGAACAGATGGACGGACGAAATCACTAGATCGATTCCAAATGTCCTCGGGTCTAAAACCGATATTTCGGTGAGACACGTTTTGGTCGTATCAAATGAGCCATATGGATGGTATAACATGTAAACTGAAGTCAGGCTGACTCCTTTTGATACCCTACCCTCGTTGCTATATTTGAGAAATTGATTATGAGAGTATTGAAAACTGTGACCCTTTTTGGGGAAGGTTACAGACGGGGTTGGGCCTATATCTGTCATCTTCTTGTTAATAAAAATATTGGGATGTGTGAAATTTGAAGAGAATCGGATGCTATGTTACTAGCGTTCTTTTATTAAAAAATGTTCAGCCCTTTACGGGGGAAGGAGTAGACCGACATATCCCATATTCACAAAAGATCTCGTGTTATTAAAAATATTGGGATGAGGAAAATTGCAAGAGAATTGGCAGGTTATTTCGCATTTCAAGAGCTCAAGTCTGTTCAAAAAAAATAAATAAATAAATAAATAAAAAATGAACCTTTGTGGTAGAGGTACCGGAAGGGGTTGACTGATATATCCTAAATTCACACCAGATTTTGTATTGATAAAGATATTGGTATATGTTTGGTGAAATTGTAAAAATCCGTCCACCCATTTTTATACCCTCCACCTTAAATATATATTCATAATCAGCATAAAATTCTAAGTCGATTTAATGATGTCCATCTGTCTGTCCGTCCGTCCGTCCGTCTGTCCGTCCATCTGTCTGTTAAAATCACGATACAGCCCACATTATTTGACGTAGAGCGCCAAAATTTAGAAGGGCAATTTTTATTGTGTCTAGGATGGTTGGTATTGAAAATGAGATATATCGGTCCACGTTTTGGTATAGTCCCCCTATCATGGTACCTCCCACGATTTGGTATAGCCCCCATATAACGGTACCTCCCGATATTCGGTATTTTAATGGTTTTTGCCACATTTTTTCGCGGATTTGTGTAGAAATTGGTATTTTTTGGTCTTAAAGGGTTCTAGCTCTTTTGGCGAAACACTGTATGTATAGGTCCACGTTTTTGTATAGCTCCATATAGCCTATTTCCCAATATTCGGCATTTTGATGATTTTTGGCACATTTTCCCTAATGGTGGAGAGCATTAAAAGTATGGCCCGGCCGAACTTAGTTTTTTTTTACTTGTTGAGTTATAAGCAGTATAACTAACAACTACTTCTATAATATATGACATAATATATATTTCTTGTATTTGGGGCTTCATTGGAATGAAAAACATTCGTGGTTAAATGGACATTTTCATATTTTTTATATAAATGTAATGGTCTATTTCAGCCGCTAAATATAATGCGATCACAATAGAAACAGGTAGTTTTCTGTCCAGCGCTAAACTCAAATTCTGACCTTCATAGCGATCATATTGCTTCTATTTTAACCTCCATGCAAAATTTCGTGAGGATCGGGCCATAATTGCGACCTATAATGGAATTACAATTTATATGACATCCTATGACTTGGACAATTTGGAGCTATATTCAGACATAAACAACAATTCCAATGAAACACATGTTTTGGAGCTATAGATGTATTTTATATACTTCTATGTTGAAGTCTCTTTTATTGAAGCGAAAAGACAAAAGAAAAATCTCGAACAAACATCCTTTTAGAAGAATGACGACAAAGACAGGCATATTCAATAACTTTTCATAGAATCGTTGGTATAATTAAACGGTACATATTTTCCGACAGTCACATATTGAACGGCATTCTCACTATACCCTACATTTTATAATTGACGATATGAAAAAAACTGTTTTTGAAACGAGAACATTAAAATTTACTAGCACCTCCTTCAACGCTCACTCACACATGCATACCCACACATACGTGTGTGTGTGGAACGCTTCCATCCAAACAATCTCACATTAATGCAAGTACCAACATAAGCCTTCTTTATAGTTTGGAGAATAACATTTTTGACTTCTTTTGGGCATCGTCATCATCATCATAACAGGCTGTTCGCACTTCGTTCATTGCTGGCTTCTAACGAAATGAACTCTGTGGACAACTTCATTGCACAGGCTGGATGGTTTGCTGGCCCACATACTATCCACCCACTGCTGGCGAACAACTTAGCAGTACCACACGAACAACACGAAACAATAACAATAATCATAATCTCTGTGATAATAACGCTAATGGTGGTGGAACAAAAGAAAATACAAATACAACGAATGCCCATACACTGGAGCTCCATTCTTGTTTCATTAGGTTGCGGTATTGCCTGCTGGTGTTGCAAGCCAGCATTTCTTTGTACGACATGCTATGCCATGCCAGTCTGGCTTCATTAGAGAAGAAGTCCCGAAACGGCTTGGACTGCTACATTAAGGAGTTTCTTTTCTCTCGCACTCCTTCTCCTCCTTATGTTCCTTGCAGTCTTGCATATTTAGATGTCTTTGGCTCTTTATACTGTGTGACTGCCTGGTGCTTCCTTTGGGGGGCCTTCTTGATATGGTTTTTGCATTACAAAACCATTGCCTAATTGCACTTGGAAAAATGGAGCACACATGCTCAAGTGTTAATATTTTTAGAAATACTTAAAAGACAAACTAAACGAACTCTGGCCATATAACCATAAGCCACCAACCTAGACGGCACACATACAAAGACACAAATAAACGTACATTGTATCTGAAGCACCGAACAAATGGTCGATTGTAATATTTTTTTGTGTTTGGTTTATTTTGGGCTATAAGAAATTGCTGTATGGTTTTTGTTGGTTTATGTTGCAATGCAACCATTTTTCGATTAGGAATATTATTCTCAAAAGACGAAAAAGGATACAAATTTAGAGAGATGGAATGTAATTCTCGATAACATGAAGAAGAATTTTTGAAAATGGAGTGACTAGAAGAAACTGTAGAAAGAATTCCTCAAGTAGAAGAAATTCTGTCTAGAAGTCATATATGGAGATTATTTCATTAATAGAAGACTTTTAGAAAAAATGGAACGTATTCCATCAATGAACGATTATTTGAAGGCTCTTTGCAACTTGGAAACCTGAATAAGATCATCCTTAAAAAAAGAAAAAAATCTAGAAGAGCCTTAAGCAATTGCTTATTAATAGATTTAATAAAAATTTTAAAATGTTTTCTATTAATGGAAGACATGTAAAAGGCCCTGGACTGGTCTGATGTCAATAGAACACCCATAGGAGGCATTTTATCAGTAAAACCTTTGCAGAAGGTATTCAGGCACTTTAGCCATGTAACAAGCCTATCAAAAGGAGACGTTTTAATAGTATTTAATAATTGGAGACTGGCAGAAGTAGTTCAATCAAAATAAGATCTTTAAGTCAAAAGAAGACCTGTTGAAAGTTCACGTTATATGAACTCTAGAAGGTTATAGAAGAAAGTCACGAAGGAATCACCTAATCAATAGAAGTCCAGCATGAGGTCTTGCGTCACTGTAATAGCTTAAGAATGCAAACATAAAACTTGTATTTAATTAATAGAAGGCCTGAAGAAGATGTTATTATACGAAATTATCTATAGAAAGTCTTTTAACAATACAAAACTTATTTAGGCTGATTTTTTAAGAGCTATAAGAACCTTGAATACCCTCCACCTCTTAGAACAAATTTGGTAATTTTCAAAAAAATAAAATCCGTCAAAAATTCTGCTAAAATCTCAAAAATAATGAATGTAGCCGTTATATTAGGGTCTATACCATGACATGGGCCTGAATAGACAACTTTTATCAAAAGCCATTAAAATATTCAAATGCGAAACTTGAAAAAAAATCGGTGAATAATGTCGCTAAAACCATCGAAATGCCGAACATAGGGGGCTATACCAAAACGATGACCTGCACAGACAATTTTTGGTCATAGGCTGTAGTACCCATTACGGACTTCTAATACCAATTTGGAAACATTTCCGGTGAATAATGTCGCTAAAATCATCAAAATAACGGATATCGGGAGGTACCATTATATAGAGGTTATACGAAGACGTGGACCTACACAGACAATTTTCTGTCATAGGCTGTAGCATCCTTTACAACAGATGGACAGATCGACGGACATCGTTAAATCGACACAGAAAAAAATTGTGGGGTCTAAAATGCATACAAGGTGCGATGAAAAAACTGCAACCAATTTCAGACTGCTGTCATTTCTAAGCCACTCGTCCGGCAGCTGTTAAAATTATTCCAGTCACAGCTCGTTATATTGTTTACAAGCGTACAAAATCATTTTGGTGAGAATTTTCCAGAAAAAAAGTTATTCGTGATGGAATTCAAGCGTGATAGTGTGATTTCTTTATATTTGGCTGGAAAACCACAAGTGCAGCGCTCCAGAATTTAAATGCGATTAAATATTTTGTGTCCCGTACCATCGCTTGTTACCTTGATACTGGTTGCGTAGTCTGAAACATCAGCAGAAATGGTTCGATAAGTAAAGAAGCGACTTGATCGATGCTGAACATATCGCAATATTCCATTCGGCAAATATTGAAAAATGAGGTCGGCGTAAAGCCATTGAAATTCCGAAAAGGGCAAGAAGTTACACCGCAACAGAAAAAAATAGACTGAAAAGAGCTAAAGAGTTGTTGCGCTTTGCCGAATGTGGTGAACTGACGAATTTGGTTTTCTCCGATGGGGAAACATTCGTTGTCCAGCAGTTTGTAAAAAACAAAATGATCGTATTTGACTCGTGACCAAAGAGGTCAGCTGAAAATGTGCACCTTCGGTCGGCCACCAGAACTCAAGGTGTGGGCCTCCATAACAGCCGATGGTCGCTCTTCACTCGTATTAATCGACCGTGGCTTCAGAATGAATGCCGAATATTATCGCGAAAATATTCTGGAGGCTGTATTAAAGCCCTGAGCACGCAAGCATTTTGGCCGCAGACCTTGGACATTCCAACAGGACTCAGCACCATCGCACTCAGCTCGCGCCACCCAAGAATGGTTACAAAATTAGGTTCCACGCATTTCCAGCGCACAATGGCCACCAAAATCTCCGGATACCTATCCGTTGGACTATAGTGTCTTAGTATTTTGCAAAAGCAAGGTTGCCACTAAAAAATACCAAAGTGTCCATCACCTCCAACAAGCGCTTCACTGGGAATGGGCCAAAATACCACAGAGCAACTCTCAGTCAACGAGTGACGTTTTCATGGGCCGTTTGAAGGCTATAATTCGTGCCAAAGGTGACCAATTCGAACTTATACTTACTTTCGACATTTTTTGCTTTCATTCAATAAAATTTAAAAAAAATGTAGAATTATGGAGTTTGACTATGTTGCAGTTTTTTTATCACACCCTGTATTTATATCTCTCATAATTTGTCAAAAATAGTTATTGATTTTTTTTTTAATTCTTGACCGAGAATATGAAAATTATCGGCCCCCACTTATTGGTACCTCCGCCACAAAAAAATATTTTTATAAAATTAGAAATAAATGTTCGACTTTCATTAAATTTTGTAATTAGTATTTGAAGTGAATGATGTAGGCGATATAGTCCAATTCGAGAACATTTTAATATTTATATCAGACTTACTGTACTGCACATACTGTAAATGCTAGAATTCTCAGAATAAAATAATTAAAGGCAAAGACACTTTTCCGGGAATTTCGATTTCAAAAATTTAAATTTTTTGAAAAATACAACAAGGTAAAAAGCATCAGTAGGTTTTGACGATAGATTTATATCCTCAAACAATTTTAGACTATTTACATATATTTTGACTTGTATAGTGGAGGTTACTTATTTTTTTTTTACCTTATCTCGTGCCATGCACCAATTGTGACCTACATTCGAAATTTTAAGATTCTAGCTCTAGCAATATAGCATTTCGCACCACAAAAGCAATTTACGTTTAGTTTTTTTAGCACGAATTTCCAAAAGCTTCAGCCTTCTAGGTATAAAATGTAAGATCACAAGAAATTTAATAAAGAATATTGGCGTATTTCTTCTTGTGATCTTCTTCCCTATGAGGTTACATACATTTTCAATCATGCTAATCAAAAAGGAAGCGCTTTTTTGAACCTATCCCAACCATAACACTCACACATCACACCCACCTATGATACGCCTCACATTACCACTTGACTCAACAATTTGGAATAATAAATCGCTTAATTATGAATACAATGTTTGAAGTGCTGGAATTCTGTTTCATCCACACTTTGTTGCCACCAAACCATTGATAATTTTCCCCTCTCGAGCAGTGCAGTGTATCTTTGCAAAAGAAACTGATGAGGAGATATTTTGTGAGATTTATGTGCATCTCATAAACCTGGTGCCCTTCTGCATTCTGGGCATTCTTTCACAGCACTTTTGCCAGAAAATCCCCCTTTATTTTCTTTTTCACATTTTATTTCAAATTCTGTTTTCCTCGTCTTGTTTGTTTATCTATTTCATGCGTTCGTGCTAAGACTTCTTTATGACTTGAATCCTTTGGTCATCTATTTGGTGGGGTCTTTTCGTGTGTGTGTGTGTGTGTCCTCTGTGCGTATTAGTGTCCCCTCCACATCAAATATTTGCTATTGCATGGGGGGTCCCTAAAAAGAAAGATAACGTCGTTTCGTAATTAATTTCCCAAGAAGAAAATGTGTATTTTTGTAGTTGACAGTGTGGAGACAATCGTTTTTTTTTTTGTTTCTTTGCTTTTTGCTGACGCACTGCCTCTCGGTGTATTTGCCTTTGTCCTTGTTATCAAAAGAGAGATTTTCCAAGAACATTAAATCGTTTAAGGGTCATAAGTAGTTCATTGATTCTATGCAGAGGGGTTGTATTTTTACAGAGTAAAGATGTAGATATTGGGTATTTAAAGGAACTTAAGTAAAAAATGCTTTTGCATTTTCTAAGGCATTGGAAATATATCTACTTTAATATGCAATAGTAAAAAAACTAGTTTCGTTTAAAAAAAAATATTCCATTAGGGGCGAATATTCTTTAGTAAATACGAAATTTTGGAATTACACTGCTAAAATGTACGAGTGGTTGTAATCAAATAGTATAGTAACATTCCAAAAGGGGTTTAATTTGTCAATCCGAGTTATTCTTGGATCGATTATTTTACTTAACCAAAGAAGAAGCATCCTAACAATGTCTGCTGTACCTTACGTTACGTTGACTATATGCTTGACTGAGCCTCGATTTTTATACTCTCCACCATAGTATGGAGAGTACAGTAAGTTTGTCATTCCGTTTGTAACACCACGAAATATGCATTTTAGTCCCCACAAAGTATGTCGATTTAGCAATTTCCGACCGTCTGTGGAAATCAATCTAGCTTCCGAACGAAATTAAGTTGATAAAAATTTACTCAAATATGTATTATATCTGCAGGACTTTTGGTATTGAAAATGGGTCATGTCGGTCTACATATTCCTATGGCCCCCATAAAATGGTACCTCCCTATATTCGGTATTTTGATGATTTTAGCGACATTATTTACCGGAATTGTTTCAAATTTGGTATTTGAAGTTCGTAATAGATATTACAGCATAAGACAGAAAATGGGCCATGTAGGTCCACGTCTTCGTATAGCCCCCATATAACGGTTCCTCCTGATAATAGGTATTTTGATGTTTTTAGAGACATTATTTAGCGGAACTATTTCAAATTTGGTATTTGAAGTTCGTAATGAATACTACAGCCTGTGACAAAAAATTTTCTGTGCAGGTCCACATCTTCGTGTTGCCCCCATATAACGGTACCCCCGATTTAAATTTTGTATTAAAAGTTCGTAACGGATACTACAGCCTATGCCTGAAAATTGTCTGTGCAGATCCACGTTTTATAACCCCCATGGTACCTCCCTATATTCGGTATTTTGATGATTTTAGAGACATTATAAACAGATTTTTTTCAAGTTTCGCATTTGAATATTGTAATAGCTTATGACAAAAGTTGACTATGCAGGTCCACGTCGTCGTATAGACCCAAATATACGGCTACACTCGGTATTTTTTTAGGATTTTTAACGGATTTTATTTTTTTGAAAATTTCCAAAATTGTACCAAATGGTGGAGGGTATACAAAGTTCGGCGCGGCCAAACTTACAGCTTTTTTTAGGAGAGATTTAGGTGTCAAGTCTTTCAAAATACAAGGTGCAAGAATTAAAGCCGAATTTTTGATAGTGGGCTCCACACACATAATATGACGGGTATATTACGTTTGTCATTACGTTTGTAGCTCATCGATCCAACAATTAATACACATATATTCCTTATCAGAGTTAAATTCTCTAATCTCTGAGTCTCCGTCCTTCTGTTATAATCACGCTGGGGTCTAAACGGCATGTGATCGAAGCTAAAATTTTGAAGTCTTCAGGTTGGTTATGTTGGATGATAAACTACATTGGTCAGCATCTTCGTGTAGCTTCCATATAACTGTACCTCTCCATATTCGCTATTTCGACGATTATAGCCACACTTTCTTACGGAATATTTTAAAATTCGGTATTTACACTTTGTAATGGGATCTATCTCCTGTGGAAGGTACTTTATATGAAAGGTACTTCCCGATATTCGATATCTTCCCTATTTTAGCCTTTCTATTCAGCACTTTTATTCCGTAATGGGTTCTTCTGCTTATATAGAACAATGTCTACGTTTTCTATAGATCCTATTCTCCCGATATACAGTATTCTGATGATTGTTAACTTTTTTACAGAATTGTTTGAAATTCGGATTTGATGTTCCTAATAACGCATACCCTCGAATACTGGAATGTCGGCAATTAAAGACATATTTTTACATGAGTTACTTTCCAAATTGTGGAAGTTATAAAAATTGGGCCCGACAGAGCTTAACTGCTATTTTAATTGTTTTATCGACAAATTGTGTTCAGCGACGAAGCTCATGGGCTGGTGGTATCATTGGACCGTACTTTTTCAAAGATGCTGCGAATCGTAATGTAACTGTGAATAGTGAGCGCTACCATTGGATGATATCCAATTTTGTTTTCACCCAAAATGCCAGAGCTTGCATGACATGTGGTTTCAACACATGCATGCGTAACTATCGACCTATTGAGAGCGAGTTCGGTGAATGTCAATTCAATTGGTCAGGTCAGTTGACCGCCTAGATCGTGATGTTTAAAGCTCTTAGACTACTTTTTGTGGGGCAAAGCTCATATGTATACAGACAATTCCGCTTCAATTGAGATATTTAAAGACAATATTGAAGAATTTCTTCGCGAGATACTGGACGAAATGTTGGAAAAATTGCCAGAAGGAGTGGACCGATATTTCTCAACTCCGATTTCGATCTATGTTTTGTGAAGATATGACGATGTACCAAGTTTGGATCAAAGCGGATACTCCCTTCGAGAGAGCGGATACCGCTACATGTCCAAAATTGACCTAGGATCGATGAAGAACATTTTGGCCATCTCAAATGATATATACCACCTGTAGTCATATGGTTGAAGGTATAAAAACGAATAATCTTAATCTTAGCCCATTGCGATACTTTTTACCAAACACAGAGATAATCTTCTCTACAAAAAAGTTTTTAGATCCATCGAAATCTCTTATTACAAATATTTTGTAGGTTGACGAGATTTTTTCAAGAAATTTGGATTAAGTTAATTCTGTACACATAACTTTCGAATTCAGTTCACGTTTTGGTATAGCTAACATATTGCGATTTTGCTCCGTCTCAGGGGTTTCATAAAGGGTTTGACCACAGTTGCTAATGTTATTGCTGCAATAAATGCTTAAAATTAGGCCACAAAACGTTAGATGTTGTAATTTGACCTCCATTTACGATATAGCTAGATATTAGGAAGAACATACATTTTTATTTGTTTCTTATAAAATTATGCTTTTATTTTATTTTTTTTTCTTAAATATTTTATCATTTTAGATAAAATCGATATTTTTAAAATTCCGATATAGAATGTGGGGAACATCGGTAATTTGAGGTCAATCGATCATATTAAACGATATGTGTGGCACAAATTTTATTAACACCCACATCCACATATTCCTGAAAACCTTATGAATGTCTACATGAATTTTCATCTTAATAGTTCGCCACTACAATCAACCAATTCAAACAGAAACTGATTGCTTCGATTCACTTGTTTTTACGGTTTAAAGTCAACAACGTCAAGCAAAGAATATTCAATTGCCAATTTGAAGAATCAATGCAGCTGCCCAGGAAAAATTGCAATGCCTTTTCTTTTCCAGTAATTATTTTCAACTTGGAATTCAAGTTGTGACCTTTCAATACATTCCCATTCTGTGTTTCTTTTTTGGGTGAAATATTTTTAAATTTCATTCGTTTGCTGGAAAAACCAAAAAAAGAAAAAAGTTCTTCTGCTTGGTATTCCGTAAACATATTCATCGGATCTGTGTATCTGGATTTGTTTCCGCATCTAGATGACGATGATGGTGTGTACTTTTAGTGTACGTGAGTGACTACAAAATGTCATTGATTGTTGTTGCTGCAGTTGTTATTTTTGGTGTATCGTCGAGGACTGATGGTCAGTCAGTATTTTCATGTTCGATGCAATATTTTTGTGTTTTTTTGTTTTTGCTGCTATCGTTTGAAAAACCATGACATTTGATTATACTTGGGACACGTATCGAATGTATCAACAACAAGAGTAAACGAAAACAGCAACAACAACAACAGCCACAACGCCAACTGCAACAGCCATATCTTCATTGCAACTCCCACTTTAAATTGCTCATAATGTAGAGACTTCATATTGAGATAAACACAGATAGATATGGGGGTGTTGTGTTTGGAGGCGAGTGGGGTGGTGCAAAATATTTTCGGTAACACATATTTTTGTTCAATATCAAGAAAATTCCTCGCAGAGAGTGTGTGTTGGTGTTGGCACCAAAAAAAACCTCAAATAAATTTCTAAAACCAGATTAAAGCCAAAACAAGAAAAACTCAATGTTTTTCTCTCTCCGTGTGGAGATAAATTCGGCATCGGAAAGGAGGTAATGAATGCATGCATTTAGGTTTTTTTTCTCGTTTTGGTTGGAGTTGTTCCTGCAATGAACATCCGAAAATTTCCAACGAATGACCGGTTGTTTTTAGCTCTGTTGAATGAGAAATAATAAACGCTTTGGTCAAATGTCATCTGTGGCATTGGTTAATGCTGTTTTTAAATTCAGACCGGTCATTGAATGCAGGCAGAGCAAAACACCCGAAAGTTGGCGAACTACAGATAGGCCTCAATTCGAACATTGTGCTCGCTATGTTGTTCAGTGTAAATGAACAATGCGTTAAGAAGAAATTAAAACATTTCTGGGTTCTTGGAAATTCGTACAGGGTTGCCCATATTCGACGGACCCATGTTATTTTTTTTTTTTAAATCAAAGAAAAAAATAAAAAATTGGCGGTTGACAATGGGGGCGAACGCGGTGGCCAGTCCAAATCACCACATTTCGACATCAAATGGCCCGGAAACAAATTCTTCAGAAAATCGATTGTTATGCGACTTGTGTGCGGTGGAGCGCCGTCTTGTTGAAACCAGAACTGCCTCATACGCTTTCGACGAATAAATGGCATCACAAAATTGGTCATCATGTCGCGATAACGCTCCTGATTGATGGTAACAGCATGGCCATTTTCATTTTGGAAGAAAAACGGCCCAATTACCGTTTTCGCACTAACGCCGCACCAAACTGTGACTTTTTCGTCATGAAGAGGCACATCTTGAATCTCCTGAAGATTTTCAGTGGCGTAAAAACGGCAATTTTGCTTATTTACGGTCCCATTCAATGTGAAATGGACTTCATCGGACGTGATAATTTTGTTCCAAAATTGCTCGTCATCTTCGGCCATTTCGATGACTCTTTGGGCCCATTCCAATCAACGAGGCTTGTCCGCAGGCACATTCTTTGCGTCAATTGAATTTTGTACGGGAACAAATGCAAATCAATGCGAATAATCCGTTGTAAAGTGGACCGAGCCATGCCCAACTGCTGAGAACGGCATTTTTGGGATATTCTTGGTGACCTCTCAATACTGGCTCGTACGGCAGCGATATTCTCGGCCGATCGCCTTGGTCGACTTTTACATGGCCTCTTCGGATTAGAAAGAGCCTTGCCAGTCGAAAATTTTTGTGTTCTTAGAAGGCGCACTTCTCACATTTTTTAATGTTTAACCAGTAAAGAAGGTCTTAAAGTCGGGCGGGGCCGACTTTATGATACCCTACACCACTTTGCTAATTTAGAAGAGCTCCGCATAACAATTAAAAGTTTTTATGAGAGAATTCATTCATACACGCTATGATTATAATTATAATTTAAAGTTCAAAGGACTAAATATGCAGAAGCATTTGGACTTGTATTGCCCATTTGGTGCACAATTAATTTGAAATCGGATAAAGATATACATGGGAGCTATTTCCAAATCGGAACCGATCTCGATAAAATTTGGCAAAGATATTTCTGAGCTGTATTTGATATATTTCCCTGAATAACGTTGTTACGAAGTGCATATTATGGCTGTGGGTAACAAATATAACAAATCGGATGAACAGTATATATAGGAGCTATAGCTATATCTGAACCGATCTTCACCAAATTTGACATACTAGCTTCTACCTTCAATTCGGTCGTAAGTGCCAAATTCCATCCCATTTGGGCAAATATTAGACTTTTGGTGTACAATAAAAGGTAAATCGGACGAAGTTATATATGGGAGCTATATCCAAATCTGAACCGATCTCGATAAAATTTAGCAAATGTATTTCTGAGCTGTATCTAATATATTTCCCCAAATATTGTTGTTACAGAGTGCATATTACGGCTGCGGGGGGACAAAAATAACAAATCGGATGAACAATATATATGGGAGCTATAGCTATATCTGAACCGATTTCGAAAAAATTTGGCATGCTTATTTTCAGGCCTAATTTGGTTGTATGTGCAAAATTCCATACTATTCGGGCTGATATTACACGTTTGGTGGCTAATTAAAAGCAAATCGGACGAAGATATATATGGGAGCTATATCTAAATTTTGACCGATTATCTCCAATTTCAATAGGGTTCGTCCTTGGGCCAAACAAATGATTTGTACAAAATTTCATCTGTATAGGGCAATAAATGCGAACTGTACTTTGTTTACAAAAATACATGGACAGACGGACAGACGGACGGACAGACGGACGGACAGACGGACGGACGGACAGACGGACGGACGGACATGCATAAATCGACTCAGAATGTGATTCTATGCAGATCATCAAAAGGAACTATGGGTCTATCTCGTTTCCTTTTGCCTGTTACAAACAAATGCACAAAGACATAATACCCTTACCACTATGTGGTGTAGGGTATAAAAAGCACGTTGAGTTTTCACAATTGACTCCTTCTTTTGAATGTAAATTTCAGAGCGCTCGCGTGGCGTGTATTGGTTCATGGTAAAAATCTGCTTGGACTGACGCTTCAAACGCGGTATGTCATTAAGCGATGTGACATCTCTGTCAAAAGTTATGGCGTTGCTAGATGGGTCCGTCGAATATGGGCAACCCTGTACTACGACGGTACGAAAAGTATTAAAAGGTAAAGGTACCCTTTTTATTTGAGGAAGCTGGAGAGCTAGAACTCTTGAATACACTCACCGATGGAGTATATGATGGATGTCCCAAGGGTTTACTAGAATTTCGCGCAATAAGTGTAAAAAAAGTTCTAAAATGTACTACATTGGTTGCCATTTCGTATCTTGTTAACGGTTGGAGCTAAAAACTTTAAATTTGGTATGGAAATCAAGGCCGAGGAGAAAAAAAGTACTAAACGGTACTAAATTTAGTATAATTTGAATTTCGAGGTACAGATGGAGCAGAAATCCTGAAATTTAAAATTAACATTAGTGACGGAGTGTAGGATTGGGGTATGGAGAAAGTTTTCGAAATGTGAATTTATGTGCACGAAAAGTACTAAATGGTATTAAATTTGGTCGAATTTCTATTACGGTGAGCAGATAGGGTGAAATTCGAAATAAAATTGAAATAAAATTACTATTGCGTTCTAGGACTGAGAAAAGTGGGTAGTTTTGGAATATCGTACTTATGTATACTAAATCGTACTTAAATTGGTATCAATTATATTTGATTGAACCAGTAGAATTGGAATCCTGAAATTTGAAATAAAATTTCTATTGGACTGTATAATGTAGGTAGTTATGAACATTTGTACTTAAGTATACTAAAGGGTACGAAATTTTGTGCAAATTTTTATTTGCGAGAATCATAAAATTTGGAATTGGCATTACTGTGGGGTATGTAGGAAAACTCAGAAATTCGAACTTATTTGTAATAAGCGGTATTAAATTTGGAATTGGACATTGGAATTGTGATCAACCGATTGAGGTGGAATTCTGAAATTTGGAATGAGAGTCACTGATGGAGTGCAGGATAGATGCACCAAAGGGTTATGTTAAATTCGAACATTAAATTTATGAAATATTCTAAAAAATTACTAAACTTCTAAAATGGTACCATTTGTTTTTAAGTGATCTGATAAGGCTGAAAAGTTGATTTTTTTTTTTGAGATTTAATGTTGGAAAGTAAGTTTGATATATAAAGGGGGTTTCGGAAATGTGTACAAAGTGAGGGAACAGTACTAAATGGTACTAAATTTGGAACAGTTTGGTTTAGTGTGAACGGATGAAACTGAAAGTTTTGAAATTTTGTATTTGGGTCCCTGTTGGTAGTAGGTTCCTAATAAAGAGGTGGTTCAGAGGTGTGTGCTACAAGTGCCCGAAAAGTACTAAAAAGTACTATAATTAGTACAATTTGGTAAAGGGTGAACATATAGAATTTGAAATCTGAAAATTGCTGTTAATGAATCGCCTGAACACATGGAGGTTATTTCGTAAATTTGTATTACAATTGTACACGAAAAGTACAGAATGGTGTTAAGTTTGTGGTTGGGAGAAGGGTCAAAGCTAAAATTCAGAAATTTGATAGATTGCTATCTGTGTTCGAAATTTGCTGGTGGTTTGGAAATGCATCGTTGATTTGTATGTAAAGTACTAAATGGTACTAAATTTGTAATTTGGTAAAGGGATAGAGCTGGAATCCTCAAATATGTAATTAAGGTCTCCGTTGGTATCTGGAATTAAAATACGGAGGTATTAGGTATTGTCTGAAAAACATAAAATATGAAATTTGGTAGTTAGGTGTTGGGAGAACAGATAGTGCTTAAAATCTTAAATTTGGTATTGGGGTCACTGTTTATGTGTAGCCTGAACACATGGATGTGATTTCGTAAATTTGTAGTATAATTGTACGAAAAGTACTGAATGGTACTAAATTTGTAATTAGGTAATATGTTATTTAGGTATCCGTTGGTATCTGGAATTAAGATATGAAGGTGGTTTTGAAAATGTATACTAAGTGTTCGAACTGTATTAGATGGTACTAAATTTGGAATAGGTTGGTTTAGAGTGAACGGATGAAGCCAGAATTTTGAAATTTTGTATTGTAGTCCCTGTGTAGTGTAGATTTGTGATAAATAGGTGATTTTGGAATTATGTACTACAAGTACACGAAATTTACTAAATCGTACGATAATTGTACAATTAGATATTGTTAGAACAGATAGCGCCCAAAATCTGAAATTTGTACTGCATGATACTATGATTGGCATTTTGTGAAGGTATACAAATAAAATTCTGGCAATTTATATTCAGATTACTATTGGTATCTGTGTCTAAGATTTTCCGGTGGTTTGAAAATGCGTACTATATTTGTACGAAAAGTACTTACTGGTACTGAAACCGGAACCCTCAAATTTTATTTTGAGGATTTGTTCGCTTCTATATTTGGTATTAAGGTCGCTGTTCGTTTGTAGACTGGACATATTGAGGTGGTCTCGGAAATATGTTCTATAATTGTACAAAAAGTACTGACTGGTACTATAATGGGAATTTTGTGAAGGTATAGAGATAAAATTCTGAAATTCGATATTTAAGTTACTGACTGTATTTGTGTTTTAGATTTCGTGGTTGTTTGAAAATGCATCCTATATCCTATGAAAATGCATCCTAAATATGGTATTGGGTGAAGGGATAGAGCTGGAATTCTCAAGTATGAAATTAAGTTTTCCCTTGGTATCATGAATTGAGATGTGGAGGTGGTTTTTGGAAATATGTACTATAATTTAACGAAAAGTACTAAATAGTAATATATTTGGTATTGGGTGAGGGAATAGACCTGCAATTCTGAAATTTGTTTTAAATGTCACTGTTGTTGTGAGAAGCATGCGTTCTTTAATTGTATTAAAAGGTACTTAATTTGGTAATGGAGGAAATTCCAGAGCAAAAATTCTAAGGTTGAAATATGGAGATTGGTTTGAAAGTAAATTCTACTAAATTTGGTATTGGGTGAAGTAATATAGCTAAATTCCGGAAATTTGGTATCGAGGCCACTGTTGGTGTCTAGAGTGTAGAGAAGAAGACGAACTTGGCAATGAGTACTATGATTATTTGAAAAGTACAAAGTGGTACTAAATTTGCCGTTGAGTGAATGGATAGAGCATGCGTCCTGAAATTTGATATCAAGGTCACTGTTGGTTTCTAGGAGTTAGATATGGCGTTAAAAAAATTTTATTATGAAACAATGTTGAATTGATATTGGCCAGAAACCATTTGGAACGAATTTGGAAATTTTCAAAAAATAAAAGCCGTTATAAATTCTGGTAAAATCTTGAAATTCTGTCACAGGCTGTAGTACCTATTAGGACCTTCAAATACGAAATTTCGGTAAATATTGTACCCAAAATCTTCAAAATACCAGAAATAGGGAGGTACTGATATATGGGGTCTATATGAAGACCTGCATAGACAATTTTCTGTCATAGACTGTAGTTCCCATTATGAACTCGAATTTTGAAGCAACTCCTGTCGTGTCGCTAAAATTATCAAAATACCGAATATTGGGAGGTACTATTATATGGAGGTTATACAAAGACGTGGACCTGCATGCGCAATTGTCATAGGCTGTAGTACCCATTATGAATTCTAAATACGAAATTTGAAACAATTCCGGTGAATGATGTCCCTAAAATCGTAAAAATATCGAATGTAGGAAGGTACAGTTGTATGGGGGATATACGATATCGGGGACCCATATAGACAGTACTCTTCCAGGGGCTAAAGTGGTCAGAAGCAACTCCTTTTGGGGATTTTTAGACAATTTTATTGTCATTGTCAAATTTTGGCTTCAATCCTCAAAATACCGAATATCGAGGGGAATCGTTATAAGGGGGCTGTACGATATAGCTCATTTTCGATCTCAACCCGCCTATCTTTAATCCTTTTGACTCTAGCGTGAAAATGATAATTTCGACGATTTACAAACGGAATGACGAACTTAATATGCTCTCCATACTATATTTCGTAAGGGTATAAAAGGAACTGGTGGAACTTATCTAAAATTGTAATGTGGGCGTTTCGCTGATGAGGAGCAACGGATCACTTGTTATTTTGAATATATTTTAAGTTGTTGAAGCTTATTATTATTATTATGTATTTCATGACATTCACCTGTAGATTCAATAGGATCCAGTGTTCTCATTGTTCTGCAAAGGCATCAAATCGTAATTAAAACAAAGCTGACTGTAAAACATCACCAGACTTACCACGAGCAGAATGGCCCCCACTAAGACCACCTACCACCACCATTCATGGATGGCATGGCCGGGACATGTTATTTTATGTTTAATTTCTTCTTTAACAGTTCTATTTTTTTCTGCTTTGATGTTGTAACTCCCTGGAGGGAGTGGAGTGGAGTAAATCACAGTGCACAGCAAGCGGGCAAGTTGGAGACCGGGATTGGTCAGGATAAAACAGAGGATTGGACAAATTTATACAATTACGTTAAAAATCGTTGGTTGCATGTGTGTGTGTATGTGCGGATGTGTGTTGCTGCTGGTCCCGCTACCGTTACCGTTTCCATTAGCCAAACATTTGTGGACGATTTGTGGTGCTTAGAGAGCACAAGTTTGGAATGCTAAATAAAACTTCGTTTGACCTTTTGGTGCCCGAAAATGCCAGTCAGCCAGCCAGCCGGCCAGCATGGCAAGCTATTCGTTTCATTTTTCGGGGGCGTTATAGGCAACAACAAACTACAACAACGGCAACAAAACAAAAAAATTAAATGAAAAACCTTTGTTCCTAAAGCGATTACCTAATTGGGGAATGTAGTTTTATCGTTTCCGTTAGCCTTTGTTGCGCCAACTCCCGATGGCTCGTGTTTGTGGGTGTGTGTGTGCGCGCCAGAGTGACAATGTGTCAGCCACCTCCACAGATATGCATGCAGCTTTGTTTGGATTGAATAACCTTTATATTCCAATTTAAGCTTATTAGAGAAACTTTTGTAAAGGATTTCAGCTGTAAGTGGCACTCCAAGAGGGAGCTACAGTAGGCACTGGGATTGCATTCTTTGCTCGAATATTGCTTGGCAACAAGAATCTTACATTATCTTGTTTTCCACTTTCATTTTAGTTTAAATTCTCCACAAAATTTGTCACCGACAACAGTTTTGAACTTTCAATGTCTCTCTCTCAGTTCGGTTTTAAAACCCACACAACCAACAAGCGAACTTAAAAGTTTTTTTATACCCTCCACCAAAAAAGTAGGGAGGGTATATTAAGTTCGTCATTCCGTTTGTAACTCATCGAAATAACCATTTTAGACCCAACAAAGTATATATATTCTTGATCAGCGTAAAATTCTAAGACGATTTAGCCATGTCCGTCCGTCTGTCCGTCTGCTGTAATCACGCTACAGTCTAAACGAATGAAGATAGGAAGCTACAATTTTACAGGTCAAGTTCGAAGATGGGCTATATCGGTCCACGTTATCGTATAGCCTCCATATAACGGTACCCCCCGATATTCGGTATTTTGATGATTTTAGCCACATTTTCTAATGGAACGGTCTAAAAATCCACACAAGAAGTTCCTTATGAGTACTTTATCCCTTGAAAGAGAATTGACTATATAGGTCCACGATATCGTATGGCCCCCATATAACGGAACGCCCCGATATTCGGTATTTTGATGATTTTACACACATTTTTCAACGGAATTGTCTGAAAATCCATACAAGGAATACCTTGTGGGTACTTTATCCCTTGGAAGAGAATTATCTATATACACGATATCGTTAGCCCCCCATATAACGGTACCCCCGATATTCGGTATTTTGATTATTTTAGTTACATTTCCAATGGAATTTACCCCCTGACAGAGAATTCTATATATAGGTTAACGATATCGCATATCCCCCATATAACGGCACAGCCGATATTCGGTGTTTTGATGATTTTAGCCATATTTTTCTATGGTATTGTCTGAAAATCCACGCAAGGAATTCTTTGTGAGCACTTTAACCCCTGAAAAGTAATTGTCATATATCGGCACCTTCCAATATTTTCAAGATTTTAACACCAGTTTTAATGGATTTTATTTTTTGAAAATTTTCTAATTCGTTCCAAATGGTGGAGGGTATTCAAAGTTCGGCCCGGCCGAACTTACTGCTTTTTTACTTGTTTTATTTTATATTTTATCTTTGTTCAATATTTGAAGGCAAAAAACAACAAACAAAACGAAATGCCTGATATGTTTCCAATAATTTTTCCCAAGTGAAAATGTAACTGATTGAATCTTTTTCGTTTCTTTGTATGTGTGTGTGCACTTCTATATCTATGTGTTAGTGTGCACTTTTAAGAGTTTATGTGGCGAGGTTTTTATGCCTGAATACCGTTTAACCCCAAAAGTGTTGAGGAAAATAACGCCAAAAACGACGACAAACGATGAACATGGAATGGCATGGCTTGGCTTGGCATGGAAAAAAGCCTGATGCAGTGAAAAAGTTGTCCTATATTTTCCACACATTACACAACGACACTACTTTGCTTTTAAAAACTTTTCACTTTTTTCCCAAAAAAATACAACTTTTTTCTCTGAGACTAACTCTCCCTCTCGCTCTCTCTCTCTCTCTCTTTGTGTGCCCTTAAAAACGACAAAACTGCAACAACTACAAATCAAAATCGTAGGTACTACATTTACTTGATGTTACCAATGTTGCTTGTTGTAGTTGTTGTTGCAATTGTTGGGTTTTGTTTTTCAAAGGTAATGCACCAGCAGAAGTAAAAGTTAGCCATACAAAGAAGTCCTTTTCTTCAACACAGTGATCTCTGAGAACATTATGAGAAAAAAGGCAATAACTCATTTTTATATTGAATTTCGGAAAAAAGTTGTTTCTAATAAAAGCAAATCCATGGACAATGAAAACGTTTAATCTATTTCGTCATTGAAAAAAATGACAAGTTTTAATGTATCAGTCATCGTGCAAAAAAAATAAAATGTATTGATTGTATTATTTGGCCTCTAAAAATTTGATAAAGGAGGTTGTTGAGTAACATTATAATATACTGATTCTAAGTCCCAGGATAATTCAAGCTGTGTTACAAAGAAGTCCTTTTCTTCAAAATATCCACAATATTTAGTAGGAAAGCCCTTGATTTTTTAAGTCCATGATTAGAGCAGGACGCCTTCGAAGGAATTGTTTTTAAAAATCCATTGATTTTTGACCAGTCTTGTGAAAATATTACTTAAGAATCCGGGAGTTATTATTACGAAAAATATACGATTTTCGGCTTTAAAAAAAACAACTTTGTAGCAAATTGTATTTTTACGAAATAGTCTTACTTAATACCATGTCGTTCTTTTTTTTAAAAACAACATCTCTATATAAAGAAAGGGTAAGAAAGGAGGACCATGGTTTCCGAAACAGCCACAAAACCCTTTGCTTGGTCCTATGACAAGCTTTTTTTTGATACCCATGTGAAAAAATAACTACAGAAACAAAAAAAAACTTTAAGTTCGTCCGGGCCGAACTTTGAATACCCTCCACCATTCGGAACAAATTTCGAAAATTTTAAAAATAAAATCCGTTAAAAATGTGTTTAAAATCTTAAAAAAAAACCGAATGTAGCCATTATATTAGGATCATAAGCCATTACAATATTTAAATGAGAAACTTGAAATAAAAATCGGTGAATAATGTAGCGTAAAATCATCAAAATACCGAATACACCAAAACGTGGACCTGCACAGACAATTTTCTGTCGTAGGCTGTAGTATCTATTGCGAAATTGAAAAACCAAATTTGAAACAATTCTGGTGAATAATGTCGCTAAAATCATCAATATACCGAATATCGGGAGGTGCCGTTATATGGGGGCTATACGAAGACGTGGATCTTCACAAACAATTTTCTGCCATAGGCTGTAGTATTCATTATAAATTTCTAATATCCAATTTGAAACAATTCCGGTGAATAATGTTGCTTAAATCACCAAAATACCAAAAATAGGGAGGTTGTTATATGGGAGCTATACCAAAACGGGGACCTACATGGCCCATTTTCAATATCAATATTTCTGCGGACCAAACACACATTTGAATAACATTTTATGAACCTACTTCAATTCGTTCGGAAGCTAAAGTGATTTCTACAAACAGACAGGCAGACGGACGGTCTTCCTTAAATCGACATAGAATTTTATACTGATGAAGAATAAAATGTATATTTCGAGGTATTTCAATGACTAACTTTATATACCCTCTATGATGGAGGGTATAACAACAAATCTTAAAGGTCACAATAGTCAGAGGTTAATTTGTTATATATTTTCTCTGATTCTAATAGATGCGAAACTGTTAAAAATTGAAATAAATTACCAACGACGAAAACTTCAACCTCCAAAAACAACAAGCACGTATAAATTTTCTGACGTTTTTAGACTCTAGCTCTCTTTTGACCAAATCCGTTTCAAGACATTTTGAGTCGATCTGAGGAGGTTCTCTCCGTCCGTCCATCTGTCTACCTGGTGCGCACGACAACTCTCGAAGGGAGTATCCGATTTGGTCTAAGCTATCGTAATATTATTGTGACAGTAAGATCGAGTTAGGAGATGGACAATATCGGTCCACTCCTTCTTTCTCTCTCTCTCACAATACGAGTATTGGTCAATCCTTGCAGAAGGTCAAAAGGTCAAAAGCTTGAATAATAATAACGCAGGACAATATACAGGGTGAGATGAAAATACTGCAACCAACTTCAGACTGCTGTCATTTCTAAGCCACTCGTCCAATAGCTGTTAAAATTATTTCAGCGACAGCTCACTATATTATTTACAAGCGTAAAAAAGCATTTTGGTGAGAATTTTCCAGAAAAAGGTTATTCTTGATGGAATTCAAGCGTGATAGGTTAATTTCTTTGTATTTGGCTGGAAAACAACAAGTGGCTATCGTTAGAGCACTACAGAATTTAAATGTGAATAAATTTTTTGAGTCTCGCACCATCGCTCGTTACCGTGATACTGGTAGAGTAGCCCGACGTCAAGGAAGTGGACGAAGAAAACAGCAACATCAGCAGAAATGGTTCGAAAAGAAAAGAAGCGACTTGATCGAAACCCGTGTCGCAGTGGCCGAAAAATGCCCCGTGAGCTGAACACATCGCAATATTCCATTCGGCAAATATTTAAAAATGAGCTCGGGGTAAAGCCATTGAAATTCCAAAAAATGCAAGAACTTACACCGCAACAGAAAGAAAATAGACTCAAAAGAGCTAAAGAGTTGCTTTGCTTGGCCGAAAGTGGTGAACTGCCGAATATAGTTTTCTCCGATGAGAAAACATTCGTTGTCCAGCAGTTTGTAAACAAACCAAATGATCGTGTCTACTTGCCAAAGAGGTCAGCTGAAAATGTGCACCTTAGGTTGACCACCAGAACGCAAGCCGGCCACGGTGATGATGTGGGCCGCCATAACAACTGGTGGTCGCTCCCCGCTTGTATTAATAGACCGTGGCATCATAATAAATGCCGAATATTATCGCGAAAATATACTGGGGGGTGTATTAAAACCTTGGGCACGCAAAACATTTTGGCAGCAGACCTTGGACATTCTAACAGCAGGACTCAGCACCATCGCATTGAGCACACGCCACCCAAGAATGGTTACAAAATGAGGTTCCTCGTTTTATTTCCAGCGCACAATGGTCACCAAAATCTCCGGATACCAATCCGTGGGACTATTGTGTCTGGAGTATTTAGGAAAGCAAGGTTGGCACTAAAAAATACCAAAGTGTCGATCACCTGAAGCAAGCACTTCGCCGAGAATGGGCCAAAATACCGCAGAGCAACATACGAGCAGCGTGTGACGGTTTCAGTGGCCGTTTGAAGGTGATCAATTCGAACAAATTTAAACTTATTCTAAAATTTGATGCTATTTCCGACATTTTTTGCTTTCATTCAAACAAAAAAAAAAAAAAATAAATAAATAAATAAAAATAAAAATAAATAAAATAGAACAGTTTGTTCGGGATACCGTAGTATTTTGTTGTTGCAAAATGGTCAGGATTTATCCCTTTATTGTTGCTTTTATAAAACAATGTTTGTTTCAACGTTTGTCATAGAAGTTATTTTAAAAATAACTTCTTGGGAGAATATCCCAGACAAAAAACAAGGGAACTGATGAGGATTGGTGGCTCTTTCCGAAACCTAGGTATTCCCTGCCTTACCCCCTGGTAAACATTACCATCTTTCTCCACTAATAAACAAACGTTGTTTTATAAAAACAACAATAAAGGGATAAAGCCTGACCATTTTTCAACAATAAAATAAAATAAAGAAATTATGGCGTTTGACTTTTTCGCATTTTTTTATCTCACCCTGTATTCTATCTTAACACCAGACCTGGGATTAATACAAATATTATGACGTGTGTGATTTGAAGGTAATCGGACTTCTACATCTTATTTTTAAGAGTTATAATTATTTAATTTTTTTATTCTTTGTAGGGGAGGTACTTGATGCAGTGGAATTTTCGCAAGTTGGAGCAAAATCGAAATATTTTTTTTCTCTCTCTCTTTGTGCAGTAAAATATTTTTTTTTTTTTTTTTTTTTTTTTTTTTTTGAAAACTTCGAATGGACAATATTGCAAATTATTTAATTATTTGATTTTGAAAATAATCGATAGTTACAAAATTATATTTGGCTCTTTGGTTTAGGCAAAATTTTTAACCACAAATTCTTTCTAGATCCAATTGGTATGTCCGCTTTAGATGATAAAAAATTTAAATGGGAATACGGTTAACACTTATTGTACTAGTGGTCACCATAGAGTGTAAAAACAATACAATTTGGCAAGAATATTTTTCCAAATTTGAACTTATCTGTATGCTCCCTTCGAGATTTTCGTAAACAGATCGATGCCACATGACCTGAAATAGACTTCCTCAAAAGAGGCGAATACACATTTAGGCCGCATCAGATGAATTTTTGACACCTTTATATATCTTCGTAATGACTAACCTCAAACCACTGTGCATTGTGCTTCCATTGTGCTACGCATAAATCCCCATGGCCTTTGTTTTTCGTGAGTGTGTGTGTGTTTGTGTGCGTGCATGCATGTGTGTGTTCGTTTCTTTTATTGTATCCTTTAAGAGAGTACGTTCCTGTCTCCTTTTTCTAGTTTCAATAGCTAAGGGCTCACCTCGTTTCCTGGTCTTTGAATTTTAGTGATACGTTCTGGTGTCTCCAGTGGTGTGGATGCAGCCTCAGCCCAGTAACCGATGCCATTCGATATTTAAGTGAATAGAACGAGAAAGCTCTGCTAAAAAGTATTAAAAACTCAATTCAAGTACAAAGACAAATAGAAAACTAGGGGAAAAAAAGAAACTATAGATAAGTATGTGAAGGAACGACATGGTCTACACTATGTGGCAATAACATAATAAAGTATAAAAGTAACAGAGTGCATAAACTGTTCCATTTTAAACATTTTGGGATTTCAACTTCGTCTTCCTTTTGTGTGTTGGTGTGCCTTTTTTTGGGAAAATATTTTTTCCTTTTTCCGATCTATTTTTTGTTGCTTCGTTTTTTGTGTAATGGCATTTGTGTTTGTTTTACCTCCCATTGATATGCATATTTATAGCCGACAGTAGCAGCAAATAGTCCTGAGAGGCATTTTAAGCAAAGCTCTGTCGTTAAGCTGGCCCAAACTGCAGCCAAGCAGGGACCATGGTACTCTACAATCGCATCCAATGTATCTGTCCGTCTACCAGGAATTGAACTCTGCTGAACTCTCATTCGTATTGGAATCCCAACTAGTTTTGCGATTCAATTTGTTGCAGCAATTCCATTTTTTCTATCTCTCTCTCTCTCTCTCTGCTCTGCTTTTGGCTTCAATTCAAACACAATATTAGTTTGGTTTGACTTTTTGTTTTGCTTCCAACTTAAGAGCCACAAGTATAGCCACTGGCCGAATTGTGTTGCATGTTATTATTGTTGTTGGTTGTTTGTGTGTATTGTTGATTTGTTTGAAATCGGATTTATTTGTAATTAAACCTACAAATCTGTTATTGTTCTTTTCATCGCTCATCGCTGCCATTGACACAATTTTCCAATGAAAATGTCAATGAAGTGTTGCAAATTTATGCAGATTAGTAATACACATATACGAAAATAAACAATAATTTGTAAAAATACAATTTAATCGTGAATATATATTTTAATTGAATAAGTATGACGCCCGTGGAAGAATGGATGGATGGATGCCTGCAACTGAATTTTTGCAAATTTATTTATTCCGTTCTGATGAATATTTTATGTTTTGTAAGTGGCCCGAAATTGTAATAAATTTCAAATATGTCAAATATTGTCAACGAGTTGTTAAAATATTTGCAATTACAATTATAAAAAAATAGAAATAATTTTCGGTTTACCCTTGACCATAATCAAAGAGTTAATTTCGCAGCAGGTATTTTTGCAATATCTGAGGTCCACTCATGATATGGAATTATAAACATTTTATTTGTATACCCTCCACCATAGTATTTAGGGTATATAAAGCTTGTCATTCGGTTTGTAACACCTCGAAAATATACATTTTAGACCCCAAAAAGTGTCTGGTCTGCAGGATGTTTAGTATTGAAAATGGACTATATAGGTCCACGTTTCGGTATAGCACCCATATAATGGTACTTCCCTTTTTTCGGTATTTTGGTAATTTAAACGAAGTTCTTCACCGCAAGTGTTTCAAATTTGGTATTTGAAGTTCGTATGACAGAAAATGTCTGTGCGGGTTCACGTCTTCGTATAGCCCCCGTATAACGGAACCCCCGATATTCGGTATTTTGATGATTTTAGCGACATTATTAACCGGAATTATTTCACATTTTGTATTTGAAGTTCGTAATGGATACAGCAGCCTATACCAGAAAATTGTCTGTGCAGGTCCATGTTTTATAACCACCATGGTACCTTCCTATATTCGGTATTTTGATGATTTTAGCTATATTATAAACATATTTTTTTCAAGTTTCGCATTTGAATATTATAATAGCTTGTGACAAAAGTTGCCTGTGCAGGTCTACGTCACCGTATAAACCCTAATATACGGCTACATTAGGTACTTTTAAAATTTTAATAATTTTTTTTTTTTTTTTTTTTTGAAAATTGCCAAGTTTGTACCGAATGGTGGACGGTATTCAAAGCTCGGCCCGGCCGAACTTACAGCTTTGTTGACTATTCTGCGCTGGAAATGAAGCGAGGAACCACATTTTCTAACCATTCTTGGGTGGCACGTGCTGAGTGCGGTGGTGCTAGTCCTGTTGGAATGTCTAAGGTCTGAGGCCAAAATGTTTGCGTGCCCAAGGCTTTAATACACCCTCCAGAATATTTTCGCGATAATATTCGGCATTTATTCTGATGCCACGGTCGATTTATACGAGTGGAGTGCGACCATCGGCTGTTAAGTTGGCCCACACGATCTTGAGTTCTGGTGGCCAACCGAAGGTGTTTATTTTCAGCTGATCTCTTTGGCAAGTATACATGATCATTTTGTTTGTTTACAAACTGCTGGACAACAAATGTTTTCTCATTCGAGAAAACCAAATTCGGCAGTTCACCACTTTCGGCTAAGCGAAGCAACTCTTTATCTCTTTTGATTTTTTTCAGTTGCGGTGTAAGTTCTTGCACTTTTTGGAATTTCAATGGCTTTACCGAGAGCTCATTTTTCAATATTTGCCGAATGGATTATTGCGATATGTTCAGCTCACGAGCCATTTTTCGGCCACTGCGACGCGGATTTCAATCAAGTGGCTTCTCTACTTTTCGAACCATTTCTGCTGATGTTGGTGTTTTCTTCCGTTCACTTCCTTGACGTCGGGCTACGCTACCAGTATCACGGTAACGAGCGTTGGTACGAGACACAAAAGATTTATTCACATTTAAATGCTGGAGTGCTCTAACGATAGCTAGTGGTTTTCAAGCCAAATATAAAGAAATCACACTATCACTCTTGAATTCCATCACGAATAAGTTTTTTTCTGGAAAATTCGCAACAAAATGCTTTTGTGCGCTTGTAAACAATATAATGAGCTGCTACTGGCATAATTTTAACAGCTGTCGGGCGAGTGACTTAGAAATGACAGCAGTCTGAAATTGGTTGCAGTTTTTGCATCTCACACTCTATGCTTCTAAATTTCAAAAACTTGCAAACCCGAAAAAACCTTTAATCTCTCAATACAGTTATATGGGTGCTCTACCAAAGCGAGGACCTGTAAAGCCCCTTTTCAATGCCAAAAGTCCTGAAGAACAAACACACTTCGGAGTAAAATTCCCTTCATTTACCTTCAATTTGTTTTGGAAGCTAGAGTGATTTCCCCTGCGGGCGGATAGACAGACAGCCGGACGGACGTCACTAAATCGACGAGATCTGATTTTTGTTCTTTGATTATGAGAAACCGAAAAAGTTAATGGTTTCTTTTGCCTGGAATTTCACAAACCTGAATATAAAGGACCTTCATTCCGCCTGATTCACCTCTGATTCATTTTCCATGTTTCAATAAAAAATGACGTCTTCCACCCCTTGGCTACGATTTCGCACACCAAAAATCGGTAAACGTTAAAACCATTTGACATTTTAAATTACTTTTGCACAGGGGAAAAACTTTGAGTACATAACGCAATTATCGGAAAACTTTTGACTGGAGTGAAACTTTTTCACTTAAACTGTTGCTGCTGCTACAGCTGCTGTTGTTGCCGCTGCTACAAGTGCTATAATTAATGCAACGACACAATAGCTGCAACAATTCTCTAATTGCCACATGGAATTTGCATTATCTCTTCAGCACACAGCCATCAAAAGCAACAACAACAACAATGATGGCTTACCGAAACGAAAGACACTGGAGACAGCTAACGCCATTGGATAAATCTGAAACAGGAGCAGCAGCAGCTGGAACAGAACCACCAGTATTATTATTATTTTTCTGTGTAAAATTGCACTGGTGCTGTAGCTGTATCCATGGCCATGCCACTTGCATCGCCAATGGATTCGAACAGATTTACTTAGCCTTTGAGTATCAGGTTGCAACAAATTGTTTTTCATTTACAACACATTACTGCTGAGTATTCCGAGCAATTAAAGTAAGTTAACAGGATCAACTAGTCGACACCAAGGCCAATAATGGACGCACGAAATGGACGGGCAGTAGGTGGACTAACACCAATGCCAATATCTCAACACCATATTATTGTCAGCAACAGCAACAACATCAGCAGTTGTACGCAGAACTATCGACATGGAATGAAATTTTATCAACAGCACTTTTATCATCAAAACACATAAACATATGTGTGAATGTGTGTCTGTGTGTGTGTGTGTGAAAGAACACAATAGAACTCGGGTACGAACAAGAATATTGCCATACCTCAAAATAAAACTAAACAACAGAGCAGACTACTCGGATCTGTGTATTGTATTTAATATGTTGTGTCACGACACGTGAACTCGATTCAAGCTCGATTCGCAGAGATATATACGGTGGGTGTCAAAAATGGGTGTACAATGCTACAAATTTTTTTGAAACAGAATAATGCATTTAAATTATTTGATCATATTTTTTGTGACATTTTTGAGGCTTAGAAGTCGATTTGGTTGAAGTTTAAGGAAGATTTTGACTTAGAATAGCGACGTGTTGTGAATCCGTTTAAAGTCTGTTTGGATAACAGACCAACCCAAAAACCTTTTGAGTGTCTCGCTTGGATGTTAAAATGCCAGAATTATTCTCGTATTTTATGTCGAATACAAGACAAAGGAATGTTTGGGAACCTTAATTCGAAAATTTCAAAAAATGTAAAAGAGAATGCTAAACAAGGAAGCTCATGAAATGTTGGAAACTTAAGTAAAATATGGTTTTCGCTAAGCTCTAATATACTTTTAGGGTAGAAATGGACTTATAAAGTACAGATCTATGCAAGAATGTGGAGTCCTGAATTCCAAATCAGATGGAAAATCTGCCCATAACTTTGAAAATGCTTAAAATCCGACTTATATGGGTCTGGCCTATTTTGAAAAGCTAATATTTTAAAGGAATAGATAAACAGGCAAGCAAAGGCTATAGTCGTGCTGGGCCGACCATATGATACCCTAAAACGCTATAAACTATTGCAAAACCTCCTTAGTTCCAAACACAGTTTAGTTGATTATTTGAAGTAATGCCATACTGCCCTGCACAAATGTTACCTTTGATTTTTTTTACCGGGAATATTTTCCTTATATTTACGCTCTATGTCGTGCTGATAGGTATCCAAAACAATTTCACACAAAAGTTGTGGTATATTTTATCCACTAAATATAATTCAAGGGTCGTCCGAAATGCTACACTTCTGCGCTGTCCTGAATCCTAACTTAATGCAAAATTCCGTGTCGATTGGTCTATAATTGTGACCTGTAGAAACACTGCAAGATGCTACACTTCTGCGCTGTCCTAAGCCCTGACCTCACACAATATTCCGTGTGGATTGGTTTTTCACTGTGAGCTGAAGAACCCCTAAACCTAAACCCCTAAGTATACACCTTGAAAAACAATAGGCTTTAATTCTGACTCTAACTCTATCTCATTGCAAAATTTCTTGAATATAATAGTCCGCAAAAAAAACATAGTGTTGTAATGTGAAACATATTACCAAACGAAAAATTCAATATTGTAAGTCAAATATGAAAAAATCTCATCCGATAAGATATATGACAAAAAATATAAAACAAATATTTACTTTTTTATTGGCATATTTTCAAGCGATTTTCTTAGATTTTATCATTTTCTGGCAAGAGGCCATTTCGAATTTTTGAGAATTGTAAAAATCCGTCCAGCCGTTCTTGAGTTATAAGCGGTCTAACTAACATCCCCTCCATTGAGATATCAGATTGTACATATTTTGCTATATATGTAATATATTGGATATGAGCATCAATAAAATGGTCAGAAGTGACGTTTACGTGCATTTGTGATTTTGCCAGGGTTAAAAAATCGTAATCGTTCATATTTTTCATAAACCCGCAAAATATTGTCCGATGACCACCCAAATTGGTATGCTTCTGTCCAGCTCTAAAATCTAGCCCCATGTTAAATTCCGCGTCGTTTGGTCCATAATTGTGGCCTCTACAGCAAGAGCAAAATCAGGACATTTTTTGCGGTCTTTAATACACCCTCCAAAATATTTTCGCGATAACACTTTGCATCTATTCTGATATCACGGTTGATTAATACGAGCGGATGGCGACCATAGGCTGTTATGGTGGTCCACACCATCACCATGGCCGGCGCTTGAGTTCTGGTGGCCAACCGAAGGTGCACATTTTCAGCTGACCTCTTTGGCAAGTAAACACGATCATTCTGTTTGTTTTCTCATCGGAGACGGAGAAAACCAAATTCGGCAGTTCACCACTTTCGAACAAGCGAATCAACTCTTTAGCTCTTTTGAGTCTACTTTTTCCGTTGCGGTGTAAGTTCTTGCACTACTTGGAATTTCAGTGGCTTTACCCCGAGCTCATTTTTCAATATTTGCCGAAAGGAATATTGCGATATGTTCAGCTCACGAGCCATTTTCCGGCCATTGTGACGCGGGTTTCGATCAAGTCGCTTCTTTACTTTTCGAACCATTTCTGCTGATGTAGCTGTTTTCTTCCGTCTACTTCCTTGACGTCGGGCTACACTACCTGTATCACGGTAACGAGCGATGGTACGAGACATAAAAGATTTATTCACATTTAAATGCTGTAAAGAAATCACACTATCACGCTTGAATTCCTTCACGAATAACTTTTTCCTGGAAAATTCCTGGAAATAATGAGTTGTCACTGGAATAATTTTAACAGATGTCGGACGACTGGCTTAGAAATAACAGCAGTCTGAAGTTGGTTGCAGTTCTTTTATCTCGCCCTGTATGTTAGTACGAAACGAACTAAATGCTACTAAATTTGCTATAGTGCTGGAATCCTTGAATTTGATATTAAGGTCACTGTTGGTATCTGGAATTGAGATATGGAGGTGGTTTTGAATTAAATTTGGTATTGGGTGAAGGAATAGAGCTGAAATTCGAAATAGTTGTCATTGTTGGTGAGTGCGGTTAAGAAATTGAGATTGTTTTCGAAATGAGTACCATAACTGTTTGAAAAGTACTAAGTGGTACTAAATTGGGTATTGGGTAAAAAGATAGAGCTGGAATCCTTTAATTTGATATGGATGTCACTGTTGGTATCTGTGCTTGGTAGAAGGAGCAGGTTTTGTATTTGCGTGCCATAATTGTACTAAATGGAACTAATGGTTGTGGTTTTAGAAATGTGTACTATAATTGAAGGAAAATTACTAAATATTACTACATTTGGTATTGGGCGAAGGAATAGAGCTGAAATCCATAAGGTGGATATGGATTGGAAATACGTGCTATAATTGTACTAAATGGTACTAAATTTGTTAATGAGGAAAAATAAAGAGCTAAAATCCTGGTATTTGATATGAAGATTCATGTTTGTATCTGAAGCTGATATTGAAAATTTTCTTGAAAGTGCGGACTTTAACAGTGTAAAACGAACTAAATGTTACTAAATTGGTATTTCAGTGAAGGAATAAAGCCAAAAGTCTAGAATTTAATACACATGTCACTTTTGATGTCGCTGAATGAGTGGAGGTAGTTTTTGAAATGCGTACAATGAAGGTATGAAAAGTGCCAAATACCACAAAAAAAAAAAAAAAAAAAAAAAAAAAATGTGCCATTGGGACAGGGTTTGAATTCTGAAAATTGGTTTCGAGGTTACTGTTCGTATCTAGGGTGGAGAGGATGAGGTGGTTTTGATTGAAATAATTTTGGCCTGTGGAACCATTGTTCAAGGGTTTAGCTAAACTTAAAACGAAAGATCTTGAAGAACTTTTGGTGCAAAAAGTAATTATCAATCAATAAAGGAAAAACTTGGATATAAATAAATTGTTATCGAACTGGTGCACCTAAAAAGTGTATGAAGTTTTGCTTGGAGATTTTGTCCAAGAAATAAAAACCTATTGTGCATTTTGGGTACTAAAAGGAACTGGTGGAACAAGTCTCGAATTGTAACTTTTATCTGACAAAGTAGTAAGCACTTGCTAGTTTACTATATATTTAAAAATCCGATGCTCTGCTTGAGTATTCTGAAAACTAATGCGTGGGGCTTTTGACAAATTTTTAAAATTTCCATCCCCATACCAAAAATTTTAAAATGTTCCACGTTCTAAGTGAAATTTTGATATGCAAACATTTCATTAATTGCTCAGGTATAAATTTATGACCATCTTCTCCTTTTTTCAGATCATGAATGCTGAAACCCCCTGCGATAAATTCAACGCTCACTGTATTAAAATATCGTTCAGTTTGATGGTGTTGGCAGTGGCATTCCGGCGAGTGTTGATGTTGGCAAGGGTATGTAAAGCCAAAAGTGAAAATTTAATTTTGTCAAATTCGCACTTGAATGGTCATTGACACATACATGACTACACATCAACACATACAGGGGGGAAGACGTACAAACACACAGCCAGACGGACAGACAGACGCATGGACACTCACACACACACGTAGCTGCACAACACACTGACACAGTAGCGATCCTATTCATGCAGACACTCTCGTTCAGAAGCTCTTCACTGATTGCGAATGGACGGAACGTAGATGGTTGGAATGTGTATGTGTGCGTGTGTTTGTAAATGTGTTAGGGTACGTGTTATTGTATCGAAATAACCGCATAGCCTCAAACATCTGGGTGTAAAATATAAACACTCGCTTGGACACACTCGCAAACACAGACAGAAAGATGCATTTATCCATTCATTTACGTTGCACATGAACACAAACAGGCAGCTGTAAAATGTGTGTGTGTGTGTGCATGCCTATGTGTGTTAAATGTGAACACTCACATTAAATTGCAATAGATGCCAAGGACATGTGTGCATTTCACACACACACACACAAACTCTTGATGCTTACACATCCTTATATTATAAACACTTCATCATATATTTTCTCCGTAAACATATGTACGTACATACATATATTTGTAATTCTGTGTGTGCGTGTGTGTTTATTTGTTGATTTTCAAAAAATAAAGAATGAAAACTTAATGAGAGGACCTTAAGTGAGTGAGACTAAAGTGTGTAGATTTTTGTTTCTTTTTTATCTAATAGATAAGAGTTTTTTTTTCTTCGAAATTTCCGAAACTAAATTGTTTTCCCAACGCCAAGTGCATCTAAGAGTATAAAATTACAGAATGTTGGGTTCGGTTGTAATTTCGAAATTTTTACTTGCCCACATTTTTCTTCATTGATTTACAGCTGCTAAATGATATGTGGTTGATAATGGAAAAATATGCTGTAGCTTCTCTTAATGGAGTAGCCATTTGAAATAGCAAAGGATCAATATCCGACTTTAACCGGCAAATGAAAAAAATACAAATATCAAAGCATAAAAATGATATTATTGACCTAAAGATAAAGCCCTCCAAATATTAATTTAGTTTAATTTTAATGGAAATATCGCCATGGAAATTATTATATCGACGATCCCGACAAAGTTGAATAAGATTATTCATAAATACTTGTTAATAGTGCAAGTTTTCATTAGAAAGCGAGTGTTTATTTATTTAATTTAAAGTTCATATTTTGGGTCTTAGAGTGCAGTGGGCTGACTGTTTAAGAGGTAATTGCAGAATAAACATTTAATCAAATTAATTGTGAATATTTGACTTTGATGAAAAAAAAAAAACAAAAAAACATAACTTTTATCATAAGTTATTGTTTTCTTCAAATTGGAAACTTGAAGAAAACTCTGTTTATAATGTAGCTAAAATCATCAAAGTACCGAATATAGGGAGTACCGTTATAGGGGGCTATACGAAGACGTGGACCTGCACAGACAATTTTCTGGCATAGGCTGAAGTATACATTACGAACTTCCCATGCGAAATTTGAAACAATAATGTAAATAATGTCGCTAAAATCATCAAAATACCGAATATCGGGGGGTACCGTTATATGGGGGCTATACGAAGACGTGGACCTGCACAGACAATTTTCTGTCATAGGCTGTAGTATTGATTGCGAACTTCAAATACAAAATTTGAAATAGTTCCAGTAAATAATGTCACTAAAATCATCAGAATACCCAATATCGGGAGGTACCATTGTATGGGGGCTGTACGAAGACGAGGACCTACATGGCTCATTTTCTGTCTTAGGATGTAGTATCCATGGCGAACTTCAAATGCCAAATTTGAAACAATTCCGGTGAATAATGTCGCTAAATTCATCAATATACCGAATATCGGGAGGTACCGTTATATGGGGGCTATATGATAACTTGGGCCTACATGGCCCATTTACGAACTTAACCTGCCTACTGGCAAAATATACATGTGTGCAAAATTTTAACCTTCTATCTCAATTTGTTCGAAAGATAGCGAGATTACAAGAGACAGACGGACAGGCAGGCGGACATAGTTAAATCGTCATAGAATTTTACGCTGATCAAGAATATATATACTTTGTTGGGTCTGACATAAGTATATCGAGGAGTTACAATAGGACTGACAAAATTAATATACCCTCCATAGTATGGTGGAGGGTATAAAAAAATCATTAAAAGTTTTAAAAGTTGAAATTGGAAACTGTTGCAATATTGCATCGCTGAGATGTTACATAGATTCTTTGTTGGCAGATATTTGATCACGGTGTTGTATCCATTCTCAACAAATTTGGTAGTCTGATGAGCCAAATAACCTTTAACCTGTACGTGGACGATATTGGGTTATTCCATATGAAACAAAGCAAAAACATGAAATGTGATAGAATTGAAAATAATTGTACCTCAACAGGCTTAAGTAGAACAATTTAATAATGTAGGAATTCAGCCCTAATTTTGTGTCTATACTCGACATCCACTTCCCTGATTGTTCATCGACATCGCGTACACTGTTTAATCCTCAACATTAATATACAAAGGGTTTATTTCATTTAACACAGCCAAAATGCGCCTTATCTAAAAACCCTTATTTGGAGAATAGAGCATTCGATTTGCTTTTAACTTCACAACTCCCAATATTTTTTCTAATATTAGATAAATAGAGTGAGATAAAAAAAACTGCAACATAGTCAAATGTCATAATTATTAATTTTTTTTAAATTTTATTGAATGAAAGCAAAAAATATCGGAAATAGCATCAAATTTTAGAATAACTTTAGATTTGTTCGAATTGGTCACCTTTGGTACGATTTATGGCCTTCAAACGGCCAATGAAACCGTCACAAGCTGCCCGAATGTTGCTCTGCAGTATTTTGGCCCCGGCGATTTTTCCCGGCGAAGCGCTTGCTTGAGGTGATCAACACTTTGGTATTTTTTAGTGCCAACCTATCTTTCCAAAATACTCCAGGCACAATAGTCCAACGGATTGGTATCCGAAGATTTTGGTGGTCATTGTGAGCTGCAAATGAAACGAGGAACCTCATTTTATAATCATACCTCGTTATATAACCAGTCCTGCTGGAATGTCTAAGCTCTGCGGCAAAAATGTTGGGGTGCCCAAGGCTTTAATACACCCTACAGAATATTTTCGCAATAATATTCGTCATTTATTCTGATGCCACGGTCGATTAATACGAGCGGAGAGCGACCATCGGCTGTTATGGCGGCCCACACCATCACCATGTGGTGGCCAACCGAAGGTTCACATTTTCAGCTGATCTCTTTGGCAAGTAAAAACTATAATTTTGTTCCTTAACAAACTGTTAGAAAAGGAGTGTTTTTTCATCGGAGAAAACCAAATTCAACAGTTCAACATTTTTCGGTCACTGCGACGCTGGTTTCGATCAAGTCGTTTCTTTACTTTTCAAAACATTTCTGCGGACGTTCCTGTTTTCTTCCGTCCACTTCCTTGACGTCAGGCTACGCGCAAAAGATTTATTCACATTTAAATGCTGGAGTGCTCCAACAATAGCCACCTGTGCGTTTCCAGCCAAATATAAAGAAATCTCACTATCACGCTGGAATTCCATCACGAATAACATTTCTTCTGGAAAATTCTCACCAACATGCTTTTGTACGCTTGTAAACATTATAATGAGCTATCAGTGGAATAATTTTAACAGCTGTTGGAAGAGTGGCTTAGAAATGACAGCAGTCTGAATTTGGTTGCAGTTTTTTCAACTTACCCTGCAAATATTGGGATTGCTGGGCATATTTGATATATTTTAAATTTGATTAAATTCCTTATGAAAAAATCTACTACTAAAACAAGTAAGCAAAGTCTATAGTCGTGCGGGGCCGACCATGTGATACCCTACAACACTTCAATATTTCGCTTTTGAAATTTTGTCACGGAGCAGTGCACAGGTATTACTCTTAGCATTTTGACCAGGGACATTTGCCCAATATTTACGCACTCCGTCGTGCTGTTGGTCGTTGTGGTCAATTTTACAGCTAAATATAATCCAATGGTCATCCAAAATGCTAGAATTCTTCCTGTCCTTAACTCTCTTCACAGGCATGTCGATTGGCTTCAGTTGTGTGATCGGAGAAACATTTCTGTTTTTGGTTCATTTGAAGCCCTAAATATTTTGCAATCATCTCCAAAAGCACGAAGCCCCTCTGTATCTCCAAATTTAGATCCATCTATATGATATGCTTGTCTATGATATTTGGCTATGTTCGTCAACGAAATCAGCATAAAAAAGCCAGAAATTCGCCTTTTGTGTATTTCGGATATCGCTTGTAAGTAATATTGGTGTTTTTTGGACACAAAAGTAGTGGCCCATTCTAGCCGCTGTCCTAAACTCTAACTACATGCTAGATTTCATGTCCTTTTGTTTCTATTTGCAACCTTATAACGGCTTCAAAATCAGGAACATTTTTAGTGGTTGGTCCATTTTAACCCCAAAATATATTGCGGTCATCTTTGAAAACAATATTTTCGTGAAGATCGGACGATAATTGCAATCTGTATAATAACCCCAACCCGTGTTGTAAGGTGAAAAAAATACAAAATGTACACTTCAACACATAACACTACAAAATCTATATTAACATCATTATTAGCATCTTTTTATGCGATTTTTGTAGATTTTATACTTTTATGCCAATAGGGTATTCTGAATTGACAAAATTTGTCAAAATCGGTTCAGCCATTCTTGAGATATAAGCGTTCTAGCTAACATCCCCTTCCTTTGTGTATATGTATTGTATAAATATCGCTATATATATCCGATATATTTACCATCGGCATCTACGTAACAGTCAGGATTGACCTGTTTGAAAATTTGACTTTTATTTATCACAAATGTTATAGTCTATTTCACCCACTAAATATTACCCGATGACCATCAAAATTGGAAGGCTTCTGCCCAGCCTTAAGCTCTAGCCCCGTGCTCCGCGTCCGCGCCGATTGGTCTATAATTGCAACCTGTAGAGCAACTGCAATGTCAGGATTTTTTTCAGTTTTTGGTCCCTAAATATTATGCGATCATCTCCAAAAGGAATAGGGTTCTATTCTGACCTTAACCCCACCTCCATTCTAAATTTCGTGAAGATCGGGCCATAATTGCGACCTGTAGAGTGATTACAAATTAACATGAACAGACGGACAGACGGACGGGCGGACATACATTGCTAGATCGACTCAGCTCGGCGAGATAGGAAGATCCATATATACTTTCCTATGTGGGAAACCAATATTTCGAGGTGTTACATAATTTTTGGCCCAATCAAACTTATAATACCCCCAACACATAGTGTTGTAGGGTATAAAAAGTAAAAAACCAGCAAAGCTAAGCCGTGCCTAACTGTTAATACCCTTTGAAGAAAATTGCAAAATTAAAAAAATTCCTTCAAAAATACTGCAAAAATGTTAATAATTACTAATAGCAGCTTTTGCAGTTATATGCCGCTTAGGAGAAAACTAATTACCTGCCAGAAAATGCGGTGGCAGTTGTCTGGGGGGCTATACTAAACCATGGACCTTCATGGCCCAACACTTTCAATTAAAATATTTTCGGCCTATTTCATTTCCTTTGGAATCTACAGCGATTTCCACAGACAAACTGGCATATATAAATCGGCAGAGAATCGTATGCGAGGCCCCAATACACATTACTTCAATCCTAAACAATATTGATTGTTTTATTTTGCTAAAGAATCGAAAATCATTATTTCTCATATTATATCATCATATCCTCTTCACAATCAAGACATTAGCTGGTTTTACCTCGAATTTTCTGAAAATCAGTCAACATTAAAAAAACACCAGGACCCAGTAAACATTTCACATTTTCTTTTATTCGTAAATAAATTAAATCATTCTCAAATTTTCGTAGAAATTTCCCTTCAATTCATGGCACTTAAAAGCTACGACCACGGTTGTAATCTAAATAATCGTAGTCATCAATGTAGGCCTGTTGACGTCTGTTGTTGCCACCGCGATTGCGGCGACGTTGATTTTGTCCCTGGCGACGGACGCCACCATTGGCTTGTTGGGCACGGCGTCTCTTTTGCTGTTGACGACGTCTGTATTGTTGGGCCAAGGCCTGTTCATCTTGGCTGCGACGTTGATTTTGACCTTGACGTCTGACCGGACGATTTTTGCGTCTTGCACCGTTACGGCGTTTGTTTGCTTGCTGGCGTCTTCGGTTCTTATTACGGGGTTTCTTGCTGTTGGGGCGACGTCTAACGGGTCTCACCTCGTTGGCATCTTGTTCTTCCTCATCTTCTTTATCTTTGTTTTCATCTTTATTTCCAACATTAGTTTCATCTTTGTTTGCATTTTGATCCTGTCCATTGGCAGGGTTTTCCTCCTGGGGCTTGGACTCTTCTTCTTCTTCCTTGTCTTTGTTGGCGGGTTGTTTGAATTCGCTAATCTTAATACTGGTCACTTCATCGCAGGGAACATCACTGTAAACTACCACGGATCCATAGTTGCAAATGTGATCTTGCGACTCGGGATTTTGGCGGCCCTCAATTTTGCCAATACCATCTTTGTCAGTAATTTCATAAATGTTGCCATTTTGGGTAATGAAACCGGTGACAGCCAAGGGCTTAATCTCTTTGGGCAATTCCAACATATCCCCATCCATGGCTGGCATGTTGATGGGATTTGGTTCCATCATCTCTTTTTCATCAGTATTTGGAGTTTGGGCGGTAGGCTTTGGTTCCATGGCTTTGGTTGTAGTCTTCGTGGCAGCATTGCTCGACTTGGCATTGGCCTTTACATTGGGAGCTTTGGTGGGAGAAACTGCAATTTTGGGAGCTTTGGTGGGAGCCACAGTGGATGTCACCAAAGGAGCCTCTGTGGGTTTGATAACAGCAGTCGAGGCGGATGTCTTAGTTTGTTTTTCATTGTTGGAACTTTTGGCTGGAAGTTTTGAAAAAAAATTATTTTAAATTAAACTACCACATATTTTAAGAACTATTCAGAATTCGATGTTATTTACCATTTACAGCAGCGTAGCTACCAATAAACGCCGCACACAGCAGCAGTGCAAAGAATTTCATTTTAGACCGGTTTTTGACCAATTGACCTCTCTACGTTCGTGATGGGTGAAATTTTGTGAATAACTAAACGCGCGTCTTACTTTCTAGTTGTTCTTATATAAACTCTGTTCACCCATGTCTCTGCCTATCGCTGGCCGAAAGTGCGCAGAAAAATACGCCAAAGAGTTACAGAAAAAAACGCCGCAAAACATTTCATTGGCTTGGAGAAAGAGCCAGCAGCTCCCCGTTGTCAAAATAATAATATATTCAAAATTAAAAAAAAAAATGTGAATAAAGCAGAACTACGCGATTCTATTAAGAATTAACGATTGCTGGGAATAACGGCGAAAATAAATGATGACCAATTTTTTACCCTACAACAAGTCATGTCAAGTTTGGGTCATGAGTGACAGGGAAAAATCTATAGAATTTAACTGAAAGAAAAATTGTTTTAAAAATAGATTCCGTTTTTTGCTGATGTGAATAAATATTATTTTCAAACTCAGAAGAAATAATTGACAACTGAACGAGCTGTTTGAATGATGTAGAGGTTTTCGTTGATGAATAGCCAGTTTATATTGACATTAAATCTCAACAAATATTTGGAATTCCAATTTTAATAAATACCGGTATTAAAACAATGGTTTAGATATATTGATGTGCAATGATACACAAACAAGAATGAATTTTGTAATTCGCTGAGTAACGTTCAATTTAATTTAAACCTTTATTTCACTAAAAGAATAAATAAAAGAGTTGCGTTTCAAACTGACACTGAGTGTAAGAAACACTGAGTTACGTCGCAATGATTGTTTTTATTTTTATTTTTAAATATAATTTGTAGGAAAGACATACGCTGGACGAGGCCGAACAATTTTATACCCTGCACCACTAGCAAATGTATCCCTATCAAATGTATGCTTATATTGGAAATTATACCAACTATGATAGTTATTCAATGCCTAAAGAACGGTTAACCTTGAAATCCGATGGAGCTATATCTTAATCTCAATCTATCTCCACTAAATTTGATGTTGTGTGGGAGCTCTCTTAAAGCAGACAATTGCCATAGAGAACTGACATTGAGTTGGATCATACGTAAAATAATCATATCACTGTAAAACTAATTAGACATACATAGCATGGTTTGTGTATCATTTGTATGAAATAATAGGAAACCAGTAATGAAAGGTCAAAAGTTGGGTGCGGCCGACTTTATCATACCCTGCACCACTAGGCATATTTAGTAGGGCTACCCGTTACAAATAAACGTTTATATTAGGAAATAAAGTGAAGTGGATCTACCAATTATGAAACTTTTTTGAGCAGTAAAATTTTTCGAATCAGAGGGAACTAATAAATGGGATATCGATTCAGAGTTGGAAAGCTCTAATCGATTTCCACCAAATTGACGGAGGTATTTCTACCTCTCGTTTCAAATAACCTTGCTATGAAGTGCATAATATGACTTCAAGAAGTGCTATATTAAACAAGTAAAAAAGCAGCAAACCGAACTTTTTATACTATCCACCATTTGGAAGAAACTTGAAAAATTCGAAAAATATCCGTGAGAATTACCTTTTATACGAAGACGTGATCCTGCATAAGTTATTTATAACATAAGCTGTAGTAAAGGTTCAAAACTTTATATAGGAAATTTGAAACAATCCCGGTGAATAATAACGCAAAAATCATGAGAATAACGAATAACGTTATATAGGCTCTATACTTAAACGTGGACCTATTTTGACAATTCTTCCATCTGAGTACTGGATTTCAAAACAATTCCCAATATTCGGTATTTGATTTCAGACAAATTTTTTAATGGGGGCTATATGATATCGTGGATCTATATAGATAATTCTCTTCTTGGGAATAAATTACACAATACCGAATATTGGGAAGAACCATTGTATAGGCGATATATGATATTAGGTTTAATGTACTCACAAGGAAATCCTTTTGTGGATTTTAAGACAATTCCATTGAAATTCCAAAAAGTGCATGAACTTACACAGCAGCAGAAAGAAAATAGACTCAAAAGAGTTAAAGAGTTGCTTCGCTTGGCCGAAAATTCAGCAGCAGTTTGTAAACAAACAAAATGATCGTGTGTACTTTCCAAAGAGGTCAGCTGAAAATGTGCACCTTCTGTTGGCCACCAGAACTCAAGCGCCGACCATGGTGATGGGGTGGGCCGCCATAACAGCCGATGGTCGCTCTCCGCTCGTATTAATCGACAGTGGCATCAGAATAAATTCCGAATATTATCGCGAAAATATTCTGGAGGGTGTATTAAAGCCTTGGGCACGCAAACATTTTGACCCGCAGACCTTGGACATTCCAACAGGACTCAGCACCATCGCACTTAGCACGCGCCACCCAAAAATGGTTATAAAATGAGGTTCCTCGATTCATTGTTTTTTTTTTTTTATCTTACCCTGTATGTTACCTAAAATCGTAGTATAGCTTCCATAACGATTTTCTGTGAAAGATATCAGATACATCCCAGAAATGCATTTGCCAAGTTTTGTCAAGATCGTTTCACATACAAAATGCTTTTATAATTAGTTTGTTTCATTCGATTTTATATCATGTTCTGAAAGTCACAACATGCAGTCTATGGCAATTATATTTGAAACGAGAGGTGACATACAAAATAAATGTACCTCAGTTTAAATTAGGGGAAATTGAGTTAGATATTGCCCATAAAATGTATTTGTTACAAAATATTATTCTATTCACTGTGGCGTTGGGTATCATAAACCCAGCAACGCTCGCCTTTGTCTTTGCCTAATGGTACTTAGATATCAATGTTCACAGGGCTCATAAAGCTACCTCTATTCTTCTACCAAGGGCTATTTTATTGCACACTTGAAGCATAACAAATAGGTTGAATGTATAATTCGCTTATTCCTTACTAAAATTCACATTTGTCTGTCTATATTTGTCTGATCTCCTTTTGATCGACCCTGCTCTAAACTCGGCACCGTTTCTAACTCATGGGAATAACAATTTAAAACCCCACAAAGTATCTGTACCAGCCGGATAATCCAAACTTAGCCATACTGAACCTTGTCCGTCCATCCATTCATCCGCTCTTACTCTGGAGAATACGGCATTTGCAGGTGGTAACTATAGCGGCATCAACTAGTAATTTTAGTCAGATTCCTCCTAACAGCCGAGCTATACCGGTACCTCTTCATAACCAAGGTAGCCAGGCAGCACGAGCTCCGGAAAAATGACAATTTTTTGGATAGGCAATTTTGCTTGAAAATCAGTTCTGGAAGTCAAATTTTAAATGATAAAATTACTTTATTTTAAGCGGAAGTTTTAAAATATATCTCTCTAAGAGTGAATTAGCGACATGCACATAAATATGCCTATTTATCCCATACATACTCCACGTAAATCGTAGGGTACACTCAAAGCCTCCAAAATATGCCCAATTTTACATTACCACCAATCATCGTAGTTGGCTTTCTATTCAACCAGCAGCTTGACCATGAAAAGTTAAATACAAAAGGCAAAAACAATCAACAGGTAAAGCACAAAACAGAATGAACAACCCAAAGAGGAGATGAAAAGAAGAAATTTCGCCCAAAGACATCATAAACTATGAAAGTTCAAAGAACGTGTTGTTCGTTCAGCTGGTAACATTTCGACGACGACGATGATGATGTTGATGGCTGTTGCTTGGTCAAATTATGATCAGCACCCAAAGCAAAGCAGGCAGAGCTGAGCAGCAAGTAGTAAGTAGAAGAAGCTGCTGTGGTTTGCTTGTGGAATGAATGGTGGTGGGTCTAAAGTTGAAATTGATTAGTTGTTGTAAATCTGTTGATGGAGAGTTGTTATTGTTTTGCTTTGCTTTGAGATACTCAATATACCTACCTATATATGTGTATGTGTATGATGATGATGATGGTATTGTTGTTGTTCCTATTTGTGTAACTGTAACAATAATAAATGATTATTCCGATTTTCAATTCGAAGAACTGAATGTGTAAACATTTTGACATTGTATATTTCTCATATGTATGTGCACACACACATTTACACATTTAATTCAATGCTGTTGTTGTTTACGTTTCTGTGTTTCATTTTTACAATAACCAATTTTAAATAGAATTTTAATTGTATCTAGGTAGGTATATAATTTGTTTGTATGTATTTGAATCAGAACATTAAAATGTATAGTTATGTCATATTGATTTCGTTATTATTATTATTATTATTTTGTTGATGACGATGATGTAATGCAATGTAATTGTGTTATATTTAAAATATTTAAAACTCTCATTGTCATTCACACTGCCTGGTTTAATAACGAACAAATCACTCAGTTTCAGTGAAAACTTTCACTGCTTCTGTTTCCATTCATTATCATTTTTGTGATTTATATTTTATTGGAAATATATTGACTGTCACATCACAATTAATGCAAAAAAAATCGAATATTGGCAAAATTTCCTAAATCGGATATTGGTTGTGTATTATTTTAGAGAGTGATTTTTGTTTTTGTTGTTGGCTGGTTGGTTTGTTTAAAAAATAAAAAAGTTTACATAATTATTTTTGTACTCAATTTATTTTTGTAAAGAGGAAGGTGTGTATCTTTTTGAAGTTTCCGCTTAAATTGATGGCATTCAAAAATCTGATTAAATCTAACAAGTTTTATATGGTATATTTTCTAACTAGCTTAAGCCTGATACAAAATTATTATTTTCGAAGTTTTTACTTCACATTGAGTTATGCGAGGGATATAACAAACATAATTCTAGACCTAGTAATTATAGAACAAGTATCAGTCGGTTTTGCCGACATATGTACACCCAGAGCCCTATTTTGACTTCTGTTATGATTAAACAAATGGTTGACCCTCTAAAGAGTTGATTCCGAAGAAATGGGCCACTATTGTTAATTTCGTACCGGATCTAAATTAATATTGCGACGTGCCAGGTTTGGACTATATTACCTTCTTCTCTTTATATGAGATTTGTGATAATTTTCAGAAAGATGCGTGAAGTACCAGTATTCTATTTTTACAGGGTGAGATAAAAAACTGCAACAATGTCAAACGCCATAATTTTTACATTTCTATACCCTCCACCATAGTATGGAGGGTATATTAAGTTTGTCATTCCGTTTGTAACACTTCGAAACATACCTTTTAGACCCCATATAGTATATATATTCTTGATCAGCATAAAATTCTATGTCGATTTATCAATGTCCGTCCGTCTATCCGTCTGTCCGTCAGTGGACATTACTCTAGCTTCCGCACGAAATGAAGTAGGTTCATAAAATTTTACTCATATGTGTATTATGTCTGCAGGAATTTGGTATTGAAAATATTAGGTATTATTTACCGGAATTGTTTCAAATTTTATATTTGAAGTTCGTCATAGATACTACAGCATAAAGCAGAAAATGGGCCATGTAGGTCCACTTCTTCGTATAGCCCCCATATAACGGTACCCCCGATATTCGATATTCTGATGATTTTAGCGACATTATTTACCGGAATTGTTTCAAATTTGGTATTTGAAGTTCGTAATAGACACTACAGCATAAAACAGAAAATGGTCACGTAGGTCCACTTCTTTGTATAGCTCCCATATAACTGAATTGTTTCAACTTTCGCATTTGAAGTTCGTAATGGATACTACAACCTATGACAAAAAATTGTCTGTGCAGGTCCACGTTTTACAACTCTCATGGTTTTTCCTATATTCGGAATTTTTTAATGATTTTAGCTACAATATTTTTTCAAGTTTCGAATTTGAATATTGTAATAGCTTCTGACAAAAGTTTCCTATGCAAGTCCATTCGTCGTACAGACCCTAATATATGGCTTCGTTCGGTATTTTTAAGATTTTAACAGAATTTTTAAAGGATTTTTTTTTTAAATTGCCAAATTTGTACCAAATGGTGGAGGATATTCAAAGTTCGGCCCTGCCGAACTTACAGCTTTTTTAATTTTTTTTTTAAATTTTATTGAATGAAAGCAAAATATGGTGGAAATATCAGTAAATTTTAGAATAAGTTTAGATTTGTTCGAATTTGTTATCTTTGGCCCGAATTATGGCCTTTAAACGGCCAATAAAACCGTCACACGCTGCCCGAATGTTGCTCTGTGGTATTTTGGCCCATTCCCGGCGCGAATGTTGCTCTGTGGTATTTTGGCCCATTCCCGGTGAAGCGCTTGCTTGAGGTGATCGACAATTTGGTATGTTTTAGTTCCCACTTTGCTTTCCAGAATACTCCAGACACAATAGTCCAACGTCTTGGTATCCGGAAAAGCGAGAAACCTAATTTTTTAACCATTCTTGGGTGGGGCGTGCTGATTGTGATGGTGCTGAATCCTGTTAGAATTTCCAATGTCTCCGGCCAAAATGTTTGCGTGCCCAAGGCTTTAATACACCCTGCAGAATAATTTCGCGATAATATTCGGCATTCATTCTAATGCCATGGTCGATTAAAACGAGCGATAGCGACCATGGCCGGCGCTTGAGTTCTGGTGCCCAACCGAAGGTGCATATTTTCAGCTGACCTCTTTGGCAAGTGAACATGATAATTTTGTTTGTTTACAAGTCTGAATTTGGTTGCAGATTTGCATATCAACATCAATGTAACGCTCAGAAGTGGCATTTTCGTGTATTTGTTATTTCGCTGCAAATAAGAATATTCGCGGTTTAATGGACGTTTTCTAATTTTTTTACATAAAAGTTATGGTCTATTTCCGATGCTGAATAGTATGTGATGACCATCCAAATTGGTAGGAACCTGCCAGCCCTAAACTCTAGCTTTGTGCTAGCCCTACACATAGTGTTGTAGGGTATAATAAGGCTCACAAAAAGAAGGGGGTTATTTTTTCGAATCTTCTTCAAATCTTCTCTGACATACTTATTTCATACCAAATCTTAGGGCATGCTATGTATTTTTATATTTGTTCCTATTTGTGCATAATGTGCAATGTAAAATGTTGTTTTTTTTTTTTTTTTTAATAAATATATATTAATAGCAGTTGGCATCCACACATATACATACATGCCTACATATCTACATACATATGTTTCATTTGCATTCTCAAAAAAATCTTTTCCCACTGTCCCATAAAATGTTTTGGAATTTACTGACAAACAAACAAACGAACACAATATCCATATTCGGTTATTGTGTTATTGTGGTTTTTCTTTTGCCTCTTTTTTGATATCTGGCTAATCATGATGCTGTTTGTGTTCGTCTTTGGTAGGTCAACGCTCGTTAATGTCGAATCTTAAATTCTTGGTGACCTCAAACTAGTAAAACAGACATGTTGCGATGGAAAGCTGTGGACTATGATTTGTCCACCACGACTATTGCTTGACACATGTATAAGCTTTTAATGTTAAAAGCTCTGATCAGTTTCACAAAGTTTTTTTTTTTTTTTAACCGAAATTGAAATTTTAAAATTAACATCATTTTTATTATTGATTGTTCATGGTCGACAGATTAGTAATCAGTTGTACAATATACAGGCATTAAACTGATATTTACGAGCTCTCAGCAGCGCTGAAAATAATATGTTGGTTAAAGTACATTCAAAATTTCTTAAAAGCAAAAATATAAAAAATAAATTTCAAAAAAATCTGTTTAGAGGCAAGTTCGGGGATTTTTTAACTTTATGTTCGGGACCGGTCGATTGGCCGCCAAGATCGTGCCTTTAGAATATTTTTTGTGGGCCTAAGTTAAAGCTCATGCCTATAAAGATAAGACGCATTGAAAGACAACATTGAAGCATTTATTCGAGAGATATCGGCCAAAACGTTGGAATGGTTATGCCAAAATTGGACTAAGCGATGTTATGCGTTTTTTGTTTTTTTTTAACATTCAGAAAATATTTTAAGAGAAGGCATTCTACGTTTTAAGATTTCAAAATTTCAAATAGCACCAGGTTGTAACTGTATCTAGGACCTCCAAAATATAGCCTATGTTCAAATTTGGATTGATATTAAACCCTTATTGTATGCATTATTTGCATCTCTCGGAAAACTGGGTTCGGCAATTTGAGGGCTAGACTAAAAATAATGTGCATACACTTAATATTTTTTTGTGGAAGGGTTTACTGAAGAGTTGCTTGTCATATCGATTGGCGATTTGTTTTCTAAGCCTTTAAAATACCGAAAATCTCAAGGCACAGTGGAAATATATAGAATATTTCATGAAGAGAGTTGAACTACCCGCTAAGAGACCGAAAATGAAAATTATAGCTAAGTTTGTTGAAAATTTTATCAAAATACCGAAAATAAAAAAATTGCACATATAGAGACCATATTTAAACTTAAACTGAGGCATACAAATTCAACTACCAATGAATTAGGAGCGGTTTCCTCGACGAAATCCAATCTGTGCATATCCTAATATTTTTCAGGTGTGAAAATAAAAAATTTCAGCCCACTCTTTCTGATAAGCCAACCCGTTAGAATTATTTCCGATGCTTTTCTTATTGACAAAAATATTGGGCTGTAAGAAGTTAAAAAAAAAAAAATCACTACTAATTTCACAAAAATGTTTTCCCCTTTAAAGGAGTTGTGTGAAAACCCGCGGACATGCATTGGAGAGGCGTTGCACCAAAAAAGAACCAATTCGTCACATTTTAACATTTTTTTTTTTAAATTTTATTGAATGAAAGCGAAAGCTGTCGGAAATTGCATCACATTTTAGAATAAGTTTAGATTTGTTCGAATTGGTCACCTTTGGCACGAATTATGGCCATCAAACGGCCAATGAAACCGTCACACGCTGCCCGAATGTTGCTCTGCGGTATTTTGGCCCATTCCCGGCCAAGCGCTTGCTTGAGGTGATCGACATTTTGGTATTTTTTAGTGCCAACCTTGCTTCTCAAAATACTCCAGACGCAATAGTCCAACGGATTGGTATCCGGAGATTTTTTGCGCTGGAAATGAAGCGATGAACCTCATTTTGTAATCATTCTTGGGTGGCGCGTGCTGAGTGCGATGGTGCTGAGTCCTGAATGGAATTGGTTTCTTATGATAAGATTGAAATATGAACGTATTTCGAATTAGAATCCAAACGAACACAGATCTGTCTTTTGTGCAGGTCAAGTTGGCAGATGGGCTATATCGGTACACGACATCGTGCCTCCCGACATTCGCTATTTTAATGATTGTAGTCACATTTTTCAATGCCATTGTTTGAAATTTTACAGAAACAGTTTTCTTTGAGTTCTTTACCCCATGAAAGAGTACTTTCTATATAGGTTCACGATGTCGTATAGCCCCATACATTGGTGGATCCGGATATTCGTCATTTAAATTAATTTAGACCGATTTTAAAGTAGAATTGTTTCGAATTTCGTATTTGAAGTTCGGAATCGTAACTACAGCCTATGACAAACAATTACCTATCCAGCACCACGTCTTCGTATAGCCCCCATATTTGAGCGGTATTTTTCGACGGATTTTTTTTAGAAATGTTTCAAGTTCCGACTGATGGATGGTATAAAAATTTCGGCCCGCCGAACTTACCTTTTTTTACTTGTTAATTTTTGTAGACTTACAAGTATGTTCTCAGTCCTGTACGTCATACTAAAATAAATATTACTATCTGTTTTTCTAAATAATGAAAGAAGTTTGTACATTATAACCATGCCTGGTAGCATACGTATTTATTTTAATCTAGTATCTAATTTTGAGTACAATATTCCTGCCGAATACAGATACTCAATATTTGAGTTTGAAAATTTAATAGAGCCTCACAACCATTTATATTTAAATATAATTATTTTAAAATCACATAAAACGCAATTAACTTAAATACAACGCAATCCCATCTAATGATGACGGTGATGGTGGCGACGTCCGCCATGGCCACGCAAACGTTCTTCCAAACGTTTAATGACATCTGACAACATGGGTGGTGCAGAGTCTTTGTCATCGCCAGCCAACCTAGCAATGGCATCCTTTATTTTCTGCTCATCTTTTTCGGCCGTTTTACGTTCCAATTCTTTGCAGAGTTTTTTCAATTTTTTTGGTCTGACACCACGACGTTTCTTCTCCTCGGAACTGTCCTCTTCGGAGCTTTTCTTCTTTTTAGCTCTCAATTTTTTACATTGTTCCAAAACCGTTTTGATATCCTCTTCAGTTTGATCTGGCTTGGGTGTTGTAGTGGTGGTGGTGGTGCTGGAGTCATCCTTGTTTTTCTTTTCGTCAGGTTTGGCAGTGGTAGTTGCTTTGGAGTTTTTAGGTTTTTTGGTGGTAGTTGTGGTGCTGGACATCATATCCATGGGATCTTCTTCCTCATCATCTTCCTCTTCATCGTCATCATCATCGGTGTTTTCTTCTTCACCATCGTCTTTCTCTTCGGCAGCTGTATTCTCATCCTTGGGTTTTTTGGTTGTGGTGGTCTTCTTTTTGGGCTTAGGTGTTGTGGTGGTGGTGGTTGTTGTAGTCTTCTTTGGTTCTTTGGTGGTGGTCGATGATGGCATTTTCTCATCTTCTTTTTCATCTTCATCATCGCTTTCTTCATCCTCATTCGGGGCTTCAGTGGTTGTGGTGGTTGTGGATTTAGATTTCTTTGGTTTTTTAGTTGTGGTTGATGGCTGTTCCATCATATCCTCATCCTCTTCAGCATCAGCATCCTCTGGCTTCATCATCATATCATTTTTGGGTTCTTTGGATTTATCTCCCATGCTCTTGCCTATTTAAGAAACAAACAAAAGAACTGTTTAATATGTTTCGGTTGTAAATCAGATTCAAACTTACCACTGGCCTGAACACAAAGCAAGGCCAAGAGTAGAAATGCCAGTATATATATAGCCCTCATGTTTAGTATGTATTTGGAATTCTAGCCCTTGTCTCTACTGTTCGGAAGCTAAAATCAAATAATTTGTTAATTTCGTTTGTTAGTTGTCTTTATAGACATTTTCAAATTGTTTTTTGAGCCAGGGTGTTCTTGTTTTAACTACCAACCTGTTGGCGCTGCTCTCGTCTCATTGTGATAAGAGATTAAGTTAATTAGCAAATGTAAATAGGGGGCTTGCAACAACAAGTCATTGTATTTGAGCTTTATTGATTTCCGAAACAAAGTGATGTGCCCTCCGATTCTGGAAATAACCGGTTATAGCACAATGGAACGTGTCTACAATGCTCAAACTATGGGGCATCACAGTGATTAAGAAATTGAAAAATTGTATTAAATATTATGGACAAATTAGGCCTGGTCTGCAACAGAATTTTTGTGAGCATCGGATTAACACTTATGTTGATTTTGGAGGTTGTAAATCGATTTTTTTATAATCTCAGCCATATGGCAAGAGGAGGTATATATCATTGAATATAGCCAGAATGTCATCGAAATAACGGTTTTAGACATTAGGTATCTTTGGAACAAATCAGTTTCAGGACATTTGGAGTCGATCTAGTCTGTCAGTTTGGCTGGTGCGGACGATAACTCACGAGGGGAGTATCCGATTTGGCCCCAACATGGTACACCGTAATACTATTATCAAACTTAGATCAAGTTGGTAGACGGGCAATAGCGGCCAATCCCATCCTGTACCTCCCTCAAAAAATTCGACATTTTCCAAGAACATATTTTACTGCACAGAAGGAGAAAAGATAATCCGATTTTGCTCCAACTTCTCAAATTCTAATAAATCCATAAGTGCTAGGTTAGGTGCAATAACGGACAATGTCAGTCCACTCCATCAAGGCCAAAGTTTAGAATAATTATAACTGTTATAGAATGTGATGTTAGAGTCCGATTGTCTTGAAATTACACACATCACAATGTTTTTTTAACCCATGATCTGGTGTGAAGATAGAATATTTCGGTCCACTCCTTGTGTTACCTTCCACACAAACGGTCAACAGTTTGAATATCCACGAAGCTTATAAGACGCAAAATTAATATCCGATTCTATTCCAACTTGCCATATCTCAATACTTCTATTAACGCAAGGCCTGTTATAAAGATGGTAGAGATCGGACAATTTCTTCTTGTAGCTCAATCACACATGGTTCTAGAATTAGAAAAACAAGCTCAAAAATAAGCATCCAACTCTCTTCAAATTTCACACATGCAAACATTTTTGCCCACGCAAGATCTGCTGTGAAGAAAATATATACCTGCGTACCCCTTCTGGTATCTCACCCACAAAGGGTCACAATTTTCAGTAATTTTATCTGTGCCCAAAGCTTTCATACTTCCTCCAGAATACTTTCGGGATAATATTCGGCATTTATTCTGATGCCACGGTCGAAAAATACTAGCGGTGAGCTCACCATGTCCGGCACTTGGTGGCCAACCGAAGGTGCACATTTTCAGCTGACCACTTTGGCAAGTAAACACGATCATTTTGTTTGTTTACAAACAACGAATGTTTTCTCATCGGAGGAAACCAAATTCAGCAGTTCACCACTTTCGGCCAAGCGAAGCAACTCTTTAGGTCTTTTGAGTCTATTTTCTTTCTGTTGCTGAGTAAGTTCTTGCACTTTTTGGAATTTCAATGGCTTTACCCCGAGCTCATTTTTCAATATTTGCCGAATGGAATATTGCGATATGTTCAGCTCACGATCCATTTTTCGGTCATTGCGACGCGGGTTTCGACCAAGTCACTTCTTTACTTTTCGAACCATTTCTGCTGATCTTGATGTTTTATTCCGCCCGTCGGGCTACGCTACCAGTATCAGGGTAACGAGCGATGGCACGAGACACAAAAAATTTATTTAGTGCTCTAACGATAGCCACTTGTGGTTTTTCAGCCAAATTTAAAGATATCACTCTTGAATGCCATCACGAATAACTTTTTTTCTGGAAAATGCTTTCGTACGCTTCTAAACACTTTTATGAGGTGTCACAGGAATAATTTTAACAGCTCTTGGAGGAGTGGCTTGGAAAGGACAGCAGTCTTAAATTGGTTGCAGTTTTTTCATCTCACCCTCCAAACATTTCTCTCTAACAAAAACCTCAGATGAATGTGAAATTTATGATTTCGTAAAAATTGGATAAATTGTCGGATTTTCTTGTAATTTTTGCCCATATGAAATTGGAATAATTCGGTTAACTATATCTGGTACATCACGCATCAGGTCTTCATTTGTAACCACTGTGTACAGACGGGCAATTAAAGACATAAGCGTGTCCAAACTATACTCTGCCATTTGTGTATTTCTTTGAATACTCCCACCGAAAGAGATTATAATTTCCGGCGACAGAGAATTTGTTATGTTTTTGTTTTAAACATTTTGAGATTTCTACAATTCTTAGAATTTTGTCTATTATTTAGATGAGCATATTTCAAATTGTCATTAATCAGTATTATTTATAACTGGAATTAATAAACGAAAGGGTCACCCACCAATCGGTGTGATAGATCATAGAATATATAATGTGTTTCGGTAATTCATTATTCACGTCTAACCTATAATTATCATGTTGTAAAAATGCGTTCCATAATTTTTATAACAAATTGAAAACATAATCACTTATGACACCATAAACTGGCTTTGGTATGGATCTGTGTAAAACTGACAAAAACTCTGAACACATAATATTTTCGATGGGCGAAATCTCTTTCGATAAGATATGAAAAAGTATTTTGGCAGTAATACGAAATAGTTCCAGTTACCGAGAATCTGGGAAACGTCAAAGGAGAACCAAAATATGTAATTACAGATTGGCAAAATGTTAAATTGCGGAGAGACAGACATACATTGTCAAATCGAGCTAGAATGGGAAATTTGGCGAAAACGAATCTAATCGATTTTACATTTTTAAATTTAAAGATTAACATCAGTTAAAAAAGACGAAAATTTGAAGCACACCGATTACGTTTTTCACCACAGAAGTTAAACACATGTATTTATATGTATACTACCGAAATACTTCTAGGGTACGAGATTGCAACATTTAACAATCTCAACATTGACAATTGAAAAATGAATTTTTTGTGAAAATAGAAATTGTTAATAAAAAAATGTAAATTTTTGTAATAGGATAATATGTTATCATTTGGTGGATTTTAGGATATGAACCCGGCATATTTGGGTAATAAAGCCGTACAAAACATTTTATCACAGCGGGGAAGTTGAATATTTGTGTACGCTAGGTCGGATTTTAGGAGACACTCTTTTCCAATCAAAACGATAACATAGCTCTATTTATATGCCCTCGTAGGGCTGAGGGTTTATAGGCCACGTTGCAATTTTTTAACATTATTTATTGTATATTCAAAAAAAAAAAAAAAAATAATAATAATAAATAAACAAGTTAAAAAGCAGTAAATTTTGCCGGGTCGAACTTTAAATCCTCTCCACCATTTGGAAATTTTCAAAAAATAAAATCGGTTAAAAATTATGTTGAAATCTTAAAAATGCAGAATATATCCGTTATATTGGGGTCTATATGACGTAGACTACATAGACTTTGTTTGTCATAAGCCATTACCATATTCAAATTCGAAACTTGAAATAAACTTTGAATATAGGGAGGTACCGTTATATCGGAGCAATATGAAGACCTGGCTGTCTTAGGCTGTAGCACCCATTACGAACCTCAAATACGACATCTCAAACAATTCGGTGCGTATTGTACCTAAAATCGTCAAAATACCGAATATAGGGAGATAATGATATATGGTGTATATACGAAGATCTGGACCTGCATAGACAATTTTTTGTCACAGACTGTAGTTCCCATTACGAACTCTAAGGACGTAATTTGAAACTACTCTGATGACCTGCACAGACAATTTTCTATCATAGGCCGTAGTATCCATTTTGAACTTAAAATACCCTCAAACATTTCAAAGCAACAAGATCAAACCAGTAAAGAAAGGTCAAAAGTCGGGTGGGCCGACTTTATGATACTCTACACCATTATGCAAATTTAGCAGGGCTACCCGTTACAAATAAACGTTAATATTGTGAATTTATGTAAAGTGGGCCGTACCAATTATGACCCTTTTTTAAATGCGTAATACAGCTTTAGAGCAGTTGGAATCAGATATTTGGAGGATGTATCCAACTATTAGTCGAATTCCACCAAATTTTACGAAGGCACTTGAATCTCTCGTACCAACTAATGAAGCATAATTTGACTTCGAAAAGGAAAGGATAGATATATGAAAACCAAGTGTCAAAAAATGTCGCATTTGCTTCAGGATAAATACAGTTGAATTTGCAATAACCGTCAAATCGGATGAAGTTATATGCGAGAGCTACATCTAATGAGCTGTATTTTTAAATTTTTTTAAATTATATTGAATGAAAGCAAAAAATATCGGACATAGCATCAAATTTTAGAATAAGTTAAGATTTGTTCGAATTGGTCACCTTTGGCACGAATTATGGCCTACAAACCGCCAATGAAACCGTCACACGCTGCCCAAATGGTTCTCTGCATTATTTTGGCGTAGGTGATCGACACTTTGGTATTTTTTAGTGCCAACCTTACTTTCCAAAGTACTCCAGACACAATAGTTCAATGGATTGGTATCCGGAGATTTTTGTGGCCACTGCACGCTGGAAATGAAGCGAGGAACCTCATTTTGTAAACATTCTTGGGTGGCCCATGCCTGTTGGAATGTCCTAGGTCTGCAATCAAATTGTTTGCGTGGCCAAGGCTTTAATACACCCTCCAGAATATTTTCGCGATAATATACGGCATTAATTCTGATGCCATTGTAGATTAATACGAGTGGAGAGCGACCATCGGCTGCTATGGTGGCAGGGCCGGCGCGTGAGTTCTGGTGGCCAACCGAAGGTGCACATTTTCAGCTGACCTGACCTAACCTTTGGCAAGTATTTGTTTGTTTACAAACGGCTGGACAACAAATATTTTTCATCAGAGAAAACTAAAGCCAAGCAACTCTTTAGCTCTTTTGAGTCTATTTTCTTTCTGTTGCGGTGTGAGTTCTTGCGCTTTTTAGAATATCAATGGTTTTACACCGAGCTTATTTTTCAATATTTGTCGAATGGAATATTGCGAAAAGTTTAGCACACGAGCCATTTTTCGACCACTGCGACGCGGGTTTTGATCAAATCGCTTCTTTACTTTTCGAACCATTTCTGCTGATGTTGCTGTTTTCTTCCGTCCACTTCTTTGACGTCGGGCTACGAAAACGGTATCACGGTAACGAGCGATGGTACGAGAAACAAAAGATTTATTCATATTTAAATGCGGGAGTGCTCTAACGATAGCCACTTGTGGTTTTCCAGCCAAATATAAAGATATCACTCTTGAATGCCATCACAAATAACTTATTTTCTGGCAAATTATCACCAAAGTGCTTTTGTACGCTTATAAAAAATATAATGAGCTGTCACCGGAATAATTTTAAGAGCTGTCAGACGAGTGGCTTAGAAATGACAGCAGTCTGAATTTGGTTGCAGTTTTTTCATCTCACCCTGTATGGTACCAAATACCATTGTTGTAGAGGGCATATTACGAAAGTGAGGGGTTTAAATATAATATCGGTTGGAACATATACAAAGGAGCTATAGCCATATCTGAACCAATTTTCAGAAAATTTGATGTGCTTGCTTCAAGACTGAATCCGGTGGTATGTGGCAAAATTCAGGTCATTTGGACTGCTATTGTCCATTTGGATGGACAGCGAGAATGACGTGCATAAATATCAGAAAGTGATTCTATGAAGATCTTCATAAACAACTATGGGTATATCCCACTGCCTTCTCCATGTTACAAGCAAAAGCAAAAATCCTTACCACTATTTGGGTAGAGTTTAAAAAATGGATAATTTAAACCTCTTAATGTTATAAAGCCGTAAAAAGATTATCTAAAAAATTCATTTAATATTTTAATATAATTTTAATTTTGGTTAATTTGTCCCTTCCTTTCAAATAAATATACAATCATGTGTAGCAACACTTCTCAAAAAATCCCCTTACAAAAGCCAATTATTTCTTACAAAAACCATTTTTAAGCTTCATATATAACATAATAACCTAGGTAGCAAATGCTACCTATAGCAAATGCGGAGAATAGCATACATTTCCATATTTTGCTTATTTATATATCTGCTTTAGTATTTGTTTATTTTTTTTCGGTAGATACATACATACATATATTTTTTAATTTCCAATGATTGATTTCTGTTATCGCGCATTAAAACAAGTTTGTTTTAAGTAAAGTGACACTTCAATAAAATGGATGCATATTTTTCTCTCTTACAATTATTAATTGATTTGTGTATGTGTATGTATGTATGTGTGTGTGTTTGCAAACAATGCTCATTTATCGTTAACACAAATATTTATATTTAATTAAATAACATGCCTGTTTAATTTTGTACTTATAATGCGAAAATAATGTAAAGTTAACGATTTCTATTATTTTATTTTTTTAACCTGTAAATCATGTAGTGGGAGGGACTATCTTGTAGTAATTTTACTATTTCCGTCAGCCCACGACGAAACACTGGAGCCGATCGTGGTATACTATCAAATAATGAAATGTTTCAGGTCTAGTTAGCATCTAACATCTTACGTTAGAAGGGTATTGATAAAAAATTGTAGTTTGAAGTAAGAATAATTTTCAACAAAAAGAAAAATTAAAATGTATTTGGCGGATTTGCCAATAGGTGTAAACTTTCAGCCCCTGTTCGTTTATTTAAATACATTTTGACTTGTGTTATGATTATTCAAATTGTTTTCAAAGGAGTGGGCCAATGTTGTCCATTTCGTATCTGACATAAGCCTCATAGAAAAGTTCCAGATTTGGGCTATATCAACTATTACTACTAATCAAAATATAAACATTTTGTGGGGGAGGTACCAAAATGCTTTTGAACGCTTGTAAACAATATAATAAGCTCTCACTGGAATAATTTTAAAAGCTGCCGGACGAGTGGCTTAGAAATGACAACAGTCTGAAGTTGGTTGCAGTTTTTTCATCTCACCCTGTATATCAGATCTTAGGTTACCGAGTATAAGCGAAATTATTTTTTAAAATTTGGACTCGTTTTTGGGGATGCACTAGAAGGAGTGTTCTGACATATTTAATCTTCGTACCCGATTAGGCGTCGATAGAAATACTGGGATGCGTGAAATTTAAACCGAATCGGATGCTTACTTCGCATTTATAAGCCTTTTTGCTATTAACAATTTTAACCCTTTGCGGGGGAGGTACCAGAAGGAGTGTTCTGATATATTTAATCTTCGCACCCTATTATGTGTTGATAGAAATATTGGGATGTGTGAAATTTTGAAGGGAATCGGATGCTTTTCTTCGCAAATTATATGAAATATAATTATTCAAAATTAAGACTCTTTTTGGGAGAACTACCAGAAGAAGTGGACGCTGATAAAAATATTGAGATGTGTGAAATTTGAAGACAATATAATTATTCAAAATTTTGACCCTTTGTGAAGGAGGTACTTCATGGCGTCGGCAATTCGACCCTGACATACGAATGATACAAATATTGAGATTTGCAAAATTCGAATAAAATTAGATGATCCGTTCTTGTTGTATACGGAAAATTATTTCCTACGAAAATTGTGACCTTTTGTGGGGGAGGTACTAGAAGATGTGGACGTATATTGAAAATCTTCGGTCTAAATTTGGCAAAAAACAAGTAAAAGAGATGTAAGTTTGGTCGGGAAAAAATTTGAATGCCCTCCAACATTTCGAACGATTTAAAAAAAACAACAAATAAATAAATAAATAAAATTTGTTTAAAATCTTAAAAATACCGAATGTAACCGAATTAAGGTCTATCTAAAAATACCGAATGCAACCGAATTAGGGTCTATCGACGACGCAACTTTTGTCATAAACTATTAAAATATTCAAATGCCAAACTTGAATAAAAAATTCGATGAATAATGTTGCTAAAATCATCAAAATACCCAATATCGGGAGGTACCGTTATATGGGGGCTATACGAAGACGTGGACCTGCACAGACAATTTTCTTTCATAGGCTGTATTACCCATTACGAACTTCAAATACCAAATTTGAAACAATTCCGGTGAATAATGTCGCTAAAATCACCAAAATACTGAAAAATGGGAGGTACCTATATATGGGGGCTATACCAAAACTTAGATCTACACGACCCATTTTCAATACGAAAAGACCTGCAGACATAATACACATTTGAGTAAAATTTTATCAACCTACAACAATACATTCGGAAGCTAGAGTGATTTCCACAGACGGACGGACATCGCTAAATCGACATAGAATTTTATGCTGATCCAGAATATATATACGTTGTGTGGTCTAAAATGTATAATTCGAGGTGTTACAAATGGAAAACTTAATATACCCTCTATACTATGGTGGAGGGTATAAAAATGACAATATTACGATGTACCAAGTTTGGGTTATAGTGAACACCTGCCAGACAGACTGATAGATGAAAGGACGTACATCTGTGGATCGACTCCAATTGTCCTGAAACGGATTTGTTCTAAAGCGACCCAGGGTCCAAAACCGTTATTTCTATGAGCCATCTTGGCCGCATACAATGATATATACCCTCTGTAGGCATATGGCATACCAGGTCTGAAGACTAGGAGATATTTCAGCTAGAATTGCTGCAAAGTGAGTGATAAAAATATGTACTCGAATGATATGGTTATAAGTTAGCAAATATAGTCAGACACAGTCTACGTTACCCTTTTCACTTGTCCAATTCTCTGAAATAACCCTTGATTCCAAATATTGATATTCAATTTTACTGACTGTCTTGACTGACAGACTAGTTTTCAAAAGAAGCATTGTCCTGTAAAAGTTAATGAACGCACACATTTACCATTTCTTTGAATTCTCTTTTGTTGCTTGGGTCTGGTATACAAAACTCCATGACAAAATCATTCTTGAAACAATACCGATTTTGGACAATCGACGCAAAGGTAATTCCAGACATAAATTTCCTTTTAAGTCTTTGTGACATATTCTATTTGGAGAGATATGACCTGTCGAATGGACCATTTGGATGGTCCATTTGGATGGTCATTATTGTTGCTACTGTTGTTGTTGTTGTTTAAATACAAGCAAACCATTTTATATTCAAGCAACCAGCCAACCAGCCAACGAACCATCCATCCGTTCAATCGATTAAGAAGTGACCCTTGTGCTGTCCACTGGGAGGGGAGGAGTAAAATATCATAAAGTTTTTCATTTAAGCTGGTTGGGAAACACAAACGCACACACGCTCGCCTATGGATAGCAGAGGATACTTTTGTCTGTTATGGAAATTGCAGGAGAAAAAGAATGAAATTCAGATCTATGTATGTTGGTGTGTGTGTGTGTGTGTGACTATCCAACACCCTTGCACAATTTCACTCAAAAATTGTAATAAAACGGAATATTACAGTATTGTTGAAATCTTTTGAGGTTATGTGCGTTTTTCTCTCATTTTATTGAATTCGCTTAAGGGAGCTCGAAACGAAAAGGAATATAATTTAAATATCTATTTAAAAGCAAAATTCCCCATATTTACAGCTAGGGTGGAACACAAATTTTCCTTTGGCTTTCAATGATATTTTTAAGGCGGTACTCAAGTGGATTTTTTAATATATAAATTAACAATAGCAAAAATTACAAAAGCATATCGTTATAATAGAAATGCGTCAGCTGTCTGTAATTACAATTACAATATCTTTGTAATGACACAAACATTTAATTTGCATTAATTTTTCTCAAAAGGGTGTTCAGTATTGGACACGTGTAATAAAAATTCAGACAAATTTTTCAATAAATAAATGTTTTTTTTTTTAATTTTCGGGATAAGAATTATTGCCATTTATTAGTGGACAAGAATTCTTGCTTCATTCCTTTATTTCCTATATAAAGTAAAATAATCCAGGATGGTAACTATTGCACCAAAAGCAACAAAAGGATACGGTATTGTCATTGAGCGATGACTAGAGCTAGTACCTAGACATTTTTTTATCAAGATCACTATTGGTCACAAATTATAATTTCTCCAAATTTTCTCTTTATAATTCTATTACTCCTCGAAATAATCGCATTAGACCATACAAAGTAAATATATTCTAATTCAATTTCGCTTTATATGTTGAACAAATTGAGGCAGCAGATTTAAAGTTTTTACAAATGTGTATTTCGGACCATGTCGTGCCATGGTTTTGCATAGATTACATTTAACGATACTGGACGATTTTAGGTTCTTCGAAAACATCAATTTTTAGGAAATTTTTTGCAATTTTATATTTTTATTTTCTTCCAAGAATTTCTTCGGATTTTTCTGTCATTTTGTCCACATTGTTTACATTTGAGGGTATGCAATTTGGCATCTCTGATTCTTGCAAACTAGGCAATCTTATTGAAACACGTTAAAAAGCAACAAACTTCTTAGAAGTATGAAGTATCAGAGAAGTCATATTGCGAACTTTTAATACCAATTTTTAAATAACTCTTTCAAAAATGTTTGAACATCGGAAAAATACCTTATATCCGAAGGTACTAATATACATATGTGGGATGTAAAAAATGTGGACCCTCAAAGGTAATTTTCAGTCATAGCATAACGCATTCCAAATACCAAATCGGATATAACTACGTCGAAAAATGTAACATAAATCACCTTACACCCTGAAAACACTATATATTCGAAATATACATTTTTGACCCCGCAAAGTATATATAGTCTTGATCAGCATAAAATTCTATGTCTGTCCGTCTATCCGCCTGTCTTTCTGTGGAAATCATTGAAGTAGATAGATAAAAATTGGTGTGGAAAATGGGCTATGTAGGTTCAAGTTTTAGTATAGCGACCATATAACGATACCTCCCGATATTCGGTATATTGGAGATTTTAGCGACAATATTCATCAGAATTCTTTCAATTTGGTTATTTGATGTTCGTAATGAATGCTACAGCCTATGACAGGAAATTGTCTGTGCAGGTTCACGTCTTCGAATAGCACCCATGTTACGGTACCTCCCGAAATTTCGGTACATTATTGATTTTAGCGACATTATTTAACGGAATTGTTTCAAATTTAGTATTTGAAATTCGTAAAGCATACTAAAGCATATGACAGGAGATTGTCTGTGCAGGTCCACGTCTTCGTATAGCCCCTATATAACGGTACCTCCCGATATTCGGTATTTTGACGATTTTAGCGACAATATTCACCGAAATTGTTTCAAATTTGGTATTTGAAGTTCGAAATGGATGTTACAGCCTAAGACAGAAAATTGTCTGTGCAGTTCTACTTCTTCGTATAGCACTTATAAAACGACACCTCCCGATATTCGGTATTTGGATGATTTTAACGACATTATTAACCAGAATTGTTTCAAATTTGGTATTTCAATTTTTAATGGATACTGTAGCCTAAGGCAAAAAATTGTCTGTGCAGGTCCACATTTTCGTATAGCCCCCAAATAATATTACCTCCCGATATTGATGATTTTAGATACATTATTCACCGATTTTTTAAGTTTCGCATTTAAATATTTTAATGGATTCTTTCAAAAGTTGCCCATGCATGTTCACGTCGTCGTTTAGACCCTAGTATGACGGCTACATTCGGTATTTTTAAGATTTTAACAGATATTATTTTTTTGAAAATTACCAAATTCTTTCCAAATGGTGGAGGGTATTCAAAGTTCCGCCCGGCCGAGCTTACAGCTTTTTTACTTGTTTTGGTTCGGAAACTAGAGACAAGTTATGAGAGACGTAAGTATTAAAAATTATGAGCCTTTATGGGGGAGTTACCATCTCATCATCTTCATATGAGATCTTAAGTTATTAGAAATATTGAAATGTGGTAAATTTGAAGATTTTTTTGAGCGTTTTGTTTTTCTAAATGTTGATTTCTTTGAGGTGGAGGTACCCGGAATAGGCCGACATGCCCCACTTTTACAGCAGAAACTCGATCTAAATTTGACAATAATTTTAAGATGTAACAAGTTTGGACCAAATTGGATACTCTCTTCGAGAGGTATCGTGGGCACAAGCCAAACAGACTGACGGACGGTCGTACACCCTTAGGTCGACTTCAAATGTTCTGAAACGAATTTGGTTCAAAGAGACCTAGTGTCTAAAACTGAAAAAATAATATTTCCCAATTTTTTTTTCGGTCCGGATTCGTCCCTCTTCCAGTTGATGCGTGATACATACATACAATGTTACTATCACAGAATAAACTCTATATTCATATATGTTTATCCATATTACAATCTTGGGCTGAACTTTAAATACCATCATTTCAATGAATAATGTCGCTAAAATGCCGTAAAATACCGAGCACATGGGAGTACCGTCATGGGCTGAAGTTCCCATTAGGAACCTCAAATACAATTCCGTTTAACGTTGTCGCAAAAATCATCAAAATACCAAATATAAGTAGGGACCTAAGACGTAGACCTCTTTGATAAATTTTCATATCATATCATATCATATTATGTAGCACCCGTTAGGAAATTTATATTCCACATTTGAAACATTACCGGTAAATATTTTGCAACAAATCAATAAAATACCGAATATCTGGGACTATACAAAAACTTGGTCCTATATTGACAATTCTATGCAAAGATGTTTCTTACATAAAATTGAAATTGTGTCTAGCACAACAAAAAAAAATCTGTCGGTACAGTTATATAACAATACGTGAGCCTACATTGCCACTGGTTATACCAATCCTGCAGAACTAACACACATCTGAAGAAAATTTTATCAATCTACTTTATTTCATTCGGAAGCTAGAATGATTACCAGAGACGGATAGACAGACAGACGGACTTCGTTATATCGACATTGATTTCATTGCTGATCTATAATATATATACTTTGTGCGGACTTAAATGTAAATTTCGAGGTGCTACAAATGGAATGACAGACTTAATGTACCCTCCATACTATGAGCATGGTATAAAAAGGAATTGAATAACCGATGTTGTCCAAATTTGGCAAATTATAATTTTTCATCCGACTTAGTTCAGGAGAGAATCTGGAGGTTACTGGTCCGAAGTTCCTTGCAACTGGTTAAATAATTCTTGATCAGACAAAATATTTCTTTAGAAAACCATTAATACAAAGAAAATAGTTTTAATGTAAAATGTATATATGTTAATTATACCCTCTGCCATATGGCTAGAGAGGGTATATATCATTTGATATGGTCAAGTACCTCGCCCACAAAGGTAAATATTTTTTTAATAATTATAACTCTTATAAGATGGGATGTAAGAGTCCAATTGTCCTCAAATTTCACACATCCCAATATTTTTATTAACCCAAGGTCTGGTGTTAAGATGAGATATATAGGTCCACTCCTTCTGGTACCTTCCTCACAACGGCGGTTCAAGCTTTTGATAAACAAGGCGCTCAAAGAAAGCGAAGCCTAAAAATTTCTCTCAACCTGAAACTTGATAAGAATATAAAATGTATCGGAATTTATGATTTTATATATTTATATGCTTTTATATATAAATATTCGATTTTCTTGTAATTTTGCCCATATCAATATTTATATCTGTATTTGATGAAGTATAAAAATGGAATACTTCAGTTTATCTGTACCTCACGCACATTTTAACATTTTCTAAAAATAATCACATATCTCATATAAAGTGAAGGAAGTAGTCGATGTAACCCAAACCTGTAATGACACAATATTTATATCATATTTATTTAGGTCAGATACAAAACGGACAATATTGGCCCATTCATGTGGAACCTACTTCGTAGAACAGTTTGAATAATCATAACACAAGTCAAAATATATTTAAATAATCGAACATAGGCTTAGGATATACATCTGTCTCAAGCCCGACTGATAATTGATTACAACACAAATCATATGTTATGGAATTGTTCTAATAACTAGAATTTTTTAAATAAGTTCAATGTTATGAAAATTATATTGTTCGGAAGTAGTTAAGATATCAAACTGATTACGCATAGATGCCTTCGTCGAGTCAGACCACAACTGTCTCCCCTCCGTATTTAACATAACATTTTTCATCGTAACAACTTAATAATCTTCTGTACAGTCATTGTTATGCCATTCACCTTTATCCACATTCACACACACATTCGTACACATCTCGAAAGGAGTCACATTTTATGTTCGCCATTGTGTGGAAGATGTCGAGGTGATCGGCCTGATATTAAAAATGGCCCAAGGATAAATTATACATGCAAATAATAAATCCATATTGTAAATTCCATCATTCTGGCTAAAGTCCTTTGATGTATAAACATTTAAAACAATACACAAAGGGGGGAGGGAAACAAACAACCCAAACAACGACGACGACTGGTAACAGAATCTTTACGGAGAATAAAGGACAAACAGAGATAAAGGCGAACCAGGCACAAAATGGGTGATATCTTTTGTGTCAGACTTAAGGGAAACTCTTACGCAGCAGTAATCGTTTTTTTCTCTCCGGTTTTCTATTGCAGAATCATTTGGGCGGGTGGAAATGCACGCACACACACAGACACAGATACACCTTTAATACGCACCAACATTTCTTTGGAGAAGAACAAACAACGCAACACAAAGTCAAACGATTAAAGTTACGTCAGTCAACAGTTAGCAGCAACGTCCCCCACCTTAAAGTGACAACATGGATGACTTCCATGTCATAACTGCAATCAACAGACATATATTCACACAAACAAACAAACATAGTTACTATGTACATACACACACACACAAAAGTTACGTGGTAGTTGGATGGTATTAAGATTTTGTATCGTCCCCTTAAAAAAAAAACGCTTCGGCTTAAGGAGAGCCATCATTGCTGGCAAACGGTCATTATGGCAGCCGGCCCCAAAACGAAAGATAGGCAAATTGGAAAAAATGTCAACATTTTTATAGGTCGCCGGTCGTTCATACGTTGCGTTCAATGTGAATGCACTTGTTTACGCATTCATAGAAGTGGTCGACACGATGTGCCAACAGCCGAAATGAAGGCAATAGGAGACAAATTGAAATCATAAAACCAAAACGTTTAACGTGGCACAGTAGAGATGCATGCATACATACATGCATAGGTATACATTCGTCGAGCATTTTACAGTATTGAAATGTATACACAGTATTGCAATCACCATGAAATGAAACTTTACATAAAGGAATATTCCTCGAGATCTTTGATTGTATCCTGTGTGAAATTGGAACAGTGAATACAAAGTTGTTTTCCTTTGAAAAGTTAATTCAGAGTTTAAAAACGAATAACCGTTTTTGAGGTTGCAGAAATGGAATGCGGATTCATGAAAATATGTTATTTGGAAATATTTCGGAAGTTTGGAATTTCGTACTAAAAGGGTACGAAAAGTACTAAAAATATTTTCTATAGAGCAAACGGAATGAGCTAGAATTCTGAAATTTGTAATGTAAAAAATGTTTTTTTTTTTTTTTAATTCAAGAAAAAATGTGATTGGAAAATATATCAGATATTCGGAAATTCGTACTAAACGGGTACGAAAAGTACTAAAAATTAAATACATTCTTTTGGACGAACGGAATGAGCTAAAATTTCGAAATTTTTAATGAGAGTCATTAATAAAATTCAGTATAGATTTACCAAAATTCAAACATTAAAATTACGAAAATCCAAAAATGGAACTAAACTTCTAAAATGCTATCATTTGGTAATGTGTGAACGGATTGAGCTAAAAACTTGAAATCTGGTATTGAAATTAATATTGAAATGTAAGTGTGATATGTACCGGTGGTTTTCAAAATGTGTACTAAATGTTCGAACTGTATTAAATAGTACTAAATTTGAAGCAGTCTGGCTTAGGGTGAACGGATAAAACTAACATTTTTATTGGTGCCCCTGTTGGTAGTAGATTTGTGATAAACAGGTGGTTTTGGAAATATGTACCATAAGTGCTCTAAAAATACTAAATAGTACTAAGTTGGTACAATTTGGTATTAGGTGAATATATATAGTCTGAAATCTGAAGTTTGGTATTGGGGTCGTTGTTCATATGGATGTGACTTAGGAAATGTGTACTATAATTGTAAAAGTACTGAATTTCCTTATTTTTTGGATAGAGATAAAATTCTGAAATTTCGTTTAGATTACTGATGGTAACTGTGCTTGTGGCGTCCTATACAGGGTGAGATAAAAAAAACTGCAACAAAGTCAAACGCCATAATTTTTAATTTTTTTGATTTTATTGAACGAAAGCAAAAAATGTCGGAAATATCATCAAATTTTAAAATGAATTTAGATTTATTCGGATTGGTCACATTTGGCTCGAATTATGACCGGATAATAAAACCGTCATACGCTGCCTGAATGTTGCTCTGCGTTATTTTGGCCCACTCCCGGCGAAATGCTTGCTTGAGGTGATCGTATATTTTTATACCCTCCACATTGGAAAGGATGGTATATTAACTTTATCAATCTGTTTATAACATCCTTAAATATTCGTCGTAGACCTCATAAATTATATATATTCATAATCAGCATACAATTCTAATTTTGTCTGTCCGTCTGTTGAAATCACGATACAGCCCACTTTATTTGACGTAGAGCGCCAAAATTTATTGTGTCTAGGATGGTTGGAATTGAAAATGAGATATATCGATCCACGTTTTGATATAGTCCCCATATAATGGTACCTACCGATATTCGGTATTTTGATTATTATTGCCAGGTTTTTTCACGGATTTGTCTAAAAATTGGTATTTGTAGGTCATAACGAGTCCCTGTGCGTGTGGTAAAACATTGCATGTATAGGTCCACGATTTGGTATAGCCCCCATATAATGGTACCTCAACGGTACATTTCTTCGCGATTTGTTTAGAAATTGAAATTTATTGGTCTTAATGGGTTCCAGCTCTTTTGGCGGAACACTGTATGTATAGATCCACGTTTTTGTATAGCCCCATATAGCCGTATTTCCCGATATTCGGTATTTTGATGATTTTTGGAACATTTTCCAATGAATTTGTCTAAAAATTGGTATATGTTGGTCATAATGGACTCTAATGTTTCCTTTACCCTAAGGTGGATGCTATTAAAAGTTTGGCCCGGCCGAACTTAATGTTTTTTTACTTGTTTAGTGTCAACCTTGCTTTCCAAAATACTCCAGACACAAGAATCCGGAGATTTTGGTGGCCAATGTGCGCTGGAAATGAAGCGAGGAACCTAATTTTGTAATCATTTTTAGGTGGCGCGTGCTGAGTGCGATGGTGCTGAGTCCTGTTGGAATGTTCTAGGTCTGCGGCCAAAATGTTTCCGCGCCCAAGGCTTTAAAACACCCGCCAGAATATTTTCACGGTAATATCCGGCATTTATTCTGATGCCACGGTCGATTAATACAAGCGGAGAGCGACCGTCGGCAGTTATGGCGGCGCACACCATCACCATGGCCGGCGTTTGAGTTCTGGTGGCCAACCGAAGGTGCACATTTTCCGCTTACCTCTTTGGCAAGTGAACACGATCATTTTGTTTGTTCACAATCTGCTGGACAACGAATGTTTTTTCATCGGAGATAACCATTGAAATTCGCTTCTTTACTTTTCGAACGATTTCTGCTGATGATATGGGGGCTATACAAAGACGTGCAAAATTTTCTCATAGGCTGTAGTACCCATTATAAACTTCAATTACGAAATTTGAATAAATTCTGGTGAGTTATGCAGCTAAAATCATCATATGGGGCCATACAAAGACGAGGACCTGTATACGCGATTTTCTGTTTTAGGTTGTAGTACTCATTACTTCAGCTACGAAATTTGAAACAATTTCGGTTAATAATGTCGGTACAAATACAAATCATAAAAATACGACCGACATTAATTTGTGTATGCCCATTTAAACAAGTATGCAAAGTCTATAGTCATGCTGGGCCGACCATGTGATACACTACAATATGTTCGAAGTCCTTATGTCAAATCCATTTGGAAGATTTCGTTTTGAAAATAATGTCAAAGAGCCCAGATGTTACCCTTAGGTTTTTGACCCGGGGAATTTGGCCAATATTGACGCACTCCGCCGTGTTGTTACCATTTTATAGCTAAATATAACCCAATGGTCATCCAAAATGCTAGACTTCTTCCATGTCCTTAACTTTCTTCTGATGCGAAATTTAGTGTTGATTGACTTAAAATTTAGCCTATAGAGCGACTCCAAAAATTAGAAAAATTTGATGGTTTTTAGTCCATTTGAAACCCTAAATGTACATCTTAAGAACAATAGGCTTAAATTCTGACCATAACCCTACCCCAAGCAAAATTTCGTGAGGATCGGACGGTAATTGCAACATGTATAAAATACCCTCAAAAAGTAGTGTTGCGGTGTGTAAAAATTTAAAAAAAAAAATACGATTTATCGCATGGCATAAAAATATGACAAAAATAGAATAAAATGGAACAGGAAATATTCACTATTTTAATGTAGGATTTTAGGATTTTTTTGGCAAGATACCATTCCGAATTGATGGGAATAGTGAAAATCGGCCCAGCGATTCTTGACTTATAAGCGGAATAAATAAGATATATTTATTTTACATATATATTCTACCTATTTTTCTATATATCAGATTTCTTGGCTATCAGAATCACTTTAATGGTCAGAAGTGACCTTTGAATGTATTTGTGATATGGCTGGGGAAATTTTCGTCTTTTCTCACAAAAAAAATTAGGGTCTATTTAACCCGTTAAATACTGTCCAATGGCCGCCCAAATGGGTAGGCTTCTGTCCAATGCTAAACTGTAACTCCATATAAATTTCCGCGTCGATTGGTTCATCATTGTGGCCTGTAGAGCAACAGCAAAATCAGAAAAATGCAGTTTTTGGTCCATTTCAATTACTACATATTATGCGATCATATCCAAAAACAATAGGGTTCTATTCTGACCTTAGCCCCACCTCCATTTTCAATTTCGGGAGGATCGGGCCATAATTGCCACCTGTAGCATGATTACAAATTAACATGGACGGACGGGCGGACATACATAGCTGGATCGACTTAGCTCGGCGTGATAGAAAGATCCATATCCATCCATACTTTCCTATGTGGGAAACCAATATTTCGATGTGTTTCATAATTTTTGCCCAATCAAACTTATAATTCCCCCCACAAATAGTGTTGTAGGGTATAAAAATTGAATTTGCGCAAAAACAACTCCGGTCAAACATTTACATTCAATATCTACTAATTCCTACAGACATTTCCATGTAATGAGGCTAAAATTCTAATATTAAAATTAATTTCGATCGAAACGTGTTCGATATCGTATGGGACAATTTGTCCGCAGTATTTTTTCCTTCATTGTATGTGTGTATATGTGTGTTAATGTCCAATTATCTTGAAATCATAGCACATTCCATGCAACAATTAAAAAATCCTGAATAACTTAACTCTTTACTATGCGACATTCAATTGCTAAAGTTAAATTTACCCAGTCATGGCAAAGCACACAACGAAACACGAAGCAATCAACCATCAGAGCAAAATCAAATGACTGGCTGTGGCCAACTTAAAATGCTGACAAGTGCATTTCATAAAGATTATAATTCAAAAGATTTAGGATTTAGTTGTACAACTGAAAAGACAACAAACGATAAAATGGGACTGCGGCAACAGAAGCAGCAACAACAACCACAACAAAACTACGTCATTTCGTTTGTGTGTGGCCAGCAACGAACGTTGTTGGCCGTATTAAAAACTATTCAAGACGGCTGGTTGGCTGCTTGACTACAGCCCCACTACTTATGTAGAACTGTCATCGTCTGCTCGTTTGTGGTAACTGAGCAACAGCAACAACAAGAAGAACAACATCGCCTTCGTTATGGCCACCAACAAGTTTACCTCAGCTCCGCCACTACTCAAGAAACACAGACTGAGTGAGTGGAGCTCGATTTGACAAGTGCTGTGTGTAGCAGTCAAAGGACTCGTTACTACGTGCATTTTCTTGTCATTTGGCGGTTTTTTTTTTCTGCTGGCCTTTCGTTTTTCCTTTTCTTGTGTTGTGTTGTTTGCATCCGCATCTTCGTTGTCTATGCCTTTGCCAGCTCGGGGTGAAGTTGATTGCATTGCCACAAACAAAACTGCCAAGAAGCTGCCGAGAAATGAGCAAAAACTACTTGTGGAAATTCAAAGCCGCACATAAGAGATTATCATTAAGAAATGTAAAATGAAACCCCTCAATTTGTAGCTGTTGTCTTGAAAACGATAAAGTCAGCAAACGACACACACACAGAGGCAGTCACACTAATTTAAACATATACATATATACATTTTTCACTCTGGCAAATAAATATCATGGCAGTGACAATAGATTGTAGGGGGGGGGGTCGGTAAAATTGATGTAAATCTATTGATAGCTATCAAGGTAATCCCATTTGTGATAACTTCTTTTTCATTTCTCTTGTGCATCTTTTTTTCCAGAAATTCACTCTCGATTTATTTCGACCTGTTTTCGCCAATTTGTTGAATTTAAAATCATCATCATTATCTTCGTCGTCATAGTCATCGTTGTGGTATCCCTGTGCCATTTAGTCTGGAGACACGAAATCGAGTTCATGCATGGCCCAAGACCTTTAAACAAATGATGATGGCATGAGTATGAGTTCGATTAATGGGTGAGTAATACTTTCATGGCTAAAAAGTGTGGTGAGTTTCCCTGTTTCCTCAATTCGCCGTGTGTACTAAAATCCTGCACATATTGTGAGAAGTGCTCTGTTCTCTGGCCATTAAAAAGCGTGAGCATTCAGCAAGTTCTCCAGCATGCGCAATGAGGCTTCAAATCAAGTATACGCAGCAGAGCACAATTCAGTTGACGTCAGCCACCGACAACGTCTCTGTCGACGTCGTCGTGCAGTGTTACCCGGTCTCAATGCAGTTACTCTCAGTTGCAGGAAAATATTTTTATTTTACAGATTTTGGAGAATAATCGATTTTAAGTTCTTATCTGTAAATCTGTTGAATATGTTAGAGTTCTCACTGCAAACTTTCTGAGATTTCCTGAGCTATATGAAATCTCTTCCAAATATATTAGTTGGTTCTTATGTCTCTGCCTGTTTGAAAGAGAATATGAGAGGAAAAGGAGTAATAAATTTAAATAATTGGAAATCTGTAACAATTGAATACTGCTTTTGTAGGCATTTGTATTGAGCTTTAATCTATTTCCTGTCTGGCGTCTTAAAGGTTTTGTGCAAAACCTTAGATGTTTAGTTTTTATATATATTTTTTTGATTCCAACTCGAATGAGTTTCTTTTTGGCGGTTGAACTGTTTTTCGAGTCTTTTACTAGAATCGGCAACAAAAAAGGGAAACATTTTGGTAAAAATGCAACAATTTATTTGAATTCGAATATCAAATTAAATCACGTGCTCCTGAATTGTCGAATGACCCAAAACCGTAAATTTTACTTCAAGTTCAGGAAAATAAGCGAAATCATAATGTGTATCCGAAATTAGATTTTTAATACACTTTTTACGTCACGCTTACTGTATTGGTAAAGCCCCAATATATGTTACAAGTAATTAGCGGGTACGGTTTCCTCTGCCGATGAAGTCCTAGCCTATGTAATAATTAATTTCAGCCTTAACCGTTTCACCTTATTTTGACCGTTTGTCGCAGAGGTATCAGCAGAAGTAGACCGATATATCCCATCCTCATACTTGACCCAGCATTGGTAGAAAATTTTAAATGCATAAAATATGATGTTATTAAAAGTATTGATTCTCTCTAGAAGAAGTAGTGGAAGGTAGTTTCTAGGTCATGTTCCAAAACTGAAACACATTGTCGATTTTTACGTGATACATTTTTTTTTAAATTTTGTTCGTTATTTATGAATGAACCAGGAGATTTAATCCGATAATCCGGTTCAAAATTTTGAATAATTATATCTCGTATAAAATGCTAAATTAGCCTCCGATTTCCTTCAAACGTCTGAATATTTCCATTAACACAATATCTGGTGTGAATTTGGGATATATCGGTTCACTATTTCTGGTACCTCCCACACAACAGGTCAAAATTTTGAATATCAATGAAGCCCGTGAAATGCAATATGAGCATTTGATTCCTTCCAATCTCCAATATCGAACTCCAATATTTTTATCAACACTAGATCTGTTGTGAAGATGGTAGATATTTCTATCAATACAGGATCTGTTGTCCTCCTCTCCACTCCTTGTGGTACTACTCCCACAAAGTATTAAAATTTTGAATAATCATAGGTATTATAAGACGCGAACTATGTATCCAATTCTTTAACTATTTCACATATCCTAATATATGTACTAAAACTAAAGTTGGTGGGATCATGGAATATACAGGGTGAGATAAAAAAACTGCAACAAAGTTTACAGTTGCAGTTACACAAGTTTTACATTTTTTTTTAAATTTTTTTGAAGGAAAGCAAAAAATGTCGGAAATAGCATCAAATTTTAGAGTAAGTTTAGATTTGTTCGAATTGGTCACCTTAGGCACGAATTATGGCCTTCAAACGGCCAATGAAACCGTCACACGCTGCCCGAATGTTGCTCTGCGGTACATTGGCTCACTCCCGGCGAAGCGCCAATCTTGCTTTTCAAAATACTCCAGACACAATAGTCCAACGGATTGTTATCCGGAAGCGAGGAACCTCATTTTGTAATCATTCTTGGGTGGCGCGTGCTAAGTCCTGTTGGAATATCCAAGGTATGCGGCCAAAATGTATTCATGTCCAAGGGTTTAATACACCCTCCAGAATATTTTCGGGATAATATTCGGTATTTATTCTCTTCCCACGGTCGATTAATACGAGCGGAGAGTGACCATCGGCTGTTATGGCGGCCCACACTCATTTGAGCCTATCTTCTTTTTATTGCGGTCTAAGTTCTTGCACTTTTTGGAATTTAAATGGCTCTATCCCGAGTATTATGATAAAGTGAATGATTTACAGTGTTGTATATTATAGCTCATTCCCAATAAAAGTTCGCAAACTTGGTTCTGCAGATTTATCAAATAAAAACGGGGAGCCTCTGTTTAAAAATATGGTCTACTGTTAGATATATGTCGGCTTCAATTCCACTCCTGACACAAATAATGAAATATTTTTAATTTTCATTATAAAACACATCATTCATTTCGATACGATTACATTTGCTACATGAATATCTTTAATATTCACATGCGCTACTGGCTTTTATTATAATCTGAATATTAAAACATTTCTAAACAAGGCCGTCTTCGCAGTTGTGAAGAAATAAAGTCCTTTGAAGATAATTTCATTAATTTCTGATTCAAAGTCAGTAATCATATCATATCAAATTTTAGTTATTTCAAAAAGTTCAATACCAAGAACAAAGTTTAATACCTTATAAAAATTAAAGTAGATTCTGTTAAGATGTTTAAGGGAATAATGTTATTCATGTGTAATCTCTTTTATTAAGAGCTAGTTTCCATAATAACTGAACTTCTCTCTTATTTGTCTCATCTCAAATATACTCACCACCTTTGATATAGTTTCCAAATAATTAAAATTATCTAATTTTTCTCTATTAACAATGTTATCTTTGAGACACTCTTTGAAATCATTGTAGACTTTCAGAGGAGACAAAGAGTAGTCCAAATTTCTCTCCTATAATCCTGCAAAAGATAACTGTCATTATATCTCTTACCCACATAAGATATTTGTACATAAATAGAGCACTACTTTTAATATTATTAAGAGAACATTGTGCTCTCTCATTTAAGGCATCTTAGAGATAACTAATTCTCAGTGAAATAAATAAATTCGAGTCTCATCCACTGGATGCATATGTCTACTAATCCAATATTTACTAATTCTCTTTTTGTCCTTTTTTATCCTGCTTCCCAAGTTTTCTTTTCTCTCTTTGTTTTATTTCTGTTAAGGTCAACGTATAACATAAATTCACCTCTAAAACAATGTTTTGCACTCCTCCCCTCTCCCCCTTTTTCGTATCAACCTTTTTTGCTTTTAGGCATTTGATAATAAAACAAAACAATGAAATGATATGAAGCAGCTTCGTCCTTTCACATGCACAATCTAGGATATGCACCACCACTTGGACAATGCCGACGAACACCCACAGCATAACTCTTGCCGGTGTTTTATTTGCATTTAAATGTAAACGACCGCTTGTCAAAGTAGAAAAAAAGGGGGAAAAAGAAATGAAAATACACATCTTGGCGTAGCTTTCCTTCTTTTGCTTCTTCTTCCACTCTTGGCTCGAGGGCCAGGCATCGTCTTGGCAACGCTAGGATTCGGTTCATTTTACTTATAGAATGCATGCTATGTTATGCTACGTAATAAACAAATAATTAAGGTGCTCAAAAGGAATTTTTATAATGTTGAGACAGCATGCACACTCATGCAAACACATGGCCATGGCCAGGGCTCAGATGGGGAAAAGGGGGGACTACGATGACTCGAAACTCGAAGAGCAAAAAGAAACAAGACTGGCTACCTAGCCAGCCAGTCAGCAAGCTATAACTCTAAAAGAATGCTATTTAAATTCGCCCAACACCAACGAGAATGGGAGAATGCCGCACAGGGAGGAAACAAGAAGAAGCTGGAGCTCTATGGCTCTGTAACTCTGCTTTGTGCCATAACCAAGAAACTTTCTTTGTTTTGTACAATGTAATGGGAGATTAACTTTAATCAAGAAAATTGTTGAGTTCATGTTGTAGACGCTTGTACTGCTTGATCTATCCTGGGTCCTTTGAGTGAGTGACTGTGTGTGTGTGCGTTTGGAGGCAACACAAAAGTGCGGAAAAAGTTTGAACTTTCAAATGCTGAGCAGAACCCTGAAGAAGTTCTTGGCCTGCCTGGGTGCCTGCCTGCTGTTGGTGACGAGTTTGAGCATTTAGTTTTTGTTCGTACTTTCTTGCTTTGACTCAGTTTAGTTTTTATTTCATTACGTGTTATTTCCTCTCGTTGCAGATGTCATGGACTTCATTTTTGTCTGTACTTTTTTTTTAAATACTGGAATTGTTTTTCTTCTTTTTTTGTTGTTCTATTTCAAGGTATTCGTGTAATAATTTCTTACTTTGGTATTCCAGTTTTCTGGAAATTTATTTGCTGACATTCTTTTGCATATTTGTTTTTTATAATGAATAAGTTTGGAACGACACAAAAATTATTAAGCCAAAAGAAAACTAATTGAAAATGCAGCTTTTGTGGATGGAACCACAAAACATGTCGAAGTAAAAGCTAATAACTTTATTGAATTCAAAAAAAAAATATTTAAAAACATTTTTTGACGTCCAATTTGTTTCTGAAGTCCTTTTAAAAGCAAATCAAATTAATTTTCCTCAGGGGTTTTGAAGACCAGAAATTTCGGATTTAGTTTACATTATATGCATTAAATAAAAGATACGCATATTTCTTATGTTCACATACCTACTTACATTCATGCATGAACACTTACATATGAATATGAAATTATTTTATAAAATATTTGAAAATATACAATTTTAGAAAAGACTTTGTCACATCGACAGGCAGTATAAAGGCCTTTCGGCTATGTCTTGTCCCCGACATAACACACAATAGACCAAATTAATTTAGTTGTCAGTGCATTTATGGAAGGGAAGGACAAAATAAATTTTGATATAAGTCTGATATAAATATTAACGTGTGGATATTTTGTACTATATCGGCGTCCATTTAATCTGAAATTTTCTGTAATTTTATTTTTTACTTTTGCCTAAGGTTTTCGACTTGTGACCTACATTGAATTTTTGAAACATTAAATTCCACATACAAAAAAACCCATGCATCAAACTTTTGCGGATTTTTTAAAAATTGTGGTGGAAACTTCAAAATCTGAAGGTGGTGGGGGTATATTAACTTTGACATTCTATTCGCAACACTTCCAACTATACATAGGTACATATATTCCTATAACACATATATTTCTATAAAGTACGAAGTCTGGTTGACGATGTTCGCTAGTATGTTAAAATTCCGATAGAGCTTACAATTTTCAAGATTAATGATTTCATATTCGTAGATACTCCTTAGGAATTTGGTATTGGAAATGGGTAACATATACGACATTATTCTTGAAGTAATCCAAAGCTCTTGATGGATTTAGCCGATATTGACAATTTTCGTACCTGACCTAGTATCGGCAAAAGTATTAAGATTTGCAAAGTTTGCACAAAATCGAATGATCCTTTCTCTTACTATGAGATAAATTATTTTCTCAGGCAATTTTGACTTTTTTAGGGGAAGTACTAAAAAGAGTGGACCGATATTGCCTATCTCCGAACTCGATTGAAATTTGACGATAATATTAGGATGTACCAAGTTTGGAGCAGATTGAATACTCCCTTCGAGAGTTATAGTGCGCACCAGCGAGACAGACAGGCGGACGGACACTATTTGATCGACTCCAAATGTCATGAAATGGATTTGGTCCAAAGGGACCTAAGGTCTAAAAACCTTATGTCAATGACTGAAGGGTATAAAAAGATGGAATTTCTTTACTCTCAGCCCTATGTCATTTGATACGGCCAAAACCTGCCTTATCGAAATAATGCTTTTAGACCCTAGGTCTCTTTGGACCAAATCCGTTTCAGGACATTTGGAATCTAGCGATGTCCGTCCGTCTGGCTGGTGCGCACGATAAATCTCGAAATGAGTATCTGATTTGATCCAAACTTGGTGCATCGTAATATTATTATCAAATTTACGTCAACTTCGGAGTTGGGCAATATCTGTCCACTCCTTCTGGTATCTACTCCACAAAAGGTCGAAACTTCAAAAAAAAAAAAAAATATTTTATTGCACGAAAAGAGAAAAGATAATCCAATTTTGCATATCTAAATATTTGCTCAGTGCTAGGTCAGGTGCGAAAAGGGACAATATCAGTCCACTCCGTCAAGTACGTCCTCCACAAAGGGTTACAATTTTGAATAATTATAACTCTTATAAAATGAGATGTCCGATTGCTTTCAAATTACACACAGTACAATATTTTTATTAGTCCCAGGCCTGGTGTGAAGTTAAATATATATTGGCCCACTCCTTTTGGTACCACCAAAGGTTCAAAATTTTGAATATCTATGAGGCTCATAAAACGAAATTTACATTCGATTCCATTCAGACTTGGTATATCTTACTATTTCTATCAACACTAGATCTGTTTTAAGTATGGTAGAGATCGGACCATTCCGTCTGGTACCTCCCTCACAAAGAGTCAAGGTTTTGAATATCCATGATGCTCATAAAACGCGATTTAATTCTGATTGAGTACATTTCAATATTTCTATCAACATAACATTTATTATAAAGATAGAAGAGATCGGACCTCAAAGGGTCACCTACCCCACAAAGGGTCTAAATTTTGAATAACGAAAATTATCATAGAATCCGATATAAGCATTCAGTTCTCTTCATATTTCACACATCCCATTATTTCTACTAACATCTGCTGTGAAGATGGGATATATCGGTCCACTGCTTCTGGTGCCTACCCCACAAAGGGTTAAGATTTTGAATAACTATGAAGCTCTTAAAACTCGAAATTAACATCCGATTCCATTCAGACTAGGTACATCTCAATATTCCTATCGACACAAGGTCGGTCATAAAGATAGTTGAGATCGGACCACTTTTACTGATACCTCCCCCACAAAGGATCAAAGTTTTGAATAAACAAAACGATTATAAAATCCGAATTAAGCATCCCGTTCTCTTAATATTTCACACATGCAATTATTTTTACTAACACGAGATCTAGTGTGAAGATGGGATGTATCGCTCAACTCCCTCTAAGTACCTTCCCACACATGGTCAACATTTTGAATATCCATGGAGCTCGCGAAATTAACATCCGATATTATTCTGACTGGGCACATCTCAATATTTCCATCAACACAAGATCTCTTATAAAGTTCGTAGAGATCGGACCACTTTTTCTGGTACCTCCCCCACAAAGGGATAAAGTTACGAATAACCAAAACGGTTATAAAATCCGAAATAAGCATCCTACGCTTTTCAAATTTCACATATGCAAATATTTTCGCTAACTCAAGATCTGTTCTGAAGATGATAGACATCTGCGAATCCCTTCTGGTACCTCACCCCACAAAGTGTCAGAATTCTCTAAACATCAATATGTCTTAACTTGCGAAACAAGTCAGCGATTGCTACATCTAAAAATATCTCTCTACAAGAAGCCAGAGATGAATATGGAATTTATGATTTCCCATATAATTTGATATTTTTTTGTAATCGCTCATAATTTTTTTTATCTGTATTAGGTAGAGTGTACAAAATACTTTGTACATATTTTTGAGTGCGATTGAGGCGCTGGGAAAATGTAGCAATAAAAAATAAATGTTCTAAAATTAAATATTTCCCAGCCGCCATAAAACATCACATGTGAAGAATTCGGTGATCTTGTACGCTGACGCATACGATAATGTGAGAGATAATAAAGGTTATGACCCACACGCACATAGAGTATGAAAATGAAATTCTTCGGTCGACTATGTTTGGAATCTCACGCACATTTTTTAAAAATGATCACATATTTCATATACAGTGAAGGAAGTATTCAACATAGTCCAAACCTGGAACGTCGCAATTTTATATCGTATTTATTTAGGTCCGATACGAAATGGACAATGTTGGACCACTCCTTCGGAACCTACTTCAAAACCGGTCAGCAAATTGAATAATTATAACAGAAGTCGAAATATATTTTTATAATCGAATATAACCGAATGATATTAACTTGTTTCTTTTTTAGATTTCTTACTATTAGAGGAAACACTGGCATAAGTACCTTTTATCTTGCCTAGACCCTCTAAAGCTGGACCCTCGATGAATAAATTCAACGTTTTCTCGACACATACAATTTTTATTTTATTTTCCCTACAAATTTACTTCATACTTCCTTGAAGGTATTTTGATCATTTGGTGCACTTCTGTATCATTTTATATTATGCCTTAATTATTTTTAACGAATACATAACATCCTAGACGATCATCACAAAAATGGATATTAATTTTTTGCTCCCTGTTTCCATTCACAAATTCAATATAAATTGAAGAAGAAGTAAATAAATACGTTCCACTTGTATATGTATGGGTGTAGTAAATTGCATCACGTTGCAATATTTTAAAATTACACTACCGCTCCGACTTCTGCCCCGAACTTCAGTAACACATCCAACATCTGATGCTGGTGGACAACATTCCCATGCATTTTTTATCTTTTGTGAATTACACAACATGTTTAAAGTGTCTCTACGTACGATGACGGTGTGTGTGTGTGTGCACACATCATTTATAGAAAGAGCATTTGCATGATGGACAGAGAGAGAGGAAAAAAGTCATTCTGACCTGATATTGCTGTAAACGGACAACAATCTTTCGAATGTCATTCAATCTATTTATTTCTATATGTTGAAAAAAAAAAAAAAAGTCTTTTACAGTTGCAGTGAATATCGGAATGGAAAAGTGGGGTAGAGAATAATGAATGGGTTAGAAATATTTTAATAATTCGTAATTACATATAAAGAGACATTTTTATCATTTAAAGACAGCTATGAGCACCTATGAGTATATCGAATAAATATGGAAATTATCCAAAAAAAAGTAGACAATAAAATAAAATAAAAATGAATTTGATTAATCTACATTTTGCACTTTGGTCAGATAGAAATGATAGAAATTAGGGTATATACAGGGTGCGATGAAAAAACTACAACCATCTTCAGACTGCTGTCATTTCTAAACCACTCGCCCGACAGCTGTTAAAATTATTCCAGTGACAGCTCATTATATTGTTTACAAGCGTACAAAGGCATTTTGGTGAGAATTTTGCAGAAAAAAAGTTATTTGTGATGAAAATCAAGCGTGTAGTGTGATTTCTTTATATTTGGCTAGAAAACCACAAGTGGCTATCGTTAGAGCACTTCAGCATTTAAATCTGGATAAATCTATTGTGTCTCGTACCATCGCTCGTTACCGTGATACTTGTAGCGTAGCCCAACGTCAAGGAAGTGGACGAAAAGAGACAGCAACATCAACAGAAATTGTTCGAAAAGTAAAGAAACGACTTTATCGAAGCCCACGTCGCAGTTGCCGCTTCGAAAAATGGTTCGTGAGCTAAACATGTCGCAATATTCCATTCGGCAAATATTGAAAAATGATCTCGGGGTAAAGCCATTGAGACTCCAAAAAGTGCAAGAACTTACACCGCAACAGAAAGAAAATAGACTTAAAAGACCTAAAAGTTGCTTCGCTTGGCCGAAAGTGATGACCTGCCGAACTTCGTTTTCTTCGATGAGAAAATATTCGTTGTCCAGCAGTTTGTAAACAGACACAATGATATTGTTTGCTTGTCAAATAGATCAGCTGAAAATGTGCACCTTCGGTTGGCCAACAGAACTCAAGCGCCGGCCATGGTGATGGTGATGGTGTGGGCCGCCATAACAGCCGATGGTCGCTCTCCGCTCGTATTAATCAACCGTGGCATCAGAATAAATGCGGAATATTATCGCAAAAATATTCTGGAGGGTGTATTAAAGCCTTGGGCACCCAAGGCCGCAGACCTTAGAGATTCCAACAGGACTCAGCACCATCGCACTCAGCAAGCGTCACCCAAAAATAGATACAAAATGAGGTTCCTCGCTTCATTTCCAGCGTACGGTGGCCACCAAAATCTCTGGATACCAATCCGTTGGACTCTTGTGTCTGGAGTAGTTTGGAAAGCAAGATTGGCACTAAAAAATGTCAAAGTGTCGATCACCCCAAGCAAGCGCTTCGCCGGGAAAGGGCCAAAATACAGCAGAGAAACATTCAGGCAGCGTGTGACGGTTTCATTGGCTGTTTGAATTCACAATTCGTGTTGACCAATTCGAACATATCTAAACTTATTCTAAAATTTGATGCTATTTCCGACATTTTTTGCTTTCATTCAAAAAAACTTGAAAATCGGAAAAACTAAGAAATCTCATCAAACACATTTCCCTTCCCTTTTAAACACTCCTCGTAGGAACATGTTAGATTTATCCCACCCGATATGAGATTGCATGACCAAATGCATTTATACTAATCGAAGTATGATAATGAAATCCATTTCTGGATGTCCCACAGTGTTTATAAATGGACACCTTAAGGCTGGCTGGACTATGTTGCTATAGCGTGTTTGAATGGGACGTTGAACTTGCTACTGGGTGTATTACAACTATTGCAGAGTGTGACCAATCGTACTTTTACACCCTCCGAACACAACTGTTGTGTCACTTACATAAGTGTCAATCCGCATGTCCATCAGTGACGGCGATGACGACGACGATGATGAAAAACAGAAATTGAAGGATAAAATAAAACTCAATTCGTCGAAGGCACGTCCATACATAAATATACATTTTAGATTGTCTTTTGTATTGCATGTCCGATTAGAGCAGAAACACACACATACACACACAGCATGGACATTTTCCTCGAACTTGGTATGAACGGATTGTGTAACATCTGCATGAGTTCAATTGGGTATGGAATTTCATGCCACTCAGTCAGTGTAACTGCATTTGAAGATCAGACGAACAGGAAGGCTGAGAGACAGACAGACGGACGGAAAGAAATACAAATGCAAATTTACCAAAACAAAATGTGTGCTAAAATGAAGATGTCTTTTACGAGCACAAACTGCCGGAGGACAACCAATGGAATAACCCAGTGAGAGAGATTCACATGAAGCAAATTTTATCCAAAACATTAATTTTTAATTCAAAAGACATGATGCAGTTTCCGGCAAAGAAAAGCGAAATCATCCACATCATCAACAGCAACGATTACGCCATCGCCATCAACAACAACATCAACATCAGCAGCAGCATCATCATCATCAACAGCTATGATGGTGGTGGTGAAAGGCTTTCATGCGCAACAACGATGGGGGGTATTTTCAGTTTAGTCATGCCACTTCAAACATAATATTTAAACGTGTATATAATAGCAAAAGGAGGGGATTGGTGTGGGAAATATAAATTAACTTACTGTTATATGGGGCTACAGAAAATCCTTAGTCTATAAAAACCTCGGTCAACTAAAAATATCACATCAGATATATCAGCATGAAGAGTTCGATCGAAGCTTGATGCACATAAAAAGTTTGAACAGAATAGGGGAAATTTTTCATATGGGCAAATATTCCTACATCGTCATCAAAAATGCCATAATAATGTGTGGCTACAGAGAGCCAAAAGACTGATAGTATGACAAGAATGCAGTGCGAAGGAATGAAATGGGTGACCGACTGATGCATAACCCAAGGATATAGTTGGACTTTTTTACTTTTACTGCCCTGTGAAAAGTTTGGACTAAATTGGGGATATTGCTTTGTTAATCCTTTTAAATTTTTTCCGCTTTTCCGAAAGGTATACGAAGAAACAGCTTCCTACAAAGTTTAAAAATATTTAACAAAATTTAATTTTTTTAGCATAATAACAAAACCAAGTGACATATCGGTGATTAGAACGTTTAAATCGTAAAGTAAACTAACTAGAGGGTCAAATTCCACCTCTTCCACATTTTCGAAATAGTACATTTTTCGATTACATTATATATATTTGTTATAAAGGGTGAGATAAAAAAAACAGCAACAAAGTCAGACGCCATAATTTTTACAATTTTGTTTTTAATTTTATTAAATGAAAGCAAAAAATGTCGGAATTATGGCCTTCAAACGGCCAATGAAACCGTCACACGCTGCCCTAATGTTGCTCTGCGGTATTTTGGCCCATCCCGGCGAAGTTGGCACTAAAAAATAACCGAAGTGGCGGTGATCGACAAGCGAGGAACCTCATTTTGTAACCATTTTTGGGTGGCGCGTGCGGAGTGCGATGGTGCTGAGTCCTGTTGGAATGTCCAAGGCTTTAATACACCTTCCAGAATTTTTCCGGGATAAAATGCGAAAGCGACCATCGGCTGTTATGGCGATCCACACCCATCACCATGGCCGGCGCTTGAGTTCTAGTGGCCAACCAAAGGCGTACATTTTCAGGTGACCTCTTTGGCAAGTAAACACGATCATTTTGTTTACAAACGGCTGGACAACAAATATTTTCTCATCGGAGAAAACCAAATTCGGCAGTTCACCACTTTCGGCCAAGCGAAGCAACTCTTTAGCTCTTTTGAGTCAATTTTCTTTCTGTTGCGGTGTAAGTTCTTGCACTTTTTTGGAAAATCAATGGCTGAACCCCGAGATCATTTTACAATTAGTGTCGAATGGAATATTACGATATGGTCAGCTCACGAGCCATTTTCGGCCACTGCGATGCGGGTTTCAACCAAGTCGCTTCCTAAGTTGTTAAAACATTTCTGCTGATGTTGCTGTTTTCTTCCGTCCACTTCCTTGACGTCGGGCTACGCTACCAGTTTTACGGTTTTTTGTGGGATGTACCAGAAGGTACATAGCATATCTTGTGTTAGTAAAAATAATGGGAGGTGTGAAATATGAAGAGAACCGGAAGGAAAGGTCCGAACTCTGCCATCTTTATAACAGATCTTTAGATGATGGAAATATTAAGATGCGCCAAGACTGAATGGGACCAGATATTACTATCGCTGTTTGTGAGCTTAATGGATATTTAAAATTTTGACAATTCGTGGGGGAGGTACCAAAAGGTATATATCGATATGCGCCATCTTCACACGAGATCTTGTATTAGTTGGATTATTAGAATATGTGAAATTGAACAACATCTGCCTATTATATCAGATTTTATAAAACTTTTAATTTTTCCAAATTTTGACCCGTTTTGTGGGAGGCATTAGGAGCCGTTCTATCGGCTTTTATACCGGCGGAAATATTAAAATGAAGACCATTTATAATTTTATAACATCGGTTATAATTTTATAATTGTTAGAAATGTTGAACGGTTTATGGGGAGATACCAGAAGGATCTTTCACACCAGATCTTTTGTAAAAACATTCAGATTTGTGAAATTTGAAGAGAATCCGATTGTTATTTCGTGTTTCATAAGCGATATAAATATTCAAATATTGACCTGTTGTTTGACCAGTAGTAGTTCGACCTATCCAATATTGGGATATGTGAAACTCTTGTTTCATATTTGATAAGTTTTGAGATTATTCAAAATTTTGATCCATTTTGAGGGAGGTACTCGAAGGAGTCGGTAAGCTAGCACTAATGCAAATAATAAGATTTAGTTTGAACAAAATCGGATGATTTTTTCTATTTGTATGAAGTAAGTAAAAATTCTAGCGTAATTTTGACCTTTTTTGGCAACACAAAAAGGCCCGATATTGCCCATCTCCGAACTTGATCTAAGTTTGTTAATAATATTACGATGTTCCATGTTTGGAAAAAATAGGATATTTATTTCGAGAGTTATTGTGCGCACCAGCCAGCCAGACGGACACCCCTAAATCTACTCCAAATATCCTGAAATGGATTTGGTGCAAAGAGACATTGGGCTAAAATCGTGAGTCACGTTTAGTCCGTATCAAATGATAAAAATTGACCAAGGCCCATAAACCAATGACTCTTGAAGAATTCTAAAACCCCTTGATTGCGAATGTTGTAAAATATTTATAAATGTAAAAAAATTGCAGTATTTTGGAAAGTTCTAAAATTGGCGAAAACAAATATTAATAATTTTTGGAAATCGATTATGCAATATTTGCATACTGAGCGACCACATTTCTTCTGTTCTGAGACTTATGATGAATTTGGTCTAGAATATTTTTTCCTTTTAACTAACACCTATAGTTAATTCTGAGACTTATAGTAATCCTCATTCTAACCACCTGGTTCACCCAACCTCCATTTAACCATGGACGAAATTAGAACCCATTATAACTCATCATCAGCTTTCGATGTATCACGAATAGTAAACTGAACATGGCAAACTCACTCATACCTCCACAAATAACATCTATCATCAGACTCATCATCTCCACTCCGACGATGTTACGTCGTCTACGTATTCCTTTATATCTTTTCATAGCCAATCTAGCGTAACGAACTCTTCTTCGTTTTCTGTTTTTAGAAAGAAAAAATACGGTTTCTTACTATGTGTGTTGTAAGCAAAAATCATCAACCATCACTAAAAATACGTTTTGACTCAAACACAGATAACCGAACAACAGTAAAAGGTTTTAACAGCAGCAGCATCAGTCGAACATCGAAAATGGAATCCAAAGGCATAGTCACATACAAGCCGGCAATGCATGGCTGCACAGCAAAACACACACAGCCACCAGCCACGTAAGCGGCTAAGGATTATTCCGACGTAAGGCATAAACAGCAAATAGTTGTTGCACAGCAATCATCACATAAATACAACTTGCAACATGTTTTGAACAGCGACAAAAAAAAAATGGACACAAACCTAAAAATATGAATCGTTTACACCTTAACGCGGACTTTATTCTGAATGTACTAAAGAAAACGAATTATGATATTTTTGAGGCACTATTGCCAGAATTTAATATGGAGATTTTAAAAACTAATCTTTTTAAAGAATGGTTATTGATAGTTTTCTATATGACATATGCTTTGCACATAGAACTTATACAGATAAATTGGAATTCTAAGCATTATTTCACTTAAAGCGAAGAGACTATTCTACTTGGTTTAAAACCTCAACATAAATTATTTAACTAATTATTCGTATCAAACTAAGGTCAGATGGGAAAAAAGAAAATATTTGCGTATCCCCAAAGAGGGGATACAATTTTAATTAATCAAGTGAAGGAATTAATCGAGTTTTTTTTACAAATTTCTAGTATTACTTTTGTATACCCTCCAGCATAGTATGGAGAGGGTATTAAGTTTATCATTCGGTTTGAAACACATCAAAATATATATGTTCCTGATCAGCATAAATTCTATTTCCATTACTTATGCCCGTCTGTTTGTTTGCATTTCCGTCCGTCTGTGGAAATCCCCCTAGCTTCCCTACGAAATGAAGCAGTTTGTACAATTATACTCAGATATATTTTAGGTCAGTAGAACTTTTGGTATTGAAAATGGGCCGTTTCAAATTTGGTATTTGGAGTTGGTAATGAATACTACCTTCTTTGGCGGAAATTTGTCCATGCAGGTTCAACGATATTTTGCAGATTTTAGCTACTTCTTTAATTTAATTACCTCTAGCTTAGCATTTCGAATTCATAATAAAAGGGCTTGTCTATGAACTGCAAATAATTGGCTATACAGCCGTATAGCCCTTCTATAACTATAATACTTCATATTCAAATTTTTAAAATTTCTGCAGCATTTTTCAAAGTATTTTTTTTTCTTTTTAAACGTTTTTTTTTAAATATTTTTATACCCTTAACCTTAAAAGAAGGGTATATTTAATGTGTCATTTTTTGTAACACCTCTAAATATTCATCGCAGACCACATAAAGCATATATATTGATTATATGTATAAAATTCCAGGTCGATTTAAAGATGTCCGTCTCGAAATCACGATACAGCCCACATTATTTTACGTAGAGCTTTGAAATATGGCACAATAGTTTGTACTGTGTCTAGGATGGTTGGTATTGAAATTGAGATATATCGGTTCACGTTTGGTTATAACCCCCATATAACGGTACCTCCCGATATTCCTTATTTTGATGGTTTCGGACTCATTTTTGCAACAATTCGTCGAAAAATTTACATTTGTTTTTCGTAATGGGTTCAGCTTCTGTGGCAGGGCATTGAATATGTAGGTCTGTGTTTTCTAACGGCTTCACCCACTTTTCTGAAACCTTTAACTCTTTAATCCAACCCACTTCACACCTATTTGTAGTTTAAAGCGAAACACTTTTGAATCCAGATACATACATGTTTTGTTTAGCTAATGGTGGAGTGTATTTAATGTTGGTCCTCATTTGACCAAATCCGTTTCAGGACATTTGGAGTCGATCTAGCGATGTCCGTCCGTCCGTCTGTCTGGTTGTCACACACGATAACTCTCGAAGGGAGTATCCAATTTGGTCCTCACTTGGTACATCGCAATATAATTATCAAACTTAGATCGAGTTCGGAGATGGATAATATCGGACATCTCCTTTTTGTACCTCCCCAACAAAAGCTCGAAATTTTTCAAAAAAGTTTTTATTGCACAGAAAGGGAAAGGATACTCCGATTTCGTTCCAACTTTTTTAAATAATCCTAATATTTACAAAAGGTTAGGTGCTAAAATGCACAATATTGGTCGACTCCATCAAGTACCTCCTCCCTAAAGGGTCAAAATTTTGAATAATTATAACTCCTATAAAATGTGATGTAAGATTACGATGGTCTTCAAATTACACTCATAACAATATTTTTACTATCCCATATTTTGGTGTGAAAATGGAATATTTAGGTCCACTCCACCACTTCTGGTACCTCCCCACAAAGGGTCTAAATTTTGAATGTCCATGAAGCTCTTAAAACGATAAATTAAAACCCGATTCAATTCAGACCTAGCACATCTCAATCTCCTATCAACACAAGATATGTTAAAGATGATAGAGATCGGACCATTCCTTCTGCTACATCTCCCACAAAGGCTCAAAGTTTAAAATAACTAAAGCGATTATAAAATCCGAAATAATACATACCATAATTTCAACTAACACAAGATCTGATTTGAATATGGGTTATATCGGTTGACTCCATCTGTTGCCTCCCCCACAAAGGGTAAAAATTGGCAAATCTCAATATTTCCATCAACGCAGGATCTTTTATAAAGATGGTAGAGATCGGACTATTTCTTCTGGTATCTCCTCCACATAGGGTTCAAGTTGCAACTTCTTCTATCTAAATATTTCTTTCAATATGATAAATATGGAAATTATGATTTCGCATAAAACTTGATACAAATATTCGATTTTCTTGAAATTTTTCTCATATCAATATTTTTATCTGTATTAGATGAGGTATGAAAATGGACAACTTCGGTCATCTTTAATGGTACCTCAACACATAAATAAAACCGTGCCTTTTGGTTGTGTATGATTAGTAGGGATTGATGCTTTCCAACTTGTTTAACTTCGGTACATATTTTCACATAAGCACCATATAGTGGAGATGACCGATTTGTATTTTCAAAACACAATTTTATTCATTTTGAATATTTTATTTTGAATATCTTAATATTTAATTTAATTAAATTTTTTTAATTTCTTTAAAAAAAGCATTTTTTAGTAAAATTTTTATTCAAACACAAGTGCATGTGTTGCACATTATATTTTCAATTCTTTATAGACGTTACTCTAGAATTGGAATTTGAAACAATCTGAAGTTCTTTAATATCACATTTTCTTAATGCCTTTTGGCAAATTACTTGTTATCCTTTATGTTCAGTCCTTGTGAAACCATATCAATAGGCAGGGGGTGCTTGGCAGAGTAAACGGAAGTTTAATGAAGTCTTCAGCAAAAGAAAATTCTCAAAAAAAAAAAAATTAAATGAAAATTTCTCAAACATTTCAAAATGTTCTCAAAATGGGACACAAAAACCTATGTCTTCTTTTTCACATATTTATATATTACTGTGTGTTTCGCATATCCCAACATACCAAAAATACAATGCAGCTTGAGAACAATATTATAAAAATATAATTTTTCAACAATGCTTGAGAAACACTTATGTTCCACAAACATTTCTCAAATCTGTCCCTTGTTGACAAATTAGTTTTGATTTTTTGTGAAAATTGTCAGCAAGAAATTATTTTCTTTGGCAGAAAACAAAATCACGCGAATTTAGGACCCATTTCTGGACCGAACCCTTAAGGTATGCATGAATAATAAATCCGGGAAACTTTCACATAAATTATTCCAATCCCATTTCAGATTGGAAGCATCAAAAAAGTTGAAGGAATTCAATAGATGTGTAGTCTTAGTGGAAGAGATGCAGAAGTTCAAATAAGGGAGAAGAAAGCGTCAGGGTATCAAGGCCACATGAGGCAGTGACTACTGGGATGTCCATCAAGGAAAAAATGTGAAAAATGATTAAAAATTTAAAATATAATAATATTATATACTATTACAAAAATAAGCTTATTATAATATTATTTTTGTATGCTTATTCTACAATTTCAAGTATAAGCTTATAAATAAGGGTTCCGTTTCGATTATTCTATACTTGTTACACAAACATTTTTCAATGTTTTCTCAAGATTTTCTCAAGCTTAAGGCTTATGTTCATAAGCTTATTGTAATATTATTCTCAAGCCATTTTGGTATGTTGGGATATGACATAAAACACACACATTGAATTTTAAAGAATGCCAGGCTAATATTTCAGCCAGCTAATATTTTTTATCAGCAGCAAGGAATACCCTTGACAAACCGTTGCTCCCCAAATCCCTGTTGAAATGAATTCCCGATACAGGAAGAAATTGCTAAAAATAGAAAAATAAATATATAAATGCACTCAGCGACTGACTGACTGACTCTGCATCTTGGTCCACGCGAAGGAAGATCTATGGGATTTTTCCAATGTCTGGTTAACACACTCATCCCGCAGACATAGATTTACACATACCCATCTCTACGCTTAGAAATATTGTTTCTCCTGCATGTATGTATGTACATGTATGTTATATGATGTGTTTACGAACTTCCCAGCAAGCATTTGGAAGTGAGTGACTCACTTCCATTTCAAGATGCCACTTCTGCGACGCTTCTAATCCTAATAAATGCGATAGTATGTAGATTTACAATAACAAAACTACTGTTGTCTACTTTCTATCGTCACGTAGTTACTACTTAGTGGCGCAAGAAAGTTAAAAGAAGGTGTCTCGTGTGCAGACACTATCTAGTGACTGCCATCGGATAAAAGAGTGATAGTTAACAATCATTCACGAATTGAACATAAATAAGACTTTATTCTATCTGAGGAATATAAGACCCTGTGGCGCAGTGGTAAGCATGCCAGCTTTACTCTCTGAACACCTCGGTTCGATTCCCAATCCAGACATCACATTTCTAAAACGAAAAAAAAAAATGTTCGAATATTTCATCTAATAAGTAAGAGTTCTATGTAAATTAACATTGGAAAACGTAACAATAACAATAAAAAAATAATAAATGCTTAAGTCTGGAGTAAAAAAATGTTTTTTTTTTTGTTTTTTCACTTCCAATAACTATCGAGGAAGTGACTTCCACGATTTTTAGAAAACTATCGCGGGCGTGGTTCATCTCTTCCCGAAGGACGATCCTTCCGGGGTGAGAAAGCGATATCAGACGCGATGATTTTAATCGCTTAGACGTGACTTCTAAGTGATTTGGGGGATAGATTTTGCTTGCTGGGTTATGGCTTATGGAAAACAACCGCATCTGACCAAAACCGCAAAAGCCATTGCTGTAAACCGCAATTGAAAAGTATGTGTTGGCATATTTGCGTGTGTTTGTGTCCGTGTGTTTTGTTTTGTGTCGGTATGTTTATTTGGGTAAGAGTATATGGTTTGACTGACTGTGAATGAAAATGTTCATCATTGTGACAAACAAACCCAGACACAAACACACACACACATGCACACACTCAACAGAATCTATATGAATATAGTAGCATCACAATCTTCATCAAAAGGATAAATGTGAATGGGAACACCGTATTCGGATTTAGAAGTTAGTTTAATAAATTCATTATTGATCCTGTGAAGTGGATTTATAAATCGCTATCGCTTTGTGGAGATTTAAAGTGGATGTGATGTTGAAAAGAGCTTTTGTTCTAAGTATAAAGAAATCAGTCGAGCCAAATATTTTATACCCTTCAACATAAAAATTCTCAAATTATAGCTAAACGAGTTGACTAAACAATCCAAAGAAAAAATTTTGGGCTAATTTCAAATATACTTTGTATTTGTATTAGATTTCAGAGATAACATACTCGTGAACATCAAACGTTCTATGTTCATTTAGCCAAGTCACTCTGACCGTCTGTGAAAATCAGTTTGACTTCCGAATGATATGAAATAGATTTACAAAATTTTATTGAGATTTATTTTAAGTCCGAAGAAATTTTGGAATGAAGAAAGAATGGAATGGTCGCTCTCCGCTCGTATTAATCGACCGTGGCATCAGAATAAATGCCGAATATTATTGCGAAAATATTCTGGACGGTATATTAAAGCCTTGGGCACGCAAAAATTTTGGGCCGCAGACCTTGGACATTCCAACAGGACTCAGCACCATCGCACTCAACACGCGCCTCCAAAAATGGTTACAAATTGAGGTTTCTCGCTTCTTTTCCACACACAATGGGAACCAAAATGTCCGGATACCATTCCGTTGGACTATTGTCTGAAGTATTTTGGAAAGCGAGGTTGACACTAAAAAATTCCCAAGTGTCGATCACCTCAAGCATGCGCTTCGCCGGGAATGGGCCAAATCGCAGAGCAACATTCGGGCAGTGTGTGACGGTTTCATTTGCCGTTTGAAGGCCATAATTCGTGACAAAGGTGACCAATTCGAACCAATCTAAACTTATTCTAAAATTGATGCTATTTCCGACAGAGTTTAAATTATTATCAAATTTTGCCGATGTACAAGGTTTGGATCAAATTGTTCGAGAGTTATCGTGCACACCAGCCAGCCATACCGACGCTTAGATCGACTCCGACTACATGTACCTTCTATGCTTAGGTCTATTTTCAAATGTAACGTGTAAAACAGAATATATCAGTGACCTATTTCTCCATCCTCTCCTACAAATAAGGAAAAACTGTAAGATTATAGATGATGAATTTAACCCGGATATTTCCAACTCACACACACCAACCGAAAAATATTTAAATTTTGTGAAATAAAATAATTTAATTCCGTTATTTCAAATCCGCTTTATTTTTGTTAGATTTTTTGTGGTTAGTTATGAACTATATTTTCACATTGCTTAATTCTTAACACTGTGCATTTATCAGTTGCTCAAAGCACTCCATAGAAATGCCACAAAATAAACATATGTTGTTGGCTGTGCATGTGTCTGTGTCAGTGGGGTCTACCTTTCTCCCAAACATCAGCAAACGACAAATCGCCAACAACGTCTACTGAGATAGGACAACTTCATACTATCAACAACTAGACACTCGTACATACATACATATCTACATCGGCTACTGCAGCAACTTCGACTAAATTTATTTTAAGTGCATGTCTGAGTGTGTATGTGTATGTGTGTGAGTATGTGATTTTGTTTTTTGGTTGATGACTGCGTCAAACCACATCAAGTACTTTGCTCTCACATACTCAACTCAACTCGGCACAGTAGCAAATGCATCGTCCATCATCATTGTAGCCGCCGTTGTTGTCGTTGTCATCGTCATCGCCATGGTCTGGAGCAATCTGGGGGTCAAATTTACCACATGCCCCCACCTCCACAGTGTCTAATGTCATGTTGATGTTGCAGTTACTCTTGGGTTTATTGTCCACTCTACACAACTAACCGTGGAGTCTTACAACTAAAACAGGTGTTGAGTCTGACCCGTAATGAAATGTTGATGTCGTCCAACTTTAGACAAAATGCTACACCTTTGGCAATGCATCTTCACGCACAAATGTATTCCTCCGGCGTCGTGGTTCAGAAGGATTTTGTGGTTGCAAGAAATGGTTGGTATTTTAATGCACCCAACTGTAAGTGCAACAAAGTTCTAAGTGTATTTAGTTTGCAGTCTAGATCTGCGGTTAGAAAATCTGGGGGGCACCGAATAGAAATGTTTGAAATGGTCGTAAGTTTAAACAATTGATTGAGTGGGAGCTGCAATAAAACTTTCATGCTGTAAAATAATAAAGGAAATATTATACAAGCCGATCTAACATAAATGTATGCACATTGCTGTATTAATAGTGCATGAACTGGCATACAATATATATATGAATTTAATAGATTATTACACAATAAGTAATATTGGGACATAGACAATTATCATATACCAGCGCTATATTTCTAGAAAAGCTTAACTGCTGTTTGAGGTATGCAAGTGTTTTTAAACTCAGAATACTGCTGTTTTGTTTTATATCAAACTCCAAGTAAACAAATAAAAAAGTATCGGTCGGTTTTGCCGACAGATGTATACACTCAGCCAATGTTCGATTATTTAAGAATATTTTGACTTCTGTTATGAATTTTGAATTTATAATTTGAACTCTTAACCCTGTATTGAGTGGGTTTTGAAAAAAATGGGTCAATATTGCCCATTTCATATCGGACTTAGATAAATATGATATAAATATTATCATAAGAAAATCGAACATTTATATCCAATTTATGGGAAATCTTAAATTCCATATTCATCTCAGGATTCTGGTTGAGAGGCATATATTTAGATATAGCAAGTTGTAAAGAATTGCTGAGTTGTTTCTCAATTTATGACAGGTAAATGTATTGAAAATTGTGTCCCTTTGTGGGTGAGGTAGCAGATGGGGCTCACGGATATATAGCATCTTCACAACAGATATTGTGTTAGCAAAAAGGTTTGTATGTGTGAAATTTGAAGAGACTTGGATTTTTATTTCGCTGTTTTGAGTGTTTTGTTTTTCAAAATCTTGAACCCTATGTGGATCATGTAGCAAAAGAAATGGTCCGATCTCTACCATCTTTATAAAAGATCTTGCGTTGATGGAAATATTTTAGATGTACTATGTCTGAAATGGAATCGGATGTTGATTTCGCTTCATGGATATTCAAAATTTTGAGCGTTTGTGAGAGAGATACCAGAAGGAGCGGCCCGATATTGTCAATTTTCGCACCAGACCTGACGCAAATACTAGGATATGCAAAGTTGGAGCAAAATCGGATTATCGTTTTTCTTTCTGTGCAAAAAATATGTATTTTTTTGAAAATTTTGACCATTTGTGGGGGAGGTACCTGATAGAGTGGACCGATATTGTTCATTTTCGCACCAGACAAAGTTGGAGCAAAATCAGGTTATCGTTTCTCTTTCTGTGCAAAAAAATATGCATTTTTTTGAACATTTCAACCATATGTGAAGCAGGTAGCAGAAGGAGTGGACCGATATATGATATATCTTAACACCAGACCTTGGGTTAATATAAATATTGAGATGTGTGAAATTTTAAGACAATCGGACTCTTACAGCACATTTTATGAGAGTTGTAATTATTCAAAATGTTAACCATTTGTGGGGGTTACTTGATGGAGTGGACGGATATTGTCAATTTTCACACCTGACCTAGCACTGACGCAAATATTAGGACTTGCAAAGTTGGAGCAAAATCGGATTATCCTTTCATTTTCTGTGCAAACAATATATATATTTTTTTTTTTTTTTTGAAAATTTCGACCTTTGGGAGTTACCAGAAGGAGTGGACCGATATTGCCCATCTCCGAACCTGATCTAAGTTTGACAAAAATATTACGATGTACCCAGTTTGGACCAAATCGGATACTCCCTTCGAGAGTTATTGTGCGCACCAGGCAGCCAGGCAGACGGACGGACGGACATCGCTAGATCGACTGCAAATGCTCTGAAACGGAGTTGGGTCTAAAATCGTTGTGACCGTATCAAATGGTATATACCCCCTGTAGCCATATGGCTGAGGGTACCAAAAGGTGTTACTTCTTGAGTTTAGTAGATATTAACAAGAAAACGTTAAGAGAACAAGTTAAATAGTATCAGTCGGTTTCGCCGATGGATGTATGCCCCGAACCTTAAATTATTATTATTATTCAAACCGCTGACACTTAATGGGTGAGTTCTGCAGCAGTTGGCCAATATTGTCCAATTCGTATCTGACCTAAAGCTAATATATAAGTACAACCAGCCCGATTTGGTAATAATATTGCGATGTATCAAGTTTGGATCAAATCGGATACTCCCTCTGAGAGTGCGCACCAGCCAGACAGACAGACATCGGACATCGCTAGATGGACTCCAAATGTCGTGAAACCGATTTGATCCAAAGAGACCTAGGTTCTAAAAAAATTTACTTCTCCAGCCATATGCCTGAGGGTATAACAATGTGTTACTTCTTCATTATATAATTGCCATATTTTCCACAAGAAGTTAAAACAGTACTGCCTATGTTTCAAAATATTGATACATATTCTCTAATATTCACATCTTCATTTGTCAAAAAGCGTCTTTGAATTGTAATAACAGTTTCACTTTTACATTTCCTGTTTGTTATGGACATTGCAAAATACTCAAAGAAGCGCCATACAAATCCAGATAAGCCCCCGAAGGCAGCGCGTGTAAATATAAAATTATGTTCTTATACCGTTCATAGAAAAGTTGGAAATAAACAGGATTCACACAGGCAACTACATTAAGGCCACTTGTAACATGGGGTGGATCAAGATAAATATCATGGAATACTTAATCACATATTATTTTTCAGTAATAGAAATACAGTAATTTGGTGATATTTAAATTATTTTAGTAAAACATGAAACAATTTCAGTTATAATAAATAAATTTTCGAAGACAAAATATTTAGAGAATCTATGAGGATCGGAGGCACTTTTCGAAACGTTTTCTTCCACTATTTTCTAATAATTTGCCAGTACAAATGCAATAAAACTCCGCTGATCTTTTTATACCCTACACAATTTTGAAAGTTACACTTTCGAAAATATGTATGTAAGTGCTATATATTTCTATTATTAGGAAATTGTGATTCCAAATTTCAAATCAATTTATAAAGTGGCTTATATTATTTGAATACAATCTATTGACTATACGAAAACCTGGACCTGTATATGCTCATTACCAAGATCAAGTACCAAATCTAAAACGATCAAAGTAAGATATCAAAAACCTGCTAATTCAACCTGCATAGGAAATGTTTACCAATCAAGGTTATGCCAATTACTTACCCCGACTATCAAATTTAGAACAATAATAACCAAAATGTGGGTTAAAGCGACGAAATACGGAATATCCGTTATATGGGGTTACACTAAACCGGGAATCAACTTGAAAAAATTTCCGCTAGAGAAGGCAGAAAATATTCCATTTTCCAAAAACAAAGCTTCCTCTGTGAGCCAAATCCTGCCCATTAGAGTGCCATACAAGGTGAGATAAAAAAGCTGCAACAAAGACAAACGACATAATTTTTATTTTTTTAAATTTTATTAAATGGAAGCAAAAAATGTCGAAAATAAAAAAACTGCAATAAAGTCAAATGCCATAATTTATACATTTTTTTTTTTTTGAATTTTATGAATGAAAACAAAAAATGACGGAAATAGCATCAACTTTTCGAATCAGTTTAGATTTATTCGAATTGATAACCTTTTTCACGAATTATGGCCTTCAACCGGCCAATGAAACCGTCGCATGCTGCCCGAATGTTGCTCTGTGGTATGTTGGCCGGTTCCCGGCGAAGCGCTTGCTTAAGGTGATCGACACATTGGTATTTTTTAGTGCCAACCTTGCTTTCCAAAATACTGCAGACACAATAGTCCAACGGATTGGTATCTGGAGATTTTGGTGGTGGATTTTTGTGCGCTGCATGTCTAAGGTCTGCGACCCAAATGTTTGCGTGCCCAAGGGTTTAATACACCCTCCAGAATATTTTCGCGATACTATTCGGCATTTATTCTGATGCCACGGTCGATAATACGAGCGGAGAGCGACCATCGGCTGTTATGGCGGCCCACACCATCACCATGGCCGGCGCTTGATTTCTGGTGACAAACAGCAGGTGCACATTTTCAGCTGACCTCTTTGGCAAGTAAACACGATCATTTTGTTTATTTTCAAACTTCTGGACAACGAATGTTTTCTCATCGGAGAAAACTAAATTCGACAGTTCTCCACTTTCGACCAAACGAAGCAACTCTTTAGCTCTTTGAGTATATTTTCTTTCTGCTGCGATGTAAGTTCCTGCACTTTTTGGAATTTCAAAGACTTTACCCCGAGCTCATTTTTCAATATTTGCCGAATGGAATATTTGCCGATATGTTCAGCTCACGAGCCATTTATTGGCCACTGCGACGCGGGTTTCGATCAAGTCGCTTCTTTATTTTTGGAACCATTTCTGTTAATGTTGCTGTTTTCTTCCGTCCACTTCCTTGACGTCGAGCTACGCTATCAGTATCACGGTAACGAGCGGTGGTACGGGACACATTTAAATGCTGAAGTGCTCTAACGAAAGCCACTTGTGGTTTTCCAGCCAAATATAAAGAAATCACACTATCACGCTTGAATTCCATCACGAATAACTCTTTTTCTGGAAAATTCACACCAAAATGCGTTTGTACGTTTGTAAGCAATATAATGAGCTGACACTGGAATACTTTTAACAGCTGTCGGACGAGTGGCTTAGAAATGACAGCAGTCTAAAGTTGGTTGCTGTTTCTTCATCTCACCCTGTACAATCACATTTTGCCATTGAAAAATATAAACTGCCCTAGTTGAAGACTGATATTGTCAACCACCCTAATACACCCCTCTCCCCGCCCCTAACATCAATTGAAGTTGAAAACAAAAGCTTTTGTGGTCTTAGCGTTTTCATCTTTTTTCCATCCACAGTTATTGTCAATGTTGACTATGTTTATGCCACAGTCTATATCCGCAACATGTTTCGGTTTTACGTTTTTCTATTTTGAACATCGCATTTTATTGCATTCATAACGACTGAGAATGATGACAGAAAGAGAAACCGGAAATGAAGGCCGATATATGCAGTGTTGATGCTATCGCATCAGAAAGTAACAGAATGGCAAATACCAATATCGACAGCTATGCGTACATCAAAAGCTACACACAGTCACGTGAAACAATAACATCCTCTGACAATAACACCTCGCTGTGGCAGGATATCTTCAGCTATAGACTCGAAGATGTTTTCCATGATAGTGGCAATGTAGACTCAGTTTTAGTGAAACTATTTATTTTCACCTTCAACTCATTTATGAAGCCATGAAGAGGATATCACGAGCCCACAAGAAGCTCAATACTGAACCGAAGGTCGTATGTGGGTTATATAATTCTTAATAGTCCACCAGCAACGAAATAGTCATACCGACATTACCGTCCGGCCGACTGACTGGCATCTTGCAAGAAAACAACTTTTTATCATTTATTTTACACTATCCCTTTAAACATAAACGGATTGTTAAAAAATGCATGAAGAAAGGAGGAGAAAGGGACAGAGAAAGAGGTAAATAGAGTAAGAGTAGCTTCATGTGCCAATAACTGCAAGTTGTGATTGCATCCTTGGCCATCTTATGCGTCTGTGATTCAGTTTAAAGTCTTTTTGTCTTGGTTTTGCGCTAAAGAGGTTTATGGTCGTTGATACTTAGCCCTTTTGCCTGCTGCACCCTAAAGTGACAATGCATAACTTTTGTTTCAACACTTTTCACATATGTACGTACGTTCGTACGTACGTGTGTGTGGATAGATATTACTTCGATTTCATGCGGGACGATGTGTGTATTGCGAATACATGGTAAAAAGTGAATCCTTGCTCTATGGAAGAAAAGTGGTATCCAACAATTTCTTTTTGCGCCTTTTTCTCCTTCTATTACTTTTTACGTTTGTGAAACGAAGAAGAAGGTTCCACTGTATGAGAGTAAAAATGGTCATGTTTCGGTGTCTCATCTTTATGCCAGGGCGAATGGGGAAAAAGTGCAATAACGGACAGCCAATGTTACCGCACATTAAACCACACTTATACGTCCATGCCGTAATCCGAAAGATATGGGATTTTTCCCTTCCATAAATTTGAGTATATTGAGGACTGTGTTCGCAGGTAGAACTTAAAATGCTGCGTTCACATAATGGATATGCATTGAGTTATTACACCCCTATCTTTAAATATATTTTTATAAGGACAGTTTTCGACTTTTGTCTTTGAAAGGAGTTTTTACAAATTTAATTTCAACATCTTAAAAAGTAATTTTTGAAATCATAAGGAGTATATATTTTTTTTGGTAGAATTTCTACCATAGTAGGCCTGACCTTCCGTTTCCTACCTATACTAGAATATTCCGTTAATGAGAACAGGGTATACAGGGTGAGATGAAACGACTGCAATCAACTTCAGACTGCTGTCATTTCTAAGCCACTTGTCCGACAGCTGTTAAAATTATAACTCATTAGATTGTTTACAAGCGTACAAAAGCATTTTGGTGAGAATTTTCTAGAAAAAAAGTTATTCGTCGTGGAATTCAAGCGTGATAGTGTGATTTCTTTATATTTGGCTGGAAACCCACAAGTGGCTATCGTTAGAGCACTCCAGCATTCAAATGTGAATAAATCTTTTGTATCTCGTACCATAGCTCGTTACCGTGATACTGGTAGCGTAGCCCGACTCAGGTCAAGGATGTGGACGGAGGAAAACACCAACATCAGCAGAAATGATTTGAAAAGTAAAGAAGCGACTTAATCGAACCCCGCGTCGCAGTGGGCGAAAAATGGCTCGTGAGCTGAACATATCAGAATACTCCATTCGGCAAATATTGAAAAATGAGCTCGGGGTAGAGCCATTGCATTTTCAAAAAGTGCAAGAACTTACACCGCAATAGAAAGAAAATAGAATCAAAAGCGTTGCTTCGCTTGGCCGAAAGTGGTGAAATGCCGTGAAATTCTCCGACGAGAAAACATTAGTTTCCAGCAGTTTGTAAACAAAGAAAATAATCGTGTTTGCTTGCCAAAGAGGTCAGCTGAAAATGTGCACCTTCGGTTGGCCATCAGAACTCAAGCGCCGGCCATGATGATGGTGTAGGCCGCCATAACAGCCGATGGTCGCTCTCCCCTCGTATTAATCGACCGTGACATCAAAATAAATGCCGAGTATTATCGCCAAAAAATATTCTGGAGGGTGTATTAAATCCTTGGGCACACAAACATTTTGGCCGCAGACCTTGGACATTCCAACAGGACACAGTACCATCGCACTCTGCACGCGCCAACCAAGAATGGTTACAAAATGAGGTTCCTCTCTTCATTTCCAATGGCCACCTCCGAATACCTATCCGTTGGACTATTGTGTCAGTATTTTGGAAATCGATCACCTCAAGCAAGCGCTTCGCCTGGATTGGGCCAAAATATCGCAGAGCAATATTCGGGCAGTGTGACGGTTTCCCTGGCCGTTAGATGGCCATAATTCGTGTCAAAGGTGACCAATTCGGACAAAATTAAACTCATTCTAAAATGTGGTGCTATTTCCGACATGGTTGCTTTCAGTCAATACAATTTAAAAGAAAACTGTATAAGTTATGATGTTTGACTTTATTGTTGATTTTTTCATCTCACTCTGAATAGCTATGTTATTTGGTATGAGAAGTAAAAATGTATCCATCAAAGTTGGTGAAAATCGATTCAAAATTGGATATACATCATATCGATAATAATACCCAGCAAGTAGCGGACATAATCCCCATGATAATGACGACTATGTACAAAACAATTGTGGACATATACCCCATTATGAGTAAGGAATTTTGAACATGAAATATCCGGCTAGTCCTCCCGAAAGTTCTGTTATCCGAAGTAACACATATCATACATTTTGAAAGTATATAGTGTGTAGTGTGTGTACCCCAAGTGGGTCCATTTTCGTCTTCTAAGTTCAGGTACAAGAATAAAAAGTTAAAAAGCAGTAAGTTCGGCCGTTCCGAACTTTGAATACCCTCAACTATTTGGTAAGGATTTAGAAATTTTCAAAAAATAAAATCCTTAAAAAATTCCGTTAGAATTTTAAAAATACCGATTATAGCCGTTATATTGGGGTCTATACGACATGGACTGGCATAGGCATTGTTTGTCATAAGCCATTACCATATTCAAATTCGAAACTTGAAATAAACGGTGAATAATGTAGCTAAAATTATCAAAATGTCGTATATAGGGAGGTACCGGTATATCGGAGCTGTGCGAATATCTGGACCATCCATTACGAACGTCAAATACGACATCTCAAACAATTTCGGTGGGTATTGTACATAAACTCGTCAAAATACCGAATATATGGAAGTAACGTTATATGGGGGCTATACGAGGACAGACAATTTTCTGTCATATGCTGTAGCATCCATTACGAATCTCAAATACCAAATTTGAAACAATTCCGGTGAATAATGTCGCTAATATCATCAAAATACCGAATGTAGGGAGGTACCGTTATATGGGGGCTATACGAAGACGTAGACCAGCCCAGACAATTTTCTGTCACAGACTGTAGTATCCATTACGAATCTCAAATACCAAATTTGAAACAATTCCGGTGCATAATGTCGCTAAAATCATCAAAATACCGAATATCGGGAGGTACCGTTATATGGGGGCTATATGAAAACGTGGACCTACATGGCCCATTTACGAACGAATTTACGAACCTGCCTACTGGAAAAATAAACACGTGTGCAAAATTTTAGCCTTCTATCTCAATTCGTTCGGACAGATCGAGAATAAATATACTTTGTTGGGTCTGACATGAGTATTTCGAGGAGTTACAAACGGAATGACAAAGTTAATATATATGGAGGGTATAAAAAATCCTACTTCTGATATAGCCCCTAAACTGAACTTGATCTTTGTGGATTATGTCTAAAAACAGTTGTAGAAGCGGACATAATCCCCAATTTATTATGGGGATATGACATATTATAGATTTTCTTTCATCCAGCATTTCGTGTTCACTATGAAGCAAATATTTGTAAGGCTATATATGTGATTAGTATCTATGAAAAACATAAAAACGTAAGAAAATAAACTTCAACTTCTGCAATATACAAATCAGCCATTTAGAATCCCAAAGAATCTTCCGGAACCATTTGATAACCAAAGTTGTTATACGTCTAACTTAGCATCCCTCCTCATGAGAAAATTTTATCTGATAAAAACCATCTCTCGAGAACACTGTGCACCAAAGGCAAGTGTGTCAAAGGCACACTATCGATTCAAAGCACAGATTCGTAGTTTTCACCTGGTATTAAAAGGAGATTTCATGACTCCTTTTTTCCACATCACCTTCAGAGCTTTTATTTGTGTAATTTGGTGCATGGTATGCGAATGCGTGTGGCATAAAGTGCTACGTTTAAACTACGGAAACTACAAAAGGGTAGCGAGGGTGTTTTCGTAAAAAATTATTGCAAATGTAATATTACCTCATTACATTGCACATTTTTGCAAAATAAAGAAATCACCTTAAAATTGATAACTTGATAATGTTCTTTACCTTTTCTATGAGTATTTCTTTTGCGCAGTATTTGAATGTCCTTTTAAAAATATTACTGTTCATTTGTTACAATTTTGGGTTCTGTTTCTTTGTTATCTCTGCATGTTATGATTCATTGCTTTTGATTTACTTTTTTTTTTGAAACTGAAAAATTGCCTTGTTAATTGTCGGACATTTTGTTTTTCTGTCTGATACGACTTTGTGTGGGTTGTTAGTTGTATTTCTTTTTTTTTAATTTGCCAGCCTGTCGTTAAGACATTTATTTGCCTTGTCAATTTGTTGTAGTTAGGCCTCTGTCGAATATTATCGTTGTCAACATCAACAACACCTTCACTTTCTCACCTCCTTTTTTACCTTTCATCCTTTTTCCGTTTTACAAATGACACATTGTTTTTTTTTACTTTTTATTATTTTGGCGTAACTAGGGACTATTAAAGACGAAAACGAGAAGACATATTATAGGTTATATATTTAATTGTTTGTACATATTCATCTATTGTATTGTAATGAGGAATAGAAGAATTTTAAGTAGGAAAACTAATTGTAGGGACAAAAATTGAAAAACGTATTAAAATTAGCCGTTTCTCAGTTGTACTACAAATCTAAATATTGGCCATAGAGTAGGATTAAATTTTAACAAGGTACAGGTGTAGTTCCTAATAAATATACCCCTGAGTTGGGTTGTTGCCATTGTCTTAGCCCCATTTTTCAATCGCTTTTGCTACAAAAATTGGACTTGGATTTGAAATTAAAAAATTATTATTCAATCACGTAAACATATTATTCCAACTTTTAATGTATAAAATTGGAATATAGGACAGTGTTGGCTTGTTTGTTCGGGATACCATAATATTTTGTTGTTGCAAAATGGTCAGGCTTAATCCCTTTATTGTTGTTTTTTATAAAAACAACGTTTGTTTATTAGTGGAGAACGATGTTACTGTTTACCAGGGGGTAAGGCAGGAAATACCTAGGTTTCGGAAAGAGCTACCAATCCTCATCAGTTCCCTTGTTTTTTGTCAGAAGTTATTTTAAAAATAACTTCTGGGACAAAAAACATTTTGTTACCCAAGTGACGAGATCTCAAGCTCAATAGAAGAGGAACCAAAGAATTAAATAAAACTAAAATTCTTTTGGAAAATCTTCTAAATCTTACAATTTGGAATATATTTCTTTTTAAACTACTATATATAGGTATATGTTTGATTCTGAGATTTATAGTGACGTTTTGACAATTTACACCTAAAATGAAATTTTATATTTGTCGACAACGAGTCGACAACTGCTTCACTAGGAGACTATTGGTCCATCCTGGGAAGAATTCAGTTGCTGGCAATATGAGAGACAGGAAAAGAGAAAGAAAGAAGGTTTATATAATTAGAAGAGTGGTCTGCTTACCCAGGGAATGTTTTTAGCAAATTTGTATATCTACCTCCCACCTGCCAAACAGCCTATGTTCAATCGCCTCAATCTCTTTTTCATCTTCCACAGTCTACAGTAGGCAGAAACACTTTTATCCTATCTTGGGGTCAGGTAACTGAAACTGTAGTGGTCAGTCAATATGCCTATCGCCATTCCTAGATAGATCTACTAAGTGATCTTCTTTTTGAAAGTGGCCAGATGGCTTCAGATACCCTACAACCCATCTATAAATGCCAGCTTCTTCGATAAAAAATTTTTTGAAGCAGATGACTTAATCATAACCTATTATGTTGTTATGTCTTGGAACCCAACAAAGCCTAATTTAATAACGTATTTCAATGAGTGCTTTTTTACAGTCAATAGTGGCCCTCGATTTAAAAACACTTGAAAACCCGTCAATGACCAAAACGTCAAGAGTGCATTCCCGTAGTCAAAGCGCACTTTTATGCTTCTTGAATTTGAGCTACCACATTCAATGCAAATTGGGAATTGCTCTTGATAGCTCCGGTTCCCACTGAGAATGCAGCTTTTTGCACCGTGGTTATTTGGGACATGAACGTTCTAGATTCCATCACATGCCACTCGACGAGACACCCATAGTTCAAAAAAGGTAAGACTACTGTGACGTACGTGTACGACTTGTGTTTTAAGGCCCCAAATATTGCATATGGCGTTCCTAGAAGAATAGAGAGCAATTAGGCCATTTTCCGTACGTTCCTCGATGCTCCATATTAAACGTCGATACACCGACAACAGTAGATTACTGCTCGCCGATATGCCTTTTTATCCAACATCTACTTGGATTTGGTGCTCTCGGTATAGGGAAAGCTCAGCGGCCTCCTGCCTTGAAAGTCGATAAAGGGGAACTATTCAGATCGACTACCTTGACAGTCAACCACGGACTAGAGGACGAAGTTTAAATTACCGTAGACAGGAGAGTTTTCCAGAAGTTTACAGGGCTATCCTGTAAACTATCCTGACACTGCCTTAACGGTCCCTTATGCGCAATAATTTATTGAATTGCTCTTTGCTCTCTGTCGTTTATTAGGTGCAGTGTCAGAGCTGGGAGTCAACCAATGACTAGAGGACGCGTATTGATTAACCGTAGTATCCATGTTCTTTTCCTCAGTAGACAGGGGGTTTTCCAGGAGTTTATAGGTGACCTGTTCTGACACAGAGTTAAATATCCCATATCCGCAATAATTTGTTTGCTTATTAGATGCAGTGTCAGAGCATTGTCGCTTCCCAGATGATCCTGACGCAGATGATCCTGAATCACTTTCCGAGTCCTATATTAAGTTCATTTTTGTTGAGGTGGAGGTAAACTTTTCGCTGGTTGCTTTTTTGACTGAGGACATAGAGGCACCCACCCCAGCATCGGATGAAAGATAGTTGTTGTTGTTTTTGAGTTGTTTTAATAATTGTTCCTTTAAGAGACTGAGGTCGACCGTGGCATAGCCTCCGTAATATGGCATGGACTCGGTAACTGAACCTGACATTTGTTTACCTCCAGGTTTCCATGTATCAAGAAACTCCGTCAATCATTAGAATACAGATAGGTATAGCACCGCAACATCAGGTAGTCCTCATTATGTGGGAACTATCACAAAGGATTGGCTAATTTAGGGGTACCGAAACATCATCTCGTCAGTCTAAGGATCATTGGCGCTCGGCTATTTAAGCCGAAAATCTCCCCCTATCCACGACTGTTTATTCAATTCACATCTAAGCTAAGCTTTCCAATGTAGGCTTCAATTCGTGACAAGTCAAAAAAAAATTAATAACAAGTAAAAAAGCAGTAAGTTCTGCCGAGCCGACGACTATTTACAATAAATTTGGAATTTTTCAAAAAAAAACAAAATCCGTTAAAAATTCTGGAATTTTTCAAAAAAATAATTTTAAAATCCTTCAAAAATTATGTTGAAATGTTTAAAATACCGAATATAGCCGTTATATTTGGGGCTATACGAATACGTGGGACTGCATACGCATTTTTTAGTCATAGGCTGTAGTACCCATTACGAACTTCAAATACGAAATTTGTAACAACTCCACTGTACAATGTCCCTAAAATCATGTAAATACTGGATATCGGGGGATACCGTTATATGGGGGCTATACGATATCGTTAACCTATATAGACAAGTCTCTTCCAGGAGGTAAAGTAATCGGAAGGAACTTCTTGTGATGATTTTCAAAAATATGGCTTTAATCAAATTCCGAATATCGGTAGGTACCGTTATATGGGGGATATACTATATTGTGAACCTGTGCTGACAATTCTCTTCCAGAGATCAAGCTTCTAAGAAGGAACTCCTTGTGTGGATTTTCAGACAACTTCATTGAAAAATGTGCCTAAAATTATCCAAAAAAAAAAAAAAAACCGACGCAAATAATCCGAGCATTTTTATTAGTGATATTGCCCAAGATACAATATACCTAATATTCAAGGATTCCAAGGAATACATGAGTCTTCTATCCTTAGCTCTCCTATGGGCATCTACTGATAGTATCTTCTAATTATTTTTTGTGTTGTTATTTTCAATCTTAAATTTTGACTTGGCGAAATCAATGGCTTCATTTACGAATTTCAGGACAAATGCACTTGATATTCGGTCTGCTAGTTTTTCTGTTATTTCTTAATATTTTCCCATTTTGAGGACCTTCGGATTTTGACATTTATCGTTATTTTAAATATTCTCGGCTAAATGGTCAACGTTTTGCATTGACCTTACCGTTCAGATGGTTATTTTCTAAAATATAAAGGCATTGATATCTGCCATCTGTCTCATGTCAATATCTGCCCGCTTGAATCGGTTTAGTTCGGTCCGGTCAAGTGGTCATGTTACACTGGCATTTATTTTAATCTTTACTTTCTTTCAAATATTTATTTTCTTCGTCTTTTCAATTTTTAGGAATTGTTGTTATCAGATAACCCAATCCCTCTTTTTTGCTACTTTGATAAATCCTTATTTAGGTTACTCCCCTCCACACCACGTTCTCCCCTAACAAAAAATAATGAAAACGCAGTCATAACAAAATTTCAAAGATTAAATAAGGCAAGAAGTACTTATAAATGGTTTTATAATTGATTTGCTTCAATATTTTCTAAGTCTTTTTGTGTCGGGTCAATTGGGTTGGCAACATGCTCAAAAGGATACTGAATCGGGGAAAAAGTATAAATTTTGCAGGATTAGGACAAGAGATTTCATATTGAAGTAAATGATTGTTGTCATCTTATTTTCTGCTGTTTTTCTTCTTCGTCGATTGTTGCTGATGCTGAACATTTTCTGTTATGGCTCAACATTAAACAAAAAATGTTTGCTGGCAATTCATTTTTGTTTTGTTTCGTTGATGGTCCGAATTTATTATTGTTAATGTCTTACAGAAATTGGACATTTATGAGTGATGCGTTCAATGTTTTTGATGGTTTTGTTAACGAAATTAAAAATTTTGGAATTAAAATTATCCTTTTTTTGGGGATTGCAGGGATTCCTTTATGAAATAAAATTATTATTACCCAGTAAAGAGATGATGAATGAGGGCGGGGAACGTGTATGGTTCAATGAACCAAAAACGAGTTCAAACCACAATGGAATGAATGAATGAAAATCCTTTGAAATTCCATAACCATTTTCATCATCATCATCCCGCACTCGCAAAGAAAATGCGCGAAGTGAATACTTAAGTTAAGGCAAGTGCCAAATGAGGTTAAATGTTTAAATGAAATCAGATTAATTGCTATACTTTGTTAAGAAAAGAAGTATTTATTAGGAAATTTAACAGACACATTTGGTTGAAAGGCAATTTTAGGAAACTTAGGAAGTTTTATTGGGAAATTTAAAAGAGAAATTCAATTTAAAATATTTAAATATTCACACGCAATATTTACAGGGTATGTTATTACATATTGGCGATCAGGACTAAAAATAATTGAACATAATTTGTCATTCCGTTTGTAACACCTCTAAATATTCGTCATAGACCCCATAAAATATGATCAACATAAAATTCTAAGTCGATTTAACTATGTCTGTCTGTTTGTCTTTTAAAATTAAAATACAGCTCAATTAATTTGACGTTGAGCTTTAAAATTTGTCACCGTTGTTTGTTTTGTGTCTGGGATAGTTGGTATAGAAAATGAGATGTACCTGTCCAAGTTTTGGGATAGCCCCTATATAACAGAACCTCGCGATATTCGGTATTTTGATAGTTTTAGCCAAATGTTTCCACCAATATGCTAAAAATGTGAGTTGTAGCTTATTATGGATTCTAGTTCTAGTGGCGGGACATTGCACAAATAGGTCCAGGTTTTCGAACAGCCGCCATATAACGGTACCTCCCGATATTCGGTACTTTGATGATTTTTGCCACATTTTTCCAAGCATTTGTCCTAAAATTGGTATTTGGAGTACACAATGGCCTCTAGCTCCGGTGGCGGAAAATAGTGTATATAGGTCTACATTTTGGTGTAGCGCCCACATAAAGGGTAACATAAAAATAATGCAACAATGTCAAACGCCATATATTTTACATTTTTTTTTTTAATTTTATTGACTGAAAGCAAAAATGTAGGAAATAGCATCGAATTTTAGAATAAGTTTATATTTGTTCGAATTGGTCACCTTTGGCACGAATTACGGCCTTCAAACGGCCAATGAAACCGTCACATGCTGTCCGAATGTTGCTCTGCGGTATTTTGGCCCATATCCGGCGAAATGCTTGCTTGAGGTGATCGACACTTTTGTATATTTTAGTGCCAACCTAAATACTCCAGACACAATAGTCCAACGGATTGTTATCCGGAGATAGCCATTGTGCGGATTGTATGGTTGGAATGTCCAAGGTCTGCGGCCAAAATATTCGCGTGCCCAAGGCTGCAATACACCTTCCAAGATATTTTCCCGACAATATTCGGCATTTACTGTGATGCCGCGGTTGATTACAAAAACAAATTCGGCAGTTCAAGCGAACCAACGCTTTTGAGTCTATTTCCTATCGGTGTTCCTGCACTTTTTGTAATTTCCATGGCCTAACACCGAGCACATTTTTCAATGATTGCCGAATGGAATATTACGATATTTTCAGCTCACGAGCCATTTTTCGGCCACTGCGACGCGGGTTTCGATTAAGCCGCTTCTTTAGTTTTCGAACCATCTCTGCTAATATTTCTGTTTTCTTCCGTCAACTTCCTTGACGTCGGGCTACGCTACCAGCATCACGTAACGAGCGATGGTACGAGACACAAAAAATGTATTCACATTAAAATGCTGGAGTGCTCTGACTATAGCCACTTGAGGTTTTCCAGCCAAATATAAAGAAATCGCACTATCACGTTTGAATTCCATCACGAATAAATTTTTCTTGTGAACAATATAATGAGCTGTCACTGAAATTATTTCAACCGCTGTCGGACGAGTGGCTTAGAAATGAGAGCAGTTTTTTCATCTCACCCTGTATATCATTTGGTACGGCCAAAACATGTCTCATGGAAATAACAGTTTAAGACCCTAGGTCTCTTTGGACCAAATCCGTTTCAGGACATTTGGAGTCGATCTAGCGATGTCCGTCCATCCATCCGTCTATCTCTTTTGTTGGCTTGTGCGTATTATAACTCTAGAAGAGACATCGTAATATTATTACCAAACTTAGGTCGAGTTTGGAGATGGGCAACATCGGTTAACTTCTTCTGGTACCTCCCCTACAAAATGTCAACATTTTCAAGAAAAAAAAAATATACTGTACAGAAACGACCATCCGATTTTGCTCCAACTTTGCAAATTCTAATATTTGCATCAGTGATAGGTCAGGTGCGAAAATGGACAATATCGGTCCACTCCATTCCTTCTGGTACCCCCAACAAGGGTCAACGTTTTGAAAAATAAAAACGATTATAAAATCCGAAAAAAAACATCCGGTTCGTTTCCTATTTCAAACAAATCATTTTTTTACTAGCACAATATCAGCTGAAAAAATTGGATAATTTGGTCCACTTCTTCTGATAATTCCCCCAAAGTGTCAAAATTTTGAATATCCACGAAGCTCATAAAACGCAAAACAAAACATTTGATTTCATTCAGACTTAGTACATTTCAATATTTCCATCAACACAAGATCTATTGTAAAAATGGTGGAGATCGGATCAGTTCTTCTTGTATCTCCACCACATAGGGTTTAAGATTTTGAAAAGAAAAACGCTCAAGGAAAGCGAAATAAGCAACCAACTCCCTTCCAAATGTATGTATACAAACATTTTGCTAACACAAGATCTGTTGTGAAAGTGATTTATATCTGTGAACCCCTTCTGGTACCACACCCACAAAGGGTCGCAATATTTTATCTGTCATAACTAGCGAAACAATTCAGTGATTCTTTACAACTTGCTATATATAAATTTTTCTCCCAATCAGAAACCTGAGATGAATATGGAATTTATGATTTAGCTAAAACTGGATATAAATGTTCGTTTTTTTTTTGTAATTTTTCTCATTCCAAAATTTTATCTGTATTAGATGAATTATGAGAATGGAATACTTTGGTCGACTATATCTGGTGCATCAAATTCGTTTTGACATTTTCTAAAAATTATCACATATCTCATATAAAGTGACGGAAGTAATCAATATAGGCCAAACCTGGCTCGTCGCAATATTTATATCATATTTTTTTAGGTCCGATGCGAAATAGACAATCTTGGCTCATTCTTTCGGTACCAACTCCGTAGAGGGTCAACAATTTTAATAATTAAAACACAAATCAAAATATATTTTAATAATCGAACATTGGCTGGGGTATACATCCATCGGCAAAAGCAACTGATACTTTTTAGTTTGTCTTTTTTTATTCTATCTTTTGATACTTAAAATTTGATTATATTTGTCGACCCATCTGACTATTGACCTTTTATAGATTTTCGTATTTTTTTTCTTTCCTAGCAAATGCCATTCCCTTTTTTTCCAATAATCGAATTTCGGTACAAATAATCAGCCTTTGTTCTTAAAATGTAACCGAAATCTTTCCAAAAATTTGTTTTCCTTTCATTACGAGATCTGCTTATACTTTAAAGCTGATATAAGGATTCATCCCTAATTAATAATAACAAGCCTGCCAACTAACAAAAGGCCAACAAGTATCCTTCTCGTAATGCCATTCCTCAAAATCACAAAACAATCGCCTTAGTTTTGATGAATGATTTGCAGGAACTGAGGGTAAAACGAGTTGAGTTGAGGCTAAGGTCAAACCGAGGCAACTTGACTGCCTACCAACAATCACTTATCAATTTGCATGTGAATAGTTTCGGGTTACAGGTAGTAGATATTTAGAATGCCGGTTAATCAGCTTAGTTTGTGTAGCATAATGGGTTTTTTTTTTAAAAATTATTCCATAAGGATGGGGAGGCATCCATAAAAGATCAATTGTTATTTGTAACGTACGAGGTGGGGTGTGTCTTTTGAATATTTTGGGTTATGTCAACAATGTGTCTATCAATTTCATTAACAGTAGATTCGGGCAGATTAATTTGTAGGACGAAAACACTTATTAGAAAAAAAACGTCATGTAGGCTGGACATATTACGAAGAAAGTTTTAAAAGTTGTCGTTTTAGGCAAGTGTTGGTTCTTATCCACCCAGCGTCACAACTCATTACTATCCCCTTTTTTGGTATCTAACTCGAAATGAGTAGTAGACGTATTTTATGCCCACAAGAATGTCGACAAATAAGTGGTTATTCTTTGGTAAACGAAGAAAAACGTAATAAACTATGATAATCGGACAATGTAACACATCACAAAGGGCCGAGCTTTTACTTAATCTCACAAAAATGAGCTCGGGGTAAAGCTATTGAAACTCCAAAAAGTGTAAGAACTGACACCGCAACAGAAAGAAAATAGATTCAAAAGAGCTAAAGAGTTGCTTCGCTTGCCCGAAAGTGGTGAACTGCCGAATTTGGTTTTCGCCGTCTCCGATGAGAAAACATTCGTTGTCCAGCAGTTTGTGAACAAACAAAATGATCGTGTTTACTTGCCAAAGAGGTCAGCTGAAAATGTGCACCTTCGGTTGGCCACCAGAACTCAAGCGCGGGCCATGGTGATGGTGTAGGCCGCCATAACAGCCGATGGTCCCTTTCCGTTCATATCAATCGACCATTGCATCAGAATATATGCCGAAGATTGTCACGAAAATATTCTGAAAGGTGTATTAAGGCCTTGGGAACGCAAACATTTGGCCGCAAACCTTGGACATTCCAACAGGACTCAGCACCATCGCACTCAGCACGCGCCACCCAAGAATGGTCACGAAATGAGGTTCCTCGCTTCATTTCCAGCGCACAATGGCCACCAAAATCTCCGGATACCAATCCGTTGGTAGTTGAAGCTCATAAAACAAGAAATTAACACTCGATTCCATTCAAACTTGGCACATCTCAATATTTCTGTCAACACAAGATCTGTTATAAAAATTGGTCCATTTCTTGTGGTACCTCCTCCGCAAAGGGTCAAGGTTTTGAATAACCAAAAATATTATAAAATCCGAAATAAACTTCCTGTTCTCTTCATATTTCCACATTCCATTATTTCTACTAACACAAGATCTGCTGTTAAGATAGTATATACTGGCCCACTCCTTATGGTACCTCTCCCACGAAGCTCATTGTGTCTGGAGTATTTTGGAAAGCAAGGTTGGCACTAAAATATACCAAAGTATCGATCTCCTCTAGCAAGCGCTTCGCCGAGAATGGGCCAAAATACCGCAGAGCAACATTCGGGCAGCGTGTGATGGTTTCATTGGCCGTTTGGGCCATAATCGATGCCAAAGGTGACCAATTCGAACAAATCTAAACTTATTCTAAAATTTGATGCTATTTCCGACATTTTTGGCTTTCACTCAATGACATTTAAAAAAAATGTAAAAATTATGTCTTTGTTGCAGTTTTATCTCACCCTGTATAAGTATTGAGATCCTTTGTGGGGCAGGTACCAAAATCTTGCGTTAGTAAAAATATTGGTATTTGTGAAGTTTGAAAAGAATCGGATGTTTTTTTTTTTTTTTTGCATTTTATGAACGTTTTGTTATTCAATATTTTGGCTCCTTTGTGGACCAGATCTTGTGTTAATAAGAATATTATGATGTGCATAATTTGAAGAGAATCAGATGTTTATTTCACACTCTATTTGAGTTGTTATCATTCAAAAATTTGAATTGTTGTGTGGGAGGTACCAGACTTAGTGGTATCAGATCTTGCGCTAATTGAAATATTGGGATGTGGCGAGCTTAAAAGGAATCGAATGCTATTTGTCCCATTATGGAGGAGGTACCAGAATGGGTGGTACGTTCTATCGTTTCTTTATACCAAATCTTGTGTTTGTGTAAATGTGGAGATATACGAAATTTAAAGGCCCTTGAACTTATATACCACATTTTATAAAAGCTATAAAATTGGCCCAAATTTTGACACTTGGTGGGGAGATTACTTAAAATGTTGCCTCACGGTGAGGGAGGTACCAAAAGGAGTGAGTCTATATTGTCCACTTACGCACCTGACCTGACTCAGACACAGATAAAGGGTATGTTTTTAAGCCCGATAGAACTTGAAACTGTAAAAAATAACACAAAAAATTAAATTTTAATCAATTTCTTTTTATTCGAAAGATCAATGCGTGACATTAACATTTGAAAATGATTTCGGGCATATGCACCGCGGCTGTTCTTGACGAAGTGCATTCTGGACGTCCAATTTTTGGCCACTTTTTCGAGCACTGTTGGCCGTATGTCACGAATAAGACGAACAATGCTGGCCTCCAAGGCGTCAATTGTTGCTGGTTTATCAGCATAAACCAGTGACTTCACGTAGCCCCACAGGAAATAATCGAGAGGTGTCAAACCTTGGAGGCCAATTGACAGGTCCACTTCTCAAAATCAACTTATCGCAAAATTTTGATTTCAATAAGTCGATGGTTGCGTTCGCGCCATCCTGTTGAAACCATACCTGCTCCGGATCAATGTCATCCATATTTTTAAACAAAAAATCATTGATCTTGGAACGGTAACCATTGACCGTAACGCGAGCTCCGGCCTCATTTTTGAAGAAATAAGGTCCGATGATGCCACCAGCGTGAAAACCACACCATACGGTGCATTTTTCTGGATGTATTGGAGTCTGTAGGGTCTCTTGTTGATTGGTCTCACTCCATATGCAGCAATTTTGCTTATTAACAAACCTAAAGCTCTAGAGCCTGATTTTCAAAGTAAATTTGGATAATTTCGTAGCGTTGGTCAAGCATGAGTCTATTCATGATGATTTGTCAGAGTATACTGAAACAATTAAAAAAAAGTTTCATCAAAATTTAATTTTTTGTGTTACTTTTTAGAAATTAAAGTTCTATCTAGCTTAAAAAACACACCCTTTATTAGGATTTATAAAGTTTGAAAAAAAATTCGGATAATTCTTTCTTGTTCTATTTATTTGCTGAAAATTTTGAAAATTTTTGCATTTTGTGGGGGAGGTACCAGAAGCAGTGGACCGATATTACCCATCTCTGAACTTTTTCTGATATCGCGTAGGGAAATTTTTTGCCCGACCTCGTATTTTATTGCAGTGCGTACAAATAAGATATCCTTGCCTTTGTCTTTGTGATCATGAAGGAATGTCATTATTATTTGTAGATATTTTATGAAAACTAATCACATTATCAATACTCATGATGTTAATTAGAAAACTCACACACACTCCAACACACGCACACACAGACAGTGAGAGATAGAAACCTTATGTGTGAAAATCTATTGTATTTGTCACTCTTTTGTTTTATCGTTGAACGTTGAAGAATTGGAAATGATGAACACTGCCAATAGGCAGGCAGACAATCAAATTGGAAACGAGTAAAAATGACTGGAGGGGTTAAGGCTGGTGGTGGAGGGGTAGGGCAAAACAAGACAGGACAGAACCATAGATAAAATCACCTTTTCAATGGTATTTGTTGTTGTACGTGTTTGGTGATATTATTACTATTGTTGTTGTTGTTATTATTATTGTCATTGATGACAAAGATGATGCTGCTGATGGTTGACGATGACAATGATGCGGATGAGAGAAGCAGTACAACAATTCCAAACCGAGATGACGATGTCGTCGATGGTGCTGATGATGATGATGGCGACGATAGAAACAATAGAGGAAGACAGGCTTGCTACTCGTGACATAAGGATAACATCAAGTGTATTTTGTTTATATTAAGTATCTCGAGACATGGGTTAGCTGGCAGAGGTAAATGGGTTGCGTGTATTTCATTTCGCCATATTCCTCCCCCCCCTGCCTCTCTCTCTGTGTACTTTTGCAAACTTTGAGTGGCTTCGGTCAAGTAGATTGATTCTATGCCTATGCCTTGGAAGGGGAGAACTTATAAGGCAGCAAAGCTGCTTTTAAAATATACACTCGTAGTCGTAAATTCCATTGTAATAGTTTGAAAAGTCGTCTGAATGTTCCAAGGCAGAGCAGCAGCAGCTAGATGTTGTTAGTATCTGTCCAATTTGACAAAACAATAGATTCGCAAAGACAATTAAGACGGAATTTGCCATAGACAAAAAAGGATAATGCCTATAAAGGAAAATCTAACGATAGTTGAGATAAAGCACGTAATATCAGCAGAGTAGCAGAAGCAGCTGTAGTAGCAGGATGAGGGAGAGTGCTGGTGAAGATTCTACAAGCAAAAACATTTTTATGTGAGTGGCACTCGAAGGCAAAAAAATTGTACACTCAAATTTTCAAGGTGTGTGGGTAAAAATATAACGGATTGTGAGAGTTAGAGGATTTTTGTCGCCTTGTGGTTACAGAACGAAAATATCATTAAAACTGCAACAGAGCCAAACGCCATAATTTTTACATTTTATTGAATGGAAGCAAAAATATCGGAAATAGCATCAAATTTTAGAATAAGTTTAGATTTGTTCGAATTGATCACCTTTGGCACGAATTATGGCCTTTAAACGGCCAATGAAACCGTCACACGCTGTCCGAATGTTTCTCTGTGGTATTTTGGTCCATTCCCGGGGTAGCGCTTGCTTGAGGTGATCGACACTTTGGTATTTTTTAGTGCCAACCTTGCTTTCTACAATACTCCAGACACAATAGTCCAATGGATTGGTATCCGGAGATTTTGGTGGCCATTGTGCGCTGGAAATGAAGCGAAGAGCCCCATTTTGTAACCATTTTTGAGTGGCATGTGCTGAGTGCTATGGTGATGAGTCCTGTTGGAATGTCCAAGTCTGCGGCCAAAATGTTTGCTTGCTCAAGGCTTTATTACACCCTCCAGAATATTTTCGTGATAATATTCGGCATTTATTCTGATGCAACGGTCGATTAATACGAGCGGAGGGCGACCATCGGCTATATTCATAATCAGCATAAAATTCTAAGTCGATTTAACGATGTCCGTCTGTCTGTCTGTCCGTCAGTCTGTTGAAATCACGATACAGCCCACATTATTTGACGTAGAGCGCCAACATTTAGCAGAGCAATTTGTATTGTATCTATGATGATTGGTACTGAAAATGAGATATATCGGTCCACGTTTTGGTTTAGTTCCCATATAACGGTACCTCCCGATATTCGGTATTTTGATGATTTATGCCACATTTTTTCACGGATTTGTCTGAAAATTGGTATTTGTAGGTCATAATGGGTTTCAGCTCTGGTGGCAAAACATTGCATGTATGGGTCCACAATTTGGTATAGCCTCCATATAACGGTACCTCCCGATATTCGGTACTTTGATGGGTTTTGCCACATTTTTTCACTGATTTGTCTAAAAATTGATATTTGTAGGTCATAATAGCTCCCTGTTCGTGTGGCGAAACATTGTATAGGTCCACGTTTTGGTATTGTCCCCATATAACGGTACCTCCCGAATTTCGATATTTTGACGATTTTTGCCACATTTAATCACGGATTTGTCTGAAAATTGGTATTTGTTGGTCATAATGGGTACTAGCTCCTTTGGCGAAACATTACATATATAGGTTTACGATTTGGTATAGCGGTACCTCCCGATATTCGGCATTTTAATGATTTTTGCCACATTTCTTATCGGATTTGTCTAGAAATTGGTATTTGTTGGTCTTTTGGCGAAACACTGTATGTATAGGTCCACGTTTTTGTATAGCCCTATATAGTCGTATTGGTATATGGCCGTATTGGCGTATATGGGCTCTAGTGTTTTCTTTACCCTAAGGTGGAGGGTATTAAAAGTTTGGGCCGGCCGAACTTAATGTTTTTTTACTTGTTGGAATTTCAATGGCTTTACCCAGAGCTCATTTTTTAATATTTGCCGAATTGAATATTGCGATATGTTCAGCTCACGACGTATTTTTCGGCAACTGCGACGCGGGTTTCGATGAAGTCGCTTCTTTACTTTTCGAACCATTTCTGCATTTTCGAACCATTTCGAAGCCATTTTTCCATTTTCCGTCCACTTCCTTGAAGTCGGGCTACGCTATCAGTATCACGCTAACGAGCGATGGTACGAGACACGAAAGATTTATTCACATTTAAATGCTGGAGTGCTCTAACGATTGCCACTTGTGGTTTTCCAGCCAAATATAAAGTTATCACACTATCACGCTTGAATTCCATCACGAATAACTTTTTTCTGGAAAATCCTCACCAAAATGCTTTTGTACGCTTGTAAACGATATAATGAGATGTCGCTGGAATAATTTTAACAGCTGTGGGACGAGTAGCTTAGAAATGGCAGCAGTCTGAAGTTGGTTCTAGTTTTTTCTTCTTACCCTGTATATTTGCAAATGATAATCTTATTTATATCTAAATTTCAACAAATTGTCAATTTCTAATTTTTTTTCTTTGTTCGACTCTAATCAAATTTTCCTTTTTTAAGCTTGCTTTGAGTACAATTTTTTTTTTCGAGTGTAATCCCAATGACATTCCCGCCAAGCTACAAGAAGCAAATACTCCATAATCCCAAGTGTGTTTTTACAGAGGAAGAGAGAAATCGAGAGACCCGTAACGATAATGAACGCATTGTTACATTTCCAGAACAATTAAATGTGAGGCATAAAAAAGCTACTTTGTGACACACTTGTACTCACACCAAAGAAAAAACCCCTTCCCCTCAAACAAATTTAGGAGACCAGCACATGTCAAGGTATTGGTCTTAAAAGCTTCCAAGCCATAGAGAACTACTGGCCATGTATGCGGTTGTTCATGTCAATGCAGCAGCTAATGCCAATTTTTGTCCTGTGCTGTTGGTATTTTGGCATGACATACCATCAAACTCTGCTGCTGCTGTTGCTGCTGTGGCATGGTTATAAATGTTCGATGTCCATGTTTCTTATCTTTGCATGGAACCAAACAGGGGAAAAAACAGCATCCTTTTTGTCACTGTTGTTCCTGCTTGCCGAAGTTAAAAATCGAAGAGAATTTTTCTGTTATCCATAGCCTTGTTTCTTCTAATTCATTGAATCGCAAAATATTTTGTGTTCACCTTAATTGGGGGAATAACACATAGCATGGCTCAGGACACCACACAACCCTCAATGGCTGAGGAAACCAGAAAGCCGGAAAAAACATATGTGTGCATATATACATACATCGTTTCGATCGAAGATGAAAATAAGCTGAACATGTTTATGGTCAGCTCATGTCTTTTCATATTCGTTTCGATGTTATTTTTTTTTTGCACACCACACAAACATCTGTTTTTTTAAATGTTTTGCTGCTGTTCCAATTAGAAGTAGAAAAAATAACAATGGTTAAATGTTAGCTTATGCATCCTGCTCCCTCTTCTCTCTTCATCATGTTTTATTGGCAGGCAAAAAACGAGTGATGTTGTCTATAACCACCAACATATCCTTTCCAATCTCAAACGGTTACTGTCCACCGTGGAAGAGTGTGCTATCTGACACATCTCAAGTATTAAATGGTGTTCAAATTTCGTAAGGAAATTATGAAGACTAAAATAATTTAACCATGGCAACAATTTAATTTTCTTTTCAAATATCTGTAAATGGCAGACACTATTCAATAATGGTATTCATTTAAAAAAATATTTTTCAAGTAGTATTTTGCAATTTTCAAAATTCTATGATAGAGCATATGGTGTCACACCTAGCAATATCATAACCGCCGCATTTTCTGTGAAGCAGACGCTTCCCATTTCACAATATCAGTCTGAAGTTAAATAACCTTTGAACACTATAGTATGAAACTGATTCTATGCAACCGAATTTTAAATGCTATATACAGGGTGAGATGAAAACACTGCAAACAATTTCAGACGGCTGTCATATCTAAGTCACTCGTCCGACAGCTGTTAAAATTATTCGAGTGATAGCTCATTATATTGTCTACAAGCGTACAAAAGGATTTTGGTGAGAAATTTCCAGAAAAAAGTTATCCGTGATGGAATTCAAGCGTGTGAGTGTGATTTCTTTATATTTCGCTGGAAAACCACAAGTGGCCCGTTAGAGCACTCCAGCATTCAAATGTGAATAAATGTTTTGTGTCTCGTAACATCGCTCGTTACCGTGATACTGGTACCGTAGCCCGAAATCATAAAAACAACAACATCCGCAGAAATGGTTCGAAAAGTAAAGAAGAGACTTGATCGAAACCCGCATCGCACTGGCCGAAAAATGGCTAGTGAACTGAACATATCGCAACAATCCATTCGGCAAATATTGGAAAATGTTATCGGGGTAATGCTATTGAAATTCCAAAAAGTGCAAGAACTTACACCGCAACAAAAGGAAAATAGACTTAAAAGAGCTGAAGAGTTCGCTTCGCCTGGTCGAAAGTGGTGAACTGCCGAATTATGTTTTCTCCGATGGGGAAAACATTCATTGTCCAGCAGTTTGTAAACACACAAAATGATCGTGTTTACTTGCCAAAGAGGTCAGCTGAAAATGTGCACCTTCGGCTGGCCACCAGAACTCAAACGCTGGCCATAGTGATGGTGTGGGCGCAATAACAGCGGATGGTCGCTCTACGCTCGTATTAATCGACCGTGGCATCGGAATAAATACCGAATATAATGGCGAAAATATTCTGGAGGGTGTATTAAAGCCTTGGGCACGCAAGCATTTTGGCCGCAGACCTTGGACATTCCAACAGGACTCAGCACCATCGCACTCAGCACCCAAGAATGGATACAAATTGAGGTTCCTCGCTTCAGTTCCAGCCCACAATGGCCATCAAAATTTCCGGATACCAATCCGTTGGACTATTGTGTCTGGAGTATTTTGGAATGCAAGGCTGGCACTAAAAAATACCAAAGTTTTGATCACCTCAAGGAAGCGCTTCGCCGGGAATGGGCCAAAATACCGCAGAGCAACATTCGGGCAGCGGGTGACGGTTTCATTAGCCGTTTGAAGTCCATAATTCGTGCCAAAGGTGACCAATTCGAACAAATCCAAACTTATTCTAAAGTTGGATGCCATCTCCGACATTTTTTGCTTTCATTCATTCTCACTCTGTAGAGCCGATCTAAGAGTATTGGTCCGTCCATCTGTCTGTCTGGCTGGTTGTTGTGCATGATAAATCTCGAAAGGAATATCAGATTTGGTCCAAACTTGTTGCATCGTAATATTATTTTCAGACATAGCCAGTCTGGAATATTCCAAGTGGGATATTTCTGTGGGTAGTACTTTATTGCTGATAAACCCCTAAAAGAGTTTCGGGTTCTTAAGTCAAACTTTTTAAGGCTTTTATATAGGGACGCCAATATTTTATCTAGTTAATGTTCGGGACCTCAACATTTAAATGATGTGATATTTTTAAGTATTATGTTTTTAGATATCGAAATAAAGTCATATGGCTTGAATATTTGGTCAGGACATTTAAAACACTTAAAATAGACCGTTGAGTTAATATTCTGCACATTGTTCCAGTATTGCGGAAGGGATTGATAAACTAACTAACATATCCCCATACAATGATAGAAGGTTTAACTAATTTAAGTAAAACAAGTAAAAAGGCTGTAAGTTCGGCCGGGTCGAACTTTGAATACCCATGGTGGAATGAATAAGGAAATTAAAAAAATAAAATAAAATCAATTCAAAATTCTGTTAAAATCTTAAAAATTGTAAATATTTGAAGTTGCCGATATATGGGGGGACCGATAAAGACAAATCTATGTCTGGGGGTAAAGTACTCACAAAGAACTCCTTGTGAAGAATTTCAGACAATTTCGTTGGAAAATATGCTAAAATCATCAAAATTCCGATTATCGGGGGGTACTGTATATGGTATTATACAGTATATAGGTAATTATCTCCCAGGAGATAAAGTACACACAAGGAACTGCTTGTGTGGATTTTCAGACCATTACATTGAAAAATGTGGTTAAAATCATCAAAATACCGAATATCGTGGGGTACCGTTTTATGGCGGCTATACGATTTTGTTGACCTATATAGATAATTCTCTTCCAAGGGATAAAGTACTCACAATGAACTCCTTGTGTAGATTTTCAGAAAATGTGGCTAAAATAATCAAAATACCGAATATCGATCAAAATACCGAATATCGGTGGGGGATACACGATATTGTGGGCCTATATAGACTACTATCTATCAGGGGGTATATTACTAACAAGGAACTCCTTGTATGGATTTTCAGATCATTCCGAATATCGGGGGGTTCCATTATATCGGGGCTATACGATGTAGTGCCCCGATACAGCCCATCTTCGAATTTGGCCTGACACCAGACAAAAGACAGATCTATGCAAAATTTAAGCTTCCTATCTTAATTCGTTTTGACTGTAGCATGATTACAACAGCCGGACGGACGGACAGGGCTAAATCGTCTACGAACTTTACGCTGTTGGGCCTAAAATATAATTTCGATGAGTTACAAACGGAATGACGAACTTAATATACCCTCCATACTATGTATGGTGGAGGGTATAAAAATGAAATATTTAAAAGTCGACGAAAAATTCTCACTTACTTCCTTGTGTTTCGGAATCGCATTGACCCACCTCCAATTTTTAAATTATGCGAAAATTTAAAATATTTTCAATAGATAAGAAATTGAAAATTGTTCATCAGCATGGGAGTATGGTTTTGCTGATACCGATTATTTTTAATTCAATACAATGGAATAATTTGTTTTCTTTGTTATCTATTTTTTTTCGAACTCCTATTTATATAATATAACCCTACCCACCCTTCATTTCAATAGATAATCGATAAAACTACAAATTACCTAAACCCTTTTCTTTGTTGTTTGGCAAAATCGTTGAAAATAGACAGGAAGTGATGATGATTTCTTTTGCTTTCATTTTAATCCTCGGCCGGATGAGCCAATTAGGGTTCAATTGTTCCATTTAATGGAAGCAACATTCCATTGTCTGTCAGACGATACTGACAAAGGGTTATGATGGCTAAATACGTTATCGCTGAAAATATAGATGTTTGCTGCCAACAGGACAACAGCAACAACCAACCATGTTACTTTATAATGATTTTTCAAAACAGGAGATTATTCGAACAGGCAATAAATGTCTGTCGGTCTCTCTCTGTATTTTCACACAGTGACCTGGTGGAATGAAATAGAGCTTGCCCCAAACATGACTTAGAAATTGTAGTCGCTGGCATTGTTTCGAGTTTCTTCTGTAGTATAGAGTTTTAAATCCGAACAAAAAACAAATCCACACAAACACAATACATAGGCAAATATTTTCGTTGGTTAGAGGTTATGACGTGTTGTTGGAGTTCTAAGAATAAAAAAATTGTGTGGCACACGAGCAGCCTATGATGTGAAATATTTACTTTGTATGGAGGAGGAAAATGGTTTAATTTTTCATCTGGCTATACTAACATGCCTAACAATATCCGCAAACCATGTTCGTTGTTGTTCGTGTGTTTGTGTGTGTGTGTGTGAGTGTGTGTACTCCATTGTGTTGGTATTATATGGCTGCTATTGTTTGTCGTTGTTTCAATGCCTGTCATCATCGTCATCTATAGAACCCGGCCATAGAACAAAATGGTTACAATATTATTATCGGATATATTTTTTTCTTGTTGCTGGTTCTGTTACCGATTACAACAGAACAAAATGTAGCTATGCAAACATGTCAGCAGTAGGAAAAAAGTGGGAGATCATAAGGTGGAGTGGATTGGATATGTAGATTATTAAGTTCAAAATTTGTAACCATTTGTAAGGTCTTCTAGAAGATCTCTTTAAAAATATCAGTTAATAGAACATTTTTTTCCTTTCTGAAATTTTTTCTGTCCAAAGAGGACTTTTTGAGGGGCTCATTTTCATATAGGGAAATGTATTTAAGTTCCTCTGTCTGTGAAAAGTTGTTATACTTACTCTTATATTTACAAACATAGATTTCATCATTTGATACGCTCATATTTGCCTCATCGAAATGAGAGTATAAGATCATATGGATGAAAACCGTTTCAGGAAATTTGGAATCCGCCTGTCTTGCTGGAGCGCGCTAAAGCTCTCGAAACAAGTATCCAATGTCGCTCAAACTTGGTACTTCGTACTATTATTTTCACACTCACACCGAGTTCGAAGATGCGTCACATCGGCCCAATTTTAGTAGTCCCTTCCCAATAAAAGTTCAACATTTGCAAAACTAAAATATGAACTGAGGGAGCATTCTATTTGGTTGTAATTATGTCTATTGTAATATTTGCTAAAACCTGGTACATCTCTGAGAGGAGATTACTGTCCCAAATTTTCTCCAAACTGCATCTATTCGAATATTTTATCAATATCAGATTAATTGTGAAAATGGTATATACCGGTCTACACTATTTGGTATCTCTCGCACAACTTTCGTGGCTGCGAAACAGGGCTCTTCCCCTACCTCCCTCCCTCCCTCACAAAAGATACATTTTTTCAAAGACTATCTTAACGAAAATTCTTGAATAACATAATATCTTGACCAAAATACGGTGTTAGGTCTCTTTGGATTAAATGCGTTTTAAGACATTTGAAGTCGATCTAGCGATGTCCGGGAGTATCCGATTTGATCTAAACTTGGTACATCGTAATATTATTATCAAACCTAGATCTAGTTCGGAGATGGGCAATATCGGTTCACCTCTTCAAATACTTACCACAAAAGGTCGAAATTTTCAAAAAAAAAAAAAAAAAAAAAAAAAAAAAAAAAAATATATATATATATATATATATATATATATATATATATATATATATATATATATATATATATATATATATATATATATATATATATATATATATATATATATATATATATATATATATATATATATTAATGCACAGAAAGAGAAGGAATACTCCGATTTTGCTCCAAATTTGCAAATCCAACTACTTGCATCAGTTCTAGGTCAGGGTTCGAAAATGGATGATATCGGTCCACTCCATCGAGTCCCCATCACCCCCCCCCCCCCCCACAAAGGGTCAACACTTTGACCAATAATATTAAATGCGATGTAGAAGTCCGGTTGTCTTCAAATTACACACATCACGATATCTTAATTAACCCAAGGTGAGAAATGATATATCAGTCCACTCCTTCTAGTACCTCCCCCCCAAAGGATCAGTATTTCAAAAATTAGAATCCGATTCCATTCGGACTTGGCACATCTCAATATTTCTATCAACACAATATGTTTTATAAAGATGGCAGAGATCGTCCTTATGGTCCTCTTCTATGAAGGGCCAAAATTTTGACTACCCAAAACAATTATAAATAAAACTAAAAATAAGCATCCGGTTTTATTCATATTTCACACATCCCATTATATCTACTACCACAAAATCAGCTGAAAAATAGGATAGAACGGACCACTCCTTCCGGTACCTCCCCCCCAAAAGGACAAAATGTTGAATATCCACGAAGCTCACAAAACTGGAAATTAACATCCGATTCCACTAGTACGTCTCAATATTTTCATCAAAACAAGATCTGTTATAAAGGTGGTTAAGGTCGGACTATTTATCCTGGTACCTCCCCCCATAGGCTTCAAGACTTTGAAAAATAAACCTCACACACATTTTAAGACTTTCTAAAAATTACCAAATATTTCATTATAGTTCATAGTCTAATCCTGCTTCGCCGCAATATTTATATCAAATTTATTTAGGTCTGGCACGAAATTGACAATATTGACCCATTCCTTCGGAACCTACTCTATAGAGGGTCAACAATTTGAATAACCCCAACATAATTCAAAATATATTTAAATAATCGAACATTGGCTGAGTGCAGACATCTGTCGTCAAAACCTAGTAAAACTTTTAAATTGTTCGATTAAACGTTTATGGAAGAGACGCCCGAAGGGTCAACTCTATTCAAACCCGAAATGGATTTTGAGAAAATGGTTTGTGGCTGTAACATGCAAAGAAAGAGCTCATGACAGAGGCGTGTCAATAGTGAAGAATATGGACAAAAAAGGCGAAATAAAAGTTTGAATAAAACAAAAATTTGGTTTCAAAATTTCATCCCATAGGCCTTCTGAGCCTAATGGTATTTGGTAATTGGTAACTATGTTGTTATGATATCATAACCAGTAAATACACCTGGTGATAATATATTTACTCTGCCTTGTCCCATCTTTATACATCTATGTCTTTGAACCCTCTCTTAAAAGGGGTCTATAAAGCATAGCAAAAATCTGTTTCCCGAGAAACTTGAAAAATGGTTGTTTGAAACTTTCTCCACCTTAACGTTTTATTATGTATGTGAAAATATGTGCACAAGGAGAGAGAGAAACAAGAAAACACACAGAACCAGCGAACACACACGCAAGGCAATGTAATGCATGAAAAACGTGTAGCTTTTTTTCTTATTTATTGCTTACAGTTCATTGAGCAAAACGACGAAAGGGATGGAGTAGCAGCAACAGCAGCAATTGCTTAAAGATACAAAAAAATACAAAGCATTCCAATGTTACATTCTTGCCTCTGCAACATTCCTCCCATACGAACGCATGTGAACGAAGCGTCCATGCGAATTGCGAACATTGTTGTTGTTGCTGTTGTCTCACTGTTGTCCTTTTCGTTGCCCGAATTATAAAAGGATGGCGCGACATAACATGTGACGTGTTAAATTGTTGACAACAACAAAACGGCTTGAATTTTTGAGAAAATACGTCTGATAAATAAGAAGAGAAAATCGAAAACAAAATGAAAATGTTGAAATTATAAAAAAAGCAATGCAGAATGTTGCATTTCGTCTGGATATGAGAAAAAGATGTTAACCATAGGAATTTTCATTGTCCAGTGTTGTCCTGGATAAGGAAATCACTTGACAATTTTTAAAATGCCCTACATAAGTTATAGAGAGATGGGAATTGGAAAAGACTACACGATTAAATAGTAGGAAGAGGAAACAGATACGATAAAATATCGATATTATATTATGAAATCGGTACCGAACTCAATTTTTGCATGAAAATTAAAAAATGCTCGATCAGAAACCAAAATAATTATATATGAGATCGATCAAACAATCGGAAAGATAACAATATTTGGAAAGATAATAATATTTGGAAACAGAAAAATGGATAGCGATTTAAAACTAACGTTATCGTCAATGTTATGGTTCTGGAAATGCTTTGTACGTAAAGTACGAAAACTAGTAAATCAAAAAATTGTTATTAGGATAACTTTTTGGATATATGTAATAAAAACTTCGAAAAATTCTAAATTGTATTATCATTGGTATACTGGAAATCTAAAATTTGGAATGCGGATATTTGAAATTCGAAACCAAAAGACATGAGACCATTCGCAGAGAACGACCGCAAAGAACTACAGCTCTGAGTTTTTGATAATATTTTGATGATTTTAGTGACATAATTTGTCGGAATTGTTTCAAGTTTCGTATTTGGATATTGTAATGGCATATGACAAAAATCGCCTATGTTGGTCCACGTCTTCGTGCAGACCCCCAATACAACGATAGCTCTCTATATTCGGTATTTTTAATATTTTAACAGCATTTTTAATGGATTTTATTTTTATAACCGCCACCTTGAAAAGGAGGGTATATTAACTTAGTCATTCCATTTGTAGCATACCTAAATATTCGTCGTAGACCCCATAACGATGTCCATCTGTCTGTCCGACTTTTGAAATTACGATACAACCCACATTATTTGACAAAGAGCTTCAAGATTTAGCAGAACAATTTGTATTGTGTCTAGGATGGTTGTTATTGAAAATGAGATATATCGGTCCTCGTTTTGGTATAGCCGTCATTTAACGGTGCCTACCGATATTCGGTATTTTCATGATTTTCGCCACATTTTCTCACGGAGTTGTCTAAAAATTGGTATTTGTAGGCTATAATGGGTTGTAGCACCAGTGGTGAAATATTGTATTTATAAGTCCATAGTTTGGTAAAGCCCCCACATAACGCTACCTACTGATAGTCCGCGTTTTGATGATTTTTACCACATTTTTCCACGGATTTATCCAAAAATTTGGCACTTGTAGTTCGTAATGGATTAAATCTTCTGTGGCGAAACATAGTACATCCGTTCATCGTGGGTTCTAGACCCGGCGGCAGAATATTGATAATTTAGGTCCAAGTTTTTCTATAACGCACATATAACGATACCCAGCGATACTCGGTATTTTGATAATCCTAGTCACATTTACCCACAAAATTGTTTCGAATTGGGTATTTAAGAAGATTTGGTAGACAATCCTTGAAGTTTAAAATTGTTTATGGAAGTTCCCGTTTTAGTATGGCCCGATAAAACGGCCTGGCCTAATTTATGGTGTTTGCAAAGTTTAACCGTATTATCCAAATAGTCTTCCAGGGGACACGTTTGAATTCAGATACTTTTATATAAAAATATTTTTCTACCCAAAGGTGGAGGATATTAAAAGTTCCCGGCCCGCCGGGTTTAATGTAATTTTTTTTTTTATACCCTCCACCATACTGTGGAGGGTATATTAATTTTGTCATTCCGTTTGTAACTCCTCGAAATATTCATGTCAGACCCAACAAAGTATATATATTCTTGATCAGCGTAAATTTCTAAGACGATTTAACCATGTCCGTCTGTCTGTCTGTGTGTCTGTCTGTCTGTCTGTCTGTCCGTCTGTCCGTCTGTCCGTCTGTCCGTCTGTCTGTCTGTCTGTTGTAATCACGCTATCTTTCGAACAAATTGAGATAGAAGGCTAAAATTTTGCACACATGTATTTTTTCCCAGTAGGCAGGTTAAGTTCGTAAATGGGCCATGTAGGTCCAAGTTATCATATAGCCCCCATATAACGGTACCTCCCGATATTCGGTATTTTGATGATTTTAGCGACATTATTCACCGGAATTATTTCAAATTTGGCATTTGAAGTTTGTAATGGATGCTACAGCCTAAGACAGAAAATTATATGTGCAGGTCCACGTCTTCCTGTAGCCCCCATATAACGGTACCCCCCGATATTCGGTTTTTTGATGATTTTAGCGACATTGTTTACCGGAATCGTTTCAAATTTGGTATTTGAAGTTCGTAATGGATACTACATCCAAAATCAAAAAATGAGCCATGTAGGTCCACGTCTTCATATAGCCCCCATATAACGGTACCCCCTGATATTCGGTATTTTGATGATTTTAGCGACATTGTTTACCGGAATCGTTTCAAATTTGGTATTTGAAGTTCGTAATGGATACTTCAGCCCATGCCAGAAAATTGTCTGTGCAGGTCCACGTCTTCGTATAGCCCCCATATAACGGTACCGCCCATATTCGGTATTTTGACGAGTTTAGCTACATTATAAACAGACTTTTCTTCAAGTTTCGCATTTAAATATGTAATAATTTATGACAAAAGTTGCCTATGCAGGCCCACGTCGTCGTATAAGCATTCGGTATTTTTAAGATTTTAATAGAATTTTTAACGGGTTTTATTTTTTGGAAATTGTCAAATTTGTACCAAATGGTGGAGGGTATTAAAAGTTCGGCCCGGCCGAACTTACAGCTTTTTTACTTGTTTGTTTATTATACCCTACAACACTATGTGTTGGGGGTATTATAAGTTTTATTGGGCCAAAAATTATGTAACACCACGAAATATTCGTTTCCCACATATAAAAGTATATATGGATCTTCCTATCTCGCCGAGCTGAGTCGATCTAGCTATGTATGTCCATCCATCCGTCTCTCCGTCTGTCCATGTTAATTTGTGATCACTTTACAGGTCGCAATTATAGACCAATCAAAGCGAAAGTTAGTATGGGGCTAGAGCTGGGCAGGAGCCTTCCAATTTTGATGGTTATCGGGTAATATTTAGTGGGTGAAATAGACCATAACATTTGTGTTAAATAAAAGTCAAATTTTCCATTAAACCGCGAACATTTTTAATACCGGCGAAATCACAAATAGACGAACAGGCCAATTCTGACCGTTACGTAGATGCCGATAGTAAATATATCGGTTATATATAGCGAAATATATACAATGTGTATATACAAAGGAAGGGGATGTTAGCTAGAATGCTTATATCTCAAAAATGGCTGGACCGATTTTGACAAATTTTGTCAATACAGAATGCCCTCTTGACATAAAATTATAAAATCTAAAATAATCGCAGAAAAATATGCCAATAATGATGATAATGTAGATTTTGTAGTATTTTGTGACATTATATTATTTTTTTCGTATTTTTTATCGCATGCGATTTTTTCAATTTGACTTATAATATTTTAAAATATTTTTTCACCTTACAAAACAGGTTGGGGATATTATATAAGTACTGCAAATATCGTCCGATCCTCACAAAAATTTTCACAAGGGTAGGGTTGGGCTCAGAAGGTCTAGGCCTATTGTTTTCAAAGATGTCCCCAATATATTAGGGGTTGAAATGGACCAACAACTAAACATTTTCCTGATTTTGAAGCCGTTATAAAGGTCGCAAATAGAAACCACAGGACACGAAATCTCGCAGGAAGTTACAGTTTAGGACAGCGGGTAGAATGGACCACTAATTTTGTGTGAAAAAATACAAGCATTACTTACAGGCGATATCCGAAATACACAAAAGGCGAACTTCTGGCTTTTTTATGCTGATTTCGTTGACGAATATAGCCACATATCGTAGACAAGCAAATCATATAGATGAGTCTAAATTTGGAGATACAGTGGGGCCACTTACTTTTGTCTGGGCAGTGCTCCGTGACATAATTTCAAAAGCGAAATCTTCCTAAATGGATTTGAACATAAGGGGCTTCTAACACACTGTAGTGTTGTAGGGTATCACATGGTCGGCCCCGCACGACTATAGCCTTTGTTTACTTGTTTTATTATATATTTATTTTTTATTTTATTTTACTTTTTTTTTAAATTTCCAAATTCGTCCCAAATAGTGGGAAGAAGAAGTGGGCAGGCTCATATAAAACAAATCGGGTATTTTGCCTATGGTAACTTGGTCTGGGGTGTTATTTTTATCAGCCATAGAAGCGAACATGGAATCTATCGGTCTATCTATCACTGCTCCTCGTACCATGGATTTCCTCAAGGTCAAAATTTGAATACCAATATGTGCTCGATTTTCTTCAAACACTAGATTTAAAAATTAAGTTTCCCACAAAAGGGAAACAATTCTTAAGAATCATAATACCCTTAAACTGAAAAATTGTTCCTAAGTTCTCTTCAATATTTCACAATTAGAATAATTCCAGTAGGAGTCTCAGGTCTTAAGGTACGTCCCAGTCATTGTGGCACGTCCTTAAAAAACTTTAATTTCTGCTCACTATTAAGTCGATCGGACTACAACTGTAACATCAGAATAATATACTCAGTAAACATAACTGAGTTTCTTCCCAGGCAAATATGAAGTCATTCGGTTTCCTAAATAAACCACTTCCAATTTTTAAAGGCAGGAAGCATCTAACCAATGAAAACACATAAAAAAATAACAACACACACACACACAAGTTACACAACAATTGTTTATTGATTTCGAATGTCGTTATCCTTTGACGCTCCACATTTCTTCCATATTCTGTTGTTGGCATACAGCAGCTGCATGTTGAATGCAAAGAGAATGAAGCCAAACAATGAGAATAGAACAAAACGGAAAGTTTTTCAATACGACAACGAGGATGATGATGACGATAACGATGACGATGACAGCAATCATCAAAAATGGCTCATTCGAAAGAAATGTTAAAAGTTAAATTAAACAGAAAATCGTTTAGTTTCAAGCACAACAACAATGGACCAAACAACTAAACAAAAATGACAACAACAATAAAAACAACAACAGCAGCAACAAAAAGTGCAATACAACATGGCAAGCAACAAAAATGCCAAAAATGCCGGTGGCATTGACGTTGACCGGCCGCCCGTTTTTGGGGAGCCAAAAGATTTGTCTTTGCCATCAGCTGAAGAATTTCCATTGAAGAAGGTTAATACAAATGATCAAATTTTACCCTTAACCAGATAGAGGACACCAGCCTATCTATGTGTGACACAATGGGCTGACGAAAGCACAGCAAACAACACTTTCAATGAAGTGTGTACATGTGTGTGTGTGTACGAGAGTGTTGGGGGAAAACAAAGAAGTTGAAGATAGAAGAGATTAAAACAGTTTTAAGGTTGGTGAATGCCACAGCCAGTCAACACCCCCTACAATGGCCACAAGAAACTAGAAATCGAAAAAAAAAAACCAAAAGACATTCTTTGTTGTTTAACCCACATTTGAACCGGCCAACCAACAAGTTTGCATGACTTATGGCCATTTCTAGATGCGGCAAACGTATATTTACCCACAATCAGATGTCATTTGCTTACATAGATGACCAACCAATTTCTGGCATTTAAGGAATAGGGAGGCAGAGTGTTGTGTTCTGAAAATGGAAAATGTTTGGCCATAATATGGGTCACAAATACCCTTTCTTCAGACATTCTCTATTCTTTCATGTTCATTGGTAGTGCGGGCAAAACAAAGGTTTGAAGTGGCCATATTCTACGGTTGTGTAGTGCTGACCCTTCAACCATTTTCCAAAAAACCAAAATCTATTTTGTCACATAATTTAAAGCAAACGTAACGACAAAGAAAAGCTCTGTTAATAGGAAAATAGAAGAACTTAAAATAGAAGAACTAACCTCATCAATGGAGGGGAAAAAATAAGAGAAATTGGGTTCTTTTAGTCATAGTAATGGCTACTGTCACAGTAAGTCTGGTTGTATAACAATTATTAGCTGGATACACTGTGGGATTGGAAAATTGGGCTTTTCCGTTTTTTGCAATACCAGTGAAATGAGCTGAATTAATCAAACCACAACAAGGGATTTGTAGAAATATATAAAGCTGGGCGAATTTTATCTCTATATACTATATAAAGGAGTAGAGTGACTGACGGATTCATTATTCATCAAGGCGAAATGGCTAAATCTAGAATCTTGAAATTTTGCATATGGATTAATGTTTGTGAGATAAGGCTGGATTTTTGGAAACTTGAACTATAAATGTACTGAAAGTACTAAAAGGAATTAGAAATTGAATCGATTTTATTGATCAAAGAATTCTGAAATTTGAAACAAGGATAGCTGATGGGATGTAGGGTAGATGTATCAAATCAAATTATAAGTGCCCTAAAAGTGCTAAAAAAGCACTACATTTTCATATCCTTCACCATAGTATGGAGGGTATATTAAGTTTTTCATGCCCGTCTGTGGAAATAATGGGAAATTTTGGGCAGATATTGAAAATCGGCTATATAGGTCCACGTTGAGGTATAACCCCCATATAATATATTGAGTATTTTGATGATTTTAGTAACATTATCCGTCGGAATTGTTTCAAATTTCGTACTGAAGATATTGCCCCCATATAATAGAACTACCCTATATCCGGTATTTTGATGATTTTAGCGGCATTATTCAGCGGAACTCTTCCAAATGTCGTATTTGCAGTTCGTACTACAGTCTCTTGCAGATAATTGCCTATGCAGGTATTCGTATAGCCCCCATAAAAAGGTACCTACCTATAATCGGTATTTTTATGGTTTTTACAATATCTTCCAGGATTTTTTTTTTTTTTGAAAATTGTTTTTTTTTACTTGTTTGCAATTTGGTATTATGTGAACGGAGCTAAAATCTTGAAATTTCTTATTTTGGTAAAATTTGGGTTTGATGAATGAACGAATGAAGCTGGAATTTCAAAATATTGATATTTGGGTTTCTGTTAGTGTATATGTTTGAGCTTACCAGTTCGTTTTGGAAATACGAACTAAAATTTTACGAAAAGTTCTACATTTTATTTTTAAAAATCTATAATTTGGTTCTAAACCGACTTTTTGTGCAAAGGGGTTGATATATGGAGGTGGACTGAGAAAAATCCGTACCAAAAAGTAGTAAATTATACTAATTCGGTAAATAAATATTATATAAATATTGTGACGTGCTAGCTTTGGACTGTGTTGTGTTGATGGAAATATTGGGATGTACCAGATCTTGAATGAAATCCGATGCCAATTTCGCTTTTTATGAGCTTCATGGATATTCAAAATTTTGACCCTTTGTGGTGGAGGTACCAGAAGGAGTGGAGCGATATATCCCATCTTTGCAACGGATCTTTTGTTAGTGGAAATAATGGGATGTGTGAAATATGAAGAGAGCCTGATGCTTATTTCGGATATTATAAATGTTTTGGTTATTCAAAACTTTGACCCTTTGTGGGGGAGGTGCCAGAAAGAATGGTCCGATCTCTACCGTTATTTTAACAGAAACTGTGTTGATAGAAATGTTCAGATGTGCCAAGTCTAAATGGAATCCAATGTTAATTTCGCGTTCTATGAGCTTAAGGGATATTCAAAATTTCCAACTTTTGTGGGGAGATACCAGAAGGAGCGGACCGATGTATTCCATCTTAAAACCAGATCTTGGATTTATAAAAATATTGGGATGTGTGAAATTTTAAGACAATCCGACTCTTACATCACATTTTATGAGAATTGTAATTATTTATGATGGAGTGGACCGATATAGGTCATTTTCACACCTGACCTAGCATTGACGCAAATATTAGGATTTACAAATTTGGAGCAAAATCGGATTATCCTTTCCCTTTCTGTGCAGAAAATATATTTTTTGAAAATTTCTACCTTTTGTGGGGTAGGTACCAGAAGGAGTGGACTGATATTGCCCATCTATGAACTCGATCTAAGTTTGATAAGAAGGAGTGGACCGTTATTGCCCATCGATCTAAGTTTGACAAGTTTGGACCAAATTGGACACTCCCTTCGAGAGTTACCGTGCGCGGATTTGGTCCAAAGAGACCTAGGGTCTAAAACCGTTATCAAATGATATATACCCTCTGTAGCCATATGGCTGAGGGTATAAAAAAACTCCCAATCTTAAGTCTGTAAACGTTTAATTTTCGTTCCAAAAATCCAGAGTAAAATATTAGACGTGTAGCTCCTACCGATCGTACAATAACAATGTTATGTCTTTTTCTACTTTTTATACCCTTCAAGTATGAATTTCAAAAAATCGCGCTTTATGTCACCCCTTCTCAGAAATTGTGCAGTATTTTTAAATTCCAGTTCTTTGCAAATGCTCCACATCATTTCTCAAGAATAAACCTCTATAAATACTCGATCTCACACTTCCATACCATTAGTTTCAGATATTGAAATTATATAATAAGTGGTACCTTTTTTTAGTACCCAAAATGTGTGACTTTAAAAAAAAATAAAATTTCGCAAAAACTGTTAAATCCGTCATTCAAAACTATATTAAATTTATCATTTTGTAACGCTAAATGTATAAAATTAAATTTAAACCATTTGTGAAAATTTATGTATTTAGTACGATATAGTACTTTATCCTATATGATAATTAGCACTCTTCAGTACAATTTTCCTCACATACTCACGTTTATGCCACCTAAAAATGTACCATTTTTGAAAACGAGCTTCGCAGATAATTTTTGCATTATCAATAAAGTTAAATATGAAATTTCGGTATTTTGGATTTAATAATACAATATTTAGGACTTTTCTGCAAAAATCTCAGAAAACACCATTTTATTTAAAGATCCCATTTCGAAGAGAATATAATTTTAGTCCAAAAACACAGTTTCTACCTCTTAGTAAGAGTTTCTAATATATATAAGTTACCCACATTATAATATTAAAAATTCATCTTTCATTCATTTTCTACAATTTTAAAAATATTGATTTCAGATTACTTGATCCAAAAGTATCACATAAATGCATACTTTATGCGTTCATTGTTGTCAATTTCTCATTTGCCAAAAAACTTCCTTTCGACATTTCCTCTAACACAAACCACTGTGCTAAAATTCAACCCTAGCAACTAATAAGAACTACCGAATAAGTTAAAATATATATACAAAAAACCCTCAACCGATGACTATGGAATTCTAATGAATTGACCATGAAATGGACTTGTTGATAAATGATGACAATCATCTTCTACGACCATAATAAACCATATTTGCAACTCTTTTGTTGTTGAAAGTTGCCATTTAAGGTTGGCATGTTCGACATCAATAAAAAACTATTGAAGTTTTGTTTCTGTTTTCAACACACAACGTGTTTGGGCCCAACCAATCAACAAAACACACACAGTCAAAGGCGGGGTGTCACTCTCACATCCTTTCGATGGAAATTGGAAAATTAGTTATTTTTCCTATTTTTTTTTTTTTATTTCAAATTCCTAAAGTAGAACAAAAGACAGATATTATTTATTTAATTCCATTCACATTTTATAAAATTGTTTATATCCACTCTTTTTTTGTCGTGGAATGAAACACGCACATACACACACTCTAACACACAGACAGACACGGAAAAGGATTACAAATTTTTGTAGACCACCCATGTTGACATACGTCACAATCAGATACTGGCTGCCTTTTCTGCTGGTACCCCGGGGAACTGGAAAAAAGAACAAAGACAAAGAAATCAAAGCTGCTTAACAAGGTGAAAAGTATACCAACCTTTTTAACAGTAGCATAGTTTCTTTTTTTTTTTGCTTTTGGTTTGTGAACAAAGTATAAAGGGTTTTGCACGAAAGTTTTCCACCACCACCGCCACCATTGCATATTAATATTATTTTTCTTTTTAATGAGAGTACTGTCTGTACATTTGGGGGAAAAAGTTTAAAAATAAGAAATATTTTTTCAGTAACTTGATTTACAGAGATACTTTAAAAACTATCCGAATGAGGTAAAAGTTAAAAAATATATATCATATTTCTTTATAGGCTAATAAACGTTCGAATAGCAATATTTAAAAAGAATGGAGCATAACGCTGTCTACCATTTATTTATTATTTAATGAAATAGATGTTTTTTTTTACAAAAGTACTTGAGGTTTGAGAGTTTTATTATTGACAAGCAATATAAGGGAATAAGTAAATTAGTAAGGTAAGGACTAAAGTGAAGCCAATTATACGATGTCCTACATCACTAAGAATATTAAGCCATTTTAACCATAACAACAAAAATGTAAATTTGTATGAAGTAATTCATGGCGATTTAACCGTTATTTAATGCGTCAGACCAGCTCAACATTGAATTCGGCTGCAAATGATATGTGGGAGTAATATATTAATCTGAATGTATTTTCAATATATTTGACGACGCGGTCCAAAATTGACAGACTTAATTATAGTCGAAACTTGATTTCATAGACTCACTTCTAGGCGGAGTTCGATCATATATGTGCCATACTTTATTAAAGTAACATCAGGTGATAACATATATGTGAGCTATACGGGGTGAGATAAAAAAACTGCAACAAAATCAAACGCCATAATTTGTATTTATTTATTTTTTTAATTTTATTGAAAGAAAGCCAAAAATGTCGGAAATAGCATTAAGTTTTAGAATAAATTTAGATTTGTTCGGCTTGGTCACCTTTGACACGAATTATGGCCTTCAAATGCCAATGAAACCGTCACACGCTGCCCGAATGTTGCTCTGCGGTATTTTGGCCCATTTCCGGCAAAGAGCTTCCTTGCGATGATCGACACTTTGGTATTATTTAGAGGCAACCTTGCTTTGCAAAATACTCCAAACACAATAGTCCATCGATTTGGTATCCGGAGATTTTGGTGGCCATTGTGCGCTGGAAATGAAGCGAGGAACCTCATTTTGTAATCATTCCTGGGTTGTTGTTGGAATGTCCAAGGTCTGCGGCCAAAATGTTTGAGTGCCCAAGGCTTTAATACACCCTTCAGTATATTTTCGCGATAATATTCGACATTTATTCTGATGCCACGGTCGATTAATACGAGTAAAGAGCAACCATCGTCTGTTATGGCGGCCCATACCATCACCATGGCCGGCGCTTGAGTTCTGGTGGCCAACCGAAGGTGTACATTTCCAGATGACCTCTTTGGCAAGTAAACACGATAATTTTGTTTGTTTACAAACTGTTGGACAACGAATGATTTTTCATCGCAGTTCACCACTCTCGGCCAATTGAAACAACTCTAGCTCTTTTGAGTCTTTTATACCCTCCACCATACTATGGAGGGTATATTAACTTTGTCATCCCGTTTGTAACTCCTCAAAATACTAAATTCAGACGGTATCTCCATATATTCGGTATTTTGATGATTTTAGGACATTATTTACCGGAATTGTTTCAAATGTGGTATTTGAAGTTCCTAATGGATACTACAGCTTATCACAGAAAATTTTCTGTGCAGGTCCAGTTCTTCGTATAGCTCTGATAATACGGTACCTCCCAATATTTGGTATTTTTATGATTTTAGCGTCATTATTCAGCATAATTGTTTCAAATTACGTATTTAGAGTTCGTAATGTGAACTACACATTTTCTGTGACGGAAAATGTTCTATGCAGGTCCAGGTCTTCGATTTTCGAATATTTTTGGACATGGGGACTATCTGGTATTTTGAGGCGATATCTGTTCAAAATCTCAGCCCCTTGTCCCGTCCAAGGGGTCAAGGTTTTGAATGATTGTAATCCTTTTAAAGGGTCAACACTTCGAATGCAGACAGACAGAATCGACATATACTGAGTGTATAAATTCGATATTCATATCAGATCTTCGCTTTGTAAAAATTTTGTGATAAACAAAGCATGAAGAAGATCGTTGACTTAGTTCCCATGTTATCAGGGTTATAACTATTCAAAATTTTAACTCTGGAAAAGGGAGGCACCTGAAGTATACCGCTAGATCGACTCGAAATGTCCTGTAATGTATTTCGTCAAAAGAGACCTAGGGACACATCAAATCATACAATTTCATTGTGGCCATATGGCTGTTCGGTTGATATAAAAAATTGGCGTATAAGTGATATGAAATATATGAAATCGCTTATTCGTTTTTAAACTCTTGTACTGAACTATGAAATAGATTGACACAGCTCTACTTTCTTGGGTCTAAAAAGAATATTGAGTTATAAACCGAATGACCCACTAAATATACCCTCCAAGTGTGTATGGTGGATGGTATGATATAATTACGATATTATTATCAGATAAATATTAGATATTAGACACACTTTTTATGGCATGTCATTTTTGTATTTAAGGTTTAATTATAATATTAAATGGTAGCTTCCGATCCATATGAAACATTCTAGACACATCATAAAGGTACCGCCCGATTTAAAATATTTAAAGACTTTTAACATTTTGAAACATTTTAACATTTGGAAACGATGACATTGACGACGCAACCACTGTACCAACTTTTGATAAATCTCTAATAAATCAATATTCCAGACTATGTTATCTTCAAGGATTTGACCACATTTGTAAAGGGAATTAGTTATAATGCAGTATTTAGGTTTCACATTGAGGATGTCAACTCTGTGTCCACGTTTTGATATGGCCTCATTTAACAGTTCCGATTTAATGTATTTATAATGGGTAAATATCGGGGAATTTACAGAAATGTATAAAGCGTAAATTTTGTTTCCTAATAATAATGCTTTTTTTAACCGAATGCCTTAAAACAAGTTTATACTCATGGTTTAGGATTGGGATTTTACTCACGGGCGATCTCTAGGAATAATTCTTTATTGAATCTCTTTTTGAATGTAATGGACTAAAATGAAATTCATTACTTTACGAGGAAACCTATTTTCGCAATTCATATAACATATCTCTTTAAAACAACACGACGGACTTTTTACTTCTTCCATACATTTTGACAACACTATGCCTCCGCTATGACATTTCCACGAACTATTTACAAAAGAGTTGCACAAAATGAGCGGCAGACTGATGTGTCGTGTTTGTGCACTTTTGGTCGAAGTAAACAAATAACAATTTTGGTACTTTTTCAAGAAGTTCGGCTGCCTTGCTACGCCATGCCTTGCCTCGCCATGGCATAAATAAAAATGTTTATCACAAATTATACGCAAGAAAAACTTCTTCAAAAACTATGAACCTGAAACATAAACAAATATACTTTTTTCTCTCTCTCCAGTTTGTTGCTGTTGTTGTTGCAGTTTTTATGGTTCCACATTTTAAATGTGCAGTAAAAGTTGGTCGGGATGAAGCCCTCGTTCAACGTTGACGTGCTTGCAACACTGCTGCATGGTGGTATTGCTGTTCTTGTCGTTGTTGAACATTTCATGGTATTTCTTTCTTTAGCTCGGTTGTTTCGTTTTTCTCTTTTTTTGGGTTTTGGTAGTTGTTAGCCGAAAAGACAAACGACATTAAGTGTGTTCGTATGTGGCCAAAAGTGCATTCAAGTCTGAGAGTAACAGTCAAACGTTTGCAGTTAATTAATGAGACCACTTTTCTTGGGACATGATCGGCTAAGTGGGGAAAAATTTTGCTGCGGGAAAAATCCATAATCCATATTTACGTTGGATTTTTAATTTATGAGTTATAAGTTCGTATATATCTAAATCTTCTAATACGTTTTTATTCTGTGTGTCAAAACACAATAACAACATTTCCCATAATTATCATACCACCCCTCGTCACACTCCAACCCAGCCAAAGAGGCTGAATAAGTTTCAAAGCAAACAATCATCTTAAGTATGTATGAGTTTTGCGTGAAATGTAATAAATTCAGTGTTAATTTAGTGAGGGCGTGAATCAGTGGCAATCTTTCTCTCTCTCCCTGTAAGTGTGTGTGTGCGTGTGGGTGAGTGTTCGCGAGCTTGAAAGCGATGCCAACATTGACGGTATGATTACGGCAACATTGTTTAAACTAGGATACCATTACTGTCTGCTTTCGCTAATAAGATATTTGGCCAATTTGGATGGCAGCCATTTAAATGGAAGTTAATAAGACAGAATGTAGACCTGAAATATATCAGAGCGCATAAAATACTTGAGCACTTGAGTGGTAGATAGTTTTACATTTCGCAAAAGTTAGACTGAAATTTATGAGGATACCATTGTTGAAATTGAGTGAATAGCTTCCTGGAAGGTTATACTAGACAGGAGGCAGAAATTTAAAATTGAATAAAGTAGGAAAATCTTGCAATATGTAGGATTTAAAATTAAAAGTTAAAATATGCTCAAACTTATGGATTTTTGAATATTGAATGAACAAATTTTTGCTAATATATATATTTGCTAATATAGAAAATCGTTTATAACACTATGCGATACTGCATATTATGAAAATAGATTGTGAAAGACAGCTTTAAATAGAAGGCATGTGTATCTGCATTTTAAGTTTTATACCGCAAAGTAACCTAAACAGAGTCAGCGAGTTTTCCTCTCTCCCATATTTTTTTGAAATTTTCAGAAGGAGATTCATTGTTATCGTAGCATTTACGTGCCTTCGGCAATATTATAAATGATGATGTGATTTTTATTTTGGTCGAAACTTTTAACCCAATGGTGTTTTTATATCCCTTAGCTACAGAGGGTATATATCATTTGATATCCCTTAGCTACAGTGGGTATATAGCATTTGATACAGCCAAAATATCTCTCATCGAAATAACGGTTTTAGTCCCTTGGTCCCTTTGGACGAAATAAGTCTTAGAAAATTTGGAGTCGATATTGGGTTGTCCGTCTGTCTGGCTGGCTATGTGCACGATAACTTTCGAAGCGTGATCCAAACTTGTAATATTGTTGTCAAACTTAGATCGGAGATGGGCAATATCGGTCCACATCTTCTGGTATCTTTCCACAAAAGGTAACAAATTTTACGGAAGACAATTTACCATATATAACAATAAAGTATCATCAAATTTTGTGCAAACTGTGTAAAATATATGTATCAGGTGCCAAAATTGACAATCTTGGCTCACTCAAGTACAAACGCTCAATATATTAAATAATTACAACAATTAAAAACTCTGAAGTAGGGTTCGGACTGGCTTCAAGTTTCGCGCACCTCAATATTTTTGCCAACACAAGATCCGGTAGATGGTAGATAAAATATATCGATCCTCTCCTTCTGGTATAATTTAGAATAACCCATCATTTCTGGTCAACCCCAAAAAGAATGGCAATTTTCAATATTTCTATCTTTCATAATTTGCGAAAAAACACCAATGCTTTTCAGACTTGGCACATCTAAATATCCCTCTCAACCAAAGATCTAATGTGAATATGGACTCTATCGCCCAACTCCATCTGTAACATCTCTTACAAAAGCTCAACATTTTAATTGTCATTTGCTTGCATAAAATTGAAAATAAATTAGATTTTCTATCAGTTTTGCACATACCAAAAATTTTTATTATTAGATTAGTGGAATTTAATATTTATGGTACCTCAGACATATTTCAACATTTTACAAAAGTTATCTTGTACCTCATAACATGTGAAGCAAATCGTCGATGTAGTCCAAAATCTGGCACCTGAAATATTCATATAACACTTAGGTTTGATACGGAATGGACTAATCCGGAACCGGCAAAAGCGTCACATAGGAGGGTGTGTGATAGTGTCTATCAGGCTTTCCTTTTCACTGCAAATTTCAGATCATTAAGCTCGTCTCGAAAGAGAAACAAAACCGACTGATACTTTTTTAACTTTTTCTTTTCAAAATATGGTTAAAAAACGGTATCACGGCAAATATCCTACAAATTCTACTATAACTCCCAGAATATATCAAAAGCCAAAAGTTTACCTATTTAACAGAAGTTAATAAATAATAAAAACACATTTTAGGTTTGAATATTATACGTTGATGGAGAATTTTCTATGAATTCACATAAAGTTCGTCTTTAATCCTTAAATGTTTTTTTTTTTATACCTATAAATACCTGTCATTTAGGTAAGTCTTAGAATTTCGATGTATTTTAAGACCTGTAGTAGAATTTTGTAATCCGATATATTTTGTAAATACCTATTATTTTGCAAACAACAAAATGTCTACCATGATCAACAATTACTTGGTTTTATTAAGAAATTCATAAATTTACTTTATTCAAATAATTAAATTGGGTCACTTTGTCGTATACTTATTTCTTAAAGAAAGTATACGCACTGCATTACATAAAATTAAAATTCCTGTGCAAAAAGCAGACTGATGCAACAAAAATTCCTGGGTCACGAAAAAATCGCGATTTTAACTGAGAAATCTTAAATATATGATTTTATAAAATGTTGAGCCTTTATGGGAGAGGCTGCGAAAGAGTTGGCCCACATTGCTCTTTCGTATCTGATATAAATCTGACATAAATATTATAACATGCCAGATTTAGACTATATCGAATACTTAGTTCATATTATATGAGTTATGTCATAATTTGAAATTGGCGTGAGGTACCAGATATACTGGACCAATTTGTTCCACTTCATCCAATACCGATAAAAATATTGGGATATGCAATTTTATGCGAATAAATGATATTTTAATTATAACAGAACAACTAAGAACTAAGCTAACCGAAGAAGTTGGCCGATCCCATATTCATATTAGATCTCCGGTTGAGAAAAGTATTAAGACAAACCAAGTTAGAAAAGAATCGTTATTTCGTAAGTTATAAGAAGGGTTACAACGATATCTATCACCTTCACACCAGATTTTGTATACATATAAATATTGGTTTTTGTGAAATTTAAGAATCGAATGCTTATATCGCATTTAATGAGCTTCATGATTTTTCAAAATTTGCACACTTTCTGTGGAAGGTACCAGAGGTAGTAATTCGTTCTATCCGTTCTTCATACGACTTTGTGTTGGTAGAAATATTGAGATTTACGAACTTTAAGTTTAAGTTTTTTAAGTTGGTTAATCCCTTTGAAATTAATCATGTACACCAGCCAGAAAGACGGAAGGATGAACATCCCAATATCGACTCCAAATGTTCTGAAACGGATGTTCTGTAAGGCCTTGTAGCCAAATGTCTGATATTATAAAAAATCCATTTTTTTCAAATTTTCGAATTTTGTTTTTTTTTTTTTTTTTTGTAAAATAAATGATTCTGTAAAATATGTGATCCTCCACAGCCCCTTAGGATTCCGTTTTTGAAATAATGCAAAATATTATCCGATAGCCTTCCAAAATGTAAGGCTTCTGCCCTATCCTAACCTAAAATCTCATTTGACTTGTAAAGCGACAGTTAATTATGGAAATTTTCAGTTTTTGGTCCATTATTTCACCCCAATGACGATCGGACGATAATTCCAACCTGAATATAATACTCCTAACACTTAATGTTGTAGGGTGTAAAAAATATTACAAATAAAAAAATACAATTCAGTATTATCATCAAATCATATCACAAGTAAAAAGCTACTTTCGGTCAGGTCGAACTTTTAATACTCTCCACCATTTGGAAGGAACTTGTAAAATTTCAAAAAATTCTGTCGAAAAATACAGCTCAAATGAAAACTGTTATATGGTAACGTGGTTAAATAAATATGTATTTTTTATTACCTTTTGTGACATTATTTTTATATCCTCCACCATTCTATAGAAGGTATATTAACTTTGTCATTCCGCTTGTAACTCCTCGAAATACTCATGTTTGACCCTTCTGAATCAGCGTAATATTCTAAGTCTGTCTGTTGTAATCACGATATCTTTCGAACGAATAAAGATAGAAGCTTAGAATTTTGCACACAAGTGTATTTTGCCAGTAGGCAGGTTAAGTTCGTACCTTTAAATATTTGGTATTTTGATGATTTTAGCGACATTATTCACCGCAATTATTTCAAATTTGGTATTTGAAGTTCGTAATGGATACTACATCCTAACACAGAAAATTGTCTGTGCAGGTCCACGCCTTCGTATAGCCCTCATATAACGGTATCTCCCGATATTCGGTATTTTGATGACTTTAGCTACATTATTCACCATTTTTTTTTCTAAGTTTCGCATTTGAATATTGTAATGGCTTATGACAAAAGTTACCTATGCAGGACCATGTTGTCGTATAGATCCTAATATAACGGTTACATTCAGTATTTCTAAGATTTTAACTGCATTTTTAACGGATTTTTTTGTTTTGGAGATTTGCCAAATTCGTTCCAAATGGTGGACGGTAGTCAAAGTTCGGCCCAGCTACAGCTTTTTTACTTGTTTCATGATTATGGTTGCCTACATTGCCTATGAAAAATACAATTACCGCTTTCCCACAATTGAAATGCAGGAAACTTTGTAATAGTCGATGTTCGTAATGGCCAAAATCTTCTTTTTTTGTAAGAATATTTTTAAAGAATGACTATTTTCGCATTCAGAAAATTCAATGTAGCTGACCCATCTTTCCATTTTTGATGGCCATGTTGAAATATTTCTTCAATACTGCTTTTTCGACTGGCGTTCCTTTGTTCCTAACCCACGATTAGTGAGATCCCAGTGACACCGTCATTGCTGCTATTCAACACCGAGGACGTGGTCTTCCACCAATGGCATCCTTGCCATTTGTATTCCCCCTGTTACTAACATTGCAAAGAGTAATTTCGGTTGTTGCCGATATGGTTGCAGAAGTTTCTGCCTTTTGTACTTTGTTTTCCAATTTTTCCTACTGCCTTTGAAAAATTGAAGAATGTACTCGCCGGGGCATTAATGCATCCAATATGGGTGTAAATTTGTACGAGAATCAAACCAAGCAATGGGTTTTATTTGTTCCACTTTGTGTGTGAGAGATATTAGATTGTTACGACTGACAGAAATTTGATTCTTCGTGGAAATAAGCAAATACTTTTACAGAATAATTTTTAAAATTTCCAGAAATGTATATATTTCTTTTGAAGAATTTTTTCCATGTCGTATCAATATTTCCAAATTGATATTGTTATCCTAATATCCTTGCACTATTGCATACAACGTGTTCTTTTTATTTTTGGGAGCACGGAATGATATTTTCGATGATGAAAAGTGGAGCACTGTTTATTGTACGCACGTAGGGCTGCAACTCTCAATTTCAAAAGAACAAATTTCATCATTCGTTGCTTCGTTTGAACTGTTCACAACGATAACCAACAACTTGGCCAGGATGATTTAAAAAGCGTGTTAATGCATTTGCAATCATTTAAGGGGAATATCATATGAAGTTCATTGTAGCGTTTGGAATAATCACTAAAGGCGTTACACACACACATACGACATTGTCATATTTAGTTTAACACATCACTGTGAGACAACATTTAAATTTTTAAATTTCAGGAAAATTCAAAGAGATTATGAAAGTTAAGCCTAGTCGGCGTTGTGAATTTTTACATTGCAAAGTAACCCAAGCGGTGACTTATTCCCTTCTCTTTAACCTTTTTTGATATTTTAGAACTAAAGATCATTGGAATCCGTTAATTTAAGATACCAGGATTACTTTAGTCGAAAATGTTAAGCCACATGCGAGTCACCAAATGGTTTTTTCTTTTGGTCTTCATTTTTAAATATGGGTACAAAATACCTTTAAACGGGATCGAAGCAAGACAAAAAATCGACAAATTTATTTACTATAAAATTCTACTATAATTCCCAAAATACGGATAAGATAAAAAAACTGCAACAAACTGAATTTTGGCTCATTCCCTGCGAAGCGCTTGCTTGAGATGATCGACACTCAGTGCCAACCTTGCTTCCCAAGAGGTCCAGGAGGAGTGGTCCGATATATTCCATATTTACACTTGGTCTGATGTTGTTCGGGCAGCGTGTGATGGTGAGATGAACAAATTGCAACCAAATTCAAACTGCTCTCGTTTCTAAGTCACTTATTCGACAGCTGTTAAAATTATTCCAGTGACAGCTCTTTATATTGTTTACAAGCGTACAAAAGCATTTTGGTGATTATTTTCCAGAAAAAAAAGGAATTCAAGCGTGATAGTATGATTTCTTTATATTTAGCTGGAAAACCACAAGTGGCTATAGTTAGATCACTCCAGCATTTAAATGTGAATAAATCTTTTGTGTCTCGTACCATCGCTCGTTATAGTGATACTGGTAGCATAGCCCGACGTCAAGGAAGTGGACAGAAGAAAACAGCAACACCAGCAGAAATGGTGCGAACAGTCAAGAAGCGACTTGATCCGAACCCGCGTCGCAGTAGCCGAAAAATGGCTTGTGAGCTGAACATGTCACAATATTCCATTCGACTAATATTGAAAAATTAGCTCGGGATAAAGCCATTGAAATTCCAAAAAGTGTAAGAACTTACACCGCAAAAGAAAGATAATAGGCTCAAAAGACCTAAAGAGTTGCTTTTCTTAGCCGAAAGTGGTGAACTGCCGAATTCGTTTTTATCCAGATGAGAAAACATTCGTTGTCCAGCAGTTTGTAAACAAACAAAATGATCGTGTTTACTTGCCAAAGAGGTCAGCAGAAAATGTGCACCTTCGGTTGGCTACCAGAACTCAAGCGCCGTCCATGGTGATGGTGTGGATCGTCATAACAGCCGATGGTCGCTCTCCGCTAGTATTAATCGACATCAGAATAAAAGCCGAATATTATCGCGAAAATATTCAGACATTGTACATTCCAACAGGACTCAGCACCATCGCACTCAGCATGCGCCACCCAGTGGTTACAAAATGAGGTTCTTCGCTTCATTTTTAGCGAACATTGGCCACCAAAATCTCCAGATACAAATCCGTTGGAGAATTTTGGAAAGCAAGGTTAGCACTAAAAAATACCAAAGGGTCGAAAACCTCAAGCAAGCGATTCGCCGGGAATGGGCCAAAATACCGCAAAGCAACATTCGGGCGATCATCTCCAAAAACAATACTGTTCTATGCTGACCCTCACCCCACCTCCATTTTCAATTTCGTGAAGATCGGGCCATAATTGCGACCGGTAGCTTGATTACAAATTAACATGGACAGACGGACGGACATACATGACTAGCTCGACCAGATGGGAGGATCCATGTATACTTTCCTATGTGGGAAACCAATATTTCGAGGTGTTACATAATTTTTGGCCCAATCAAACTCATAATACAAAATAAATAAAAATGTAGAAATTATAGCGTTTGACTTTGTTGCAGTTTTTTATCTCACCCTGTATGTAAACAAAGTCGGTTTTGCAGAGATATATACCCTCATCTCTCGGCAAAAGCGACTGACATTTTTTAACTTGTTGTGTCTTTTTTCCGAGTTCGCTGCACATTACTGTTTTTTTTTTTTTTTACACCCTACACCACATAGTGGTAAGGGTATTATGTCTTTGTGCATTTGTTTGTAACATGGAGAAGAAAGCGAGATAGACCCATAGTTACTTTTGAGGATCTCCATAAAATCACTTTCTGAGTTGATTTATGTATGTCAGTCCGTCTTTCCATGTATTCTTGTGAACAAAAAGCAGGTCGCATTTATTATCCGATTGAGATGAAATTTTCTAAACAACATGTGTTTTGTCCAAGGACGAACCCTATTGAAATTGGTAAAAAATTAGATATAGCTCCCATATATATCTTCGTCCGATTTGCCTTTTATTGTGCACCATAGGCACAATAGAATGGGATTTTGCCCAAACAACCAAATCAGCCCTAAAAATAAGTATGCAAAATTTGATCGAAATCGGTTCAGATATAGCTTCCATATATATTGTTCATCCGATTTATTATTTTTTCCACTTTGTAACAACAATATTTGGGGAAATATATCAAATGCAGCTCAGAAATACCTTTGCTAAATTTTATCAAGATCGGTTCAAATTTGGACATAGCTCCCATATATATCTTTATCTGATTTCAAATTAAATTTGTACCAAATGGGCAATACAAGTTCGAATTGAAATGATACAAATGCTTCGGCATATTTAGTTCTTTGAACTTTAAATTACAATTACAATCATAGCGTGTATGATTAAATTCTCCCATAAAATCTTTTAATTGTTATGTGGAGTTCTACAAAATTAGCAAAGTGGTGTAGGGTATCATACAGACTTTAGGACTTTTTTACTGTATTTTTTTCTTGTTTTTTTAATTTCGCTGTACAAGTGGATTTGGTAGGAATCTGTTTGTAAATCAAAATATTAAATGAATGTTGGGTTCTTACGTCAAAGTTTAAGTTATTTTTGTAAACTTGGACATATCTAAAGGGGACCCAAAATTTTCAGGATTATTTCTACAACTTATAGAAAGATTTAAACATTTATAGATAGCTATTAATTACTTGATGGATCTCTGATATTATATCGGCCCACTTTTTGGTAAACTTTGATTTCAATATTTTTAAGTTTAAAAAATAGGATCCTCAAAAGTCCAACCTCTAACTCATTTTAAACAAAATAATTTCGCAAAGTATTACCAATCTAATTGTTTATTTCCCTTTTTAAGATATCTACTTTTCCTTTTAAGTACTCAAGTTAAAATACCCCTCCCCGGCGATATTTGGCCAACTCCCAGAGATGGCTAAGTGCAAATGTATACATTTGGCAACAACGAATCAGCGGGTAATTAGAAACAACTCCCACTGATTTAATGTCACACAATACCAACACCACAGAAAATCAATTCATTTAATGATGAAAAATCAATCTTTATTTTTGTCATTAATTTTCTCTCTTTCGCTCGCTGTTGCTGGCGCTGGCGCTTCTTGCCAAAAGATGCCACTTAAATCATCAGCAATGTCATCATTTCCAATCATTTGCAGTTGGATGCTTTATTAGTGTTTATCCATCTCCAATGGAGTATTCCGAGTACTCCCAGCATTCGAAGAATTACTTTACAGCTCTGAACGTTGTCTCATTTAAGACCGAAACGGCATCATTATAATTCTTCGTTTGGCATTTTTAATTTTCTAGTTTTATGTTTCCCATTTCCGGTTTCGTGTGTTTTCTTGTCATCATTTTCCCTGCCATCCAGCCAGTCACTTGCTATCACACAGAGCGGTTGCTGCATTGGTTTGTGTGTGTTCTTGCCCTGTTTCCTGTTAGTCTTTCAATTTGCCATTGTTTTCATTGGAACAATGGCCACCTTTAACAAAAACAATGGTTTCTTCTTGTTTTTTTTTTTTTTGCTCCTTATAAAACTGGCAGGATGTGGAACGAATAAACGAAGAGAATGGTAGATCGCATTGTTACCCAAAGGCATAGCAGATTCGAAACATAACAACAACAACACCGAGGCATATGTTACAGTCATCTACAATCATATTGGCAATATTAGGAAGCTTTTTGTTGCAACAGTAACTACTTCAATACGTTTTAATCTGCCAGAGTGCTAGGATCGGGGGATAAAGACAATTCATGGCAAGTAGAGTGTCTTGCTGTCGTTGTTTGCAATGCCAGCCTCTTCGCCTGGCCCAACAGATTTGTGTCAGTTGCTGGCATCTGTGTCGTGTTTAGTTTTAATGACTCCTGGCAAACTAATGAGGATATGTAGTAATAATAGATGCAATGTTGTATTTGTTATTGTTGGTGTTGTCGTTTCCTCAAATAAGATCCTTATTTCGTAAGCAGCCAACAAACGGCGTCACCACGTCTTTTTTGCTGGCTTTCCTTTGCTGGATGTGTCACTCCTGGCATCAACTGTCAGACAGTCATTACTGTCCTCTCATTTTGGCTTCCCATAGTTTCTTGTTGGAAATCTTGCTGATTTCTTGTTTTTGTTGTTTTTTCATTTATTTCTTTGGTTTTGTTTCATTTTATGTTATTCCTCTCCACCCTCCCCGCCAATGACGCTGTTGGTCCGCTTAAAAACTTAAACGTTTAACATTCGAATGGCATGATTACGCTACACAAGAAAGAAAAAAATAAGAAGAACAGAAAATCCCCAAGTTGGATGAGCAGGACTTAAGGACTAAGAATGAAACGAAACGAACTTGCTCAAGGGGGTCAAAGATTACCAACAATCATTAAAACCCAGTCATAGACAGAGAGCAGCAATATCATTGCTTCAAAGACTTTGCAGGCAGCCAGCGAGCGCGTCGCCCCCGCTCCCAGATTCGAAGTAGTGTTGTGAAAGTCAGCAGCAGTATTAGTGTGATGGTGCTTGCGCTACCAACCAGGGCATTAGTAAACGTTTCTGAAAATGTGACGAAATTAAAGTGACTTAACTCAAATTTCAAAAGTTAATGATTTCATCAAATTCACGTTGGAACAGTGGTTTGAAAAAAACTGTAATAATTATTTTATGGAGTTTTATTATACGTGTTTTAAAAAACTTCGGATGTTTATCAATCTGTGAAACAATTTCACATATCGAAGAGTGGACCCTTCCCTATAAAGTTTCCGCCAATTTTGAGAGTTAAGAAAATTCTAGTTGCATTTTCACCCAAACTGCTTAATTTAATATTTTTTAATCATCGTTTTTTTTTTTTTTCAATTCTGTCCAATTAGTGGATTGTCAAAGGTTCTACTCATACTTTCAAACTAGTGGACTGCAATTTTGCATCAATTTTTAAGATAATGTCAAAAAAATGAAATCTTAACTTGAATTGATAGTACGGTCCATATAATACAAGGTCCGCCAAATAACATTTTTTTTTTAACTAGGGCTTATTTCTTGAAGGTATCACTTAGCTCATGTTTGTTTTGAGAGGCAATTATAATTATCTTTCTGCTGTGTATACACTTGGACAACGCTGTAGTGGATTTTAATTCAGATGCTTAATGAGCATTTCGGGCCGTTTCGTTATCGAGCCATGTTGAAAGAATTTTTGATCACAAACATTTTTAAGGAGGATTTTGACAACATTTGGTGTCAAGAGGATAGCGATACGTGCCACACAGCCGAAGCCACACTCGATTTTTTGCAAACGGTTTTTCATGACCGCATTATCAGTCGCAGAGCTGTTGTCGTTTGGCATTCTCGGAAATGTAATTTAACACCCCTGGTTTATTATTTGTGCGGTGGCATCAAAGAATAGTGTTACGCTGACAAGCCAAAGATAATTAACTCTTTAAAGGATATTATTCGTGAAGCCATTGGTGAAATTCAGACGATTCACAGCATATTTGAAGAAGACGGTCCAATAATGACACCAGCCCTGGATGCATGGGTAGCTTTTGCAATGCTTTTGGCGGAAGTTCACTCCAAAATCGACAATTCTGCTTATTTACGTACCGATAGAGCCGAGAATCGGCTTGTCGCTGTATACAAATTTCCGATAGAAAAATGGATCAAGAGCCCATTCACCAAAAATTTTGCGCTGCGAAGCTGCTTTTTAAAGCTTCACACCCACAAAATATTTCACGTTTTTGAAAACAGACATCCCGATATTATCAATAACTGATAAATTCTTCAATTCGCACCCTACGTTCGTGGTGGTTCAATGTCCAACAATGTAATTTTGATAGCCTGAATAGCCGCTTCAGTGCCTCGCCTAAGCTGACCTTTGATGCTTTAATGTTCTTCATAGAATGACATTCTCAGTTATACATATCCGAACGTCTGTCCATTTATTTTTGTAAACAGTACCTCATTTCAATTTTTGTTGTGTGTAGGATGTCGGATGTATTTCGGCACAGAATTCAGTCTAGAAGCAAGTACTTCAGAAAATCGGTTCGGGTATAGCTTTTGCACCTATATAAATGTTTCGTCCGAACTGTACTCCACAATAATGATATTGGTACCAGATATTAGATAAAGGCAGGAAATACCTCTCAAGTGTTATAAATATCGGATCAGATTTGGATATAGGGTATATATATATATATGACCTATATCCAAATCTGATAGAGGTATTTCCTGCCTGTAGATTTTGGTGGCTATTGCGGACTGGAAATGAAGCAAGGAACCTCATTTTGTAACCATTCTTGGGTGACGGGTGATATGTGCGATGGTGCTGAGTCCTGTTGGAATGTCCAAGGTCTGAGGCCAAAATGTTTGCGTGTCCAAGGCTTTAATACATCCTCCAGAATATTTTTGCGATAATATTCCGTATTTATTCTCATGCCACGGTCAACTAATACGAGTGGAGAACGAACATCGGCTATTATGGCGGCCCACACCATCACCATGACCATGGTACTTGAGTTCTGGTGACCAACCGAAGGTGCACATTTTCAGGTGACCTTTTTGACATGTAAGCACGATCAGTTTGTTTGTTTACAAACTGCTGGACAACGAATGTTTTCTCATCGGAGACGGAGAAAACCAAATTCGGCAGTTCACCACTCTCGGCCAAGCGAAGCAACTCTTTAGCTCTTTTGAGTCTATTTTCTTTCTGTTGTGGTGTAAGTTCTTGCACTTTTTGGAATTTCAATGGCTTTAGCCCGAGCTCATTTATCAATATTTTCCGAATGGAATATTGCGATATGTTCAGCTCATGAGCCATTTTTTCGCGGGTTTCGATCAAGTCGCTTCTTTACATTTCGAATCATTTTTGCTGATTTTGCTGTTTTCTTCCGTCCACTTCCTTGACATATGTCGGGCTACGCTACCAGTATTACGGTAACGAGCGATGGTACGAGACACAAAAGATTTATTCACATTTAAATCCTGGAGTGCTCTAACGATAGCCACTTGTTTTTTTCCAGCCAAATATAAAGAAATCACATAATGCTTTTATACACTTGTAAACAATATAGTGAGCTGTCACTGGAAAAATTTAAACAGCTGTCGGACGAGTGGCTTTGAAATGACAGCAGTCTGAAGTTGGTTGCAGTTTTTTTATCTTCTCGTGTATTTATCTTTTTATGATCTAAATTTCCAATCGACTTTTTACAGTATCCATTTGAGAGGTCTTACTAGGCTTAAAATGACCAACGCTATAATAATAGATCACTAGGGCTGGCACATATAGAACTCATTAGAGTTAATATAGGTTTCTGCACCAGTAAACGTGAATTTTCAAATATTAAAGTTTGCGCCGCTTTTAATTTTAAACATTCTAATTTCAACTTCAACGCAAAATATATTTTAAATATTTCGAGACTGTTTCCTGACTTTTTCTGTACGAGAAGAATTAACACTGACAATAAAATTTTTGGTTGATTTTTCTGCTTTTGAACCCACTGTCTTTGGTTTTGTTGTTTTATTTGTATTTCTTTCTAGCAGTTGAACTTAAGTTTTGAAATGAATTTGGCACGCAAAACTTTATTTTTTCACTTTTCAGCAAAGTTTTCATCTTTTTCGTTCATTTTTTTTCTTTTCTGTATTTGTTCGAAAAGGAGCTATGACTTTTAGTGATTCCACGAAAAGAGATTCGACTATAAATCCCAAATATTCGACAACTACTTTCCTTTTCCACCGCATCCAGCATTTTAAGCCCTAAGGAGAAGAGGGGTAGTGGAGAGTCGTTGCCGAAATGGTTGTATGACTTTTTGCAAAGAAGATTACCATTTCGTGATGTTACAAAACAAGAAATGACTAATTAAAATTTGACTTACATTTACTGTTCGCGCTATCGCTGCAGCATTCGACGTAGTTCAGTTGTACTTTGTAAAGTAATTAATCCGCTGTTAAGCATCGTCGCTCTCTCGCGAATTGAGTTATTCACACAGAGAAGTAAACAAATTTTATCACTTAATAGGAGTAAATTTTTTTGGTGTTTTAATGAATGCAATTGTCATTTTTGCCATTAATTTGTTTCAACACTTGACCCATTTATTTTTGTTTAACTGAAAGAAACAGCCCAAAAAATCGACAAAAAACTAAATTTCAGTTGATAATATCTGGATCATTTTAAACTAGAAATATGGACATTATGACGAGTTGAAGGAAATTATTCTAAAAATCTTTTGCAAAACGTATCACTAAGTCGTTTCAACTGAAGTTTGGTTCAAAATCTTCGTTACCATGTTTAAATTTGTATGAGCCTAAATTCTTTGAGGAATACAGTCATGCTTACCGGTGATATTTTTTAATTTCGGGTAAAATCGGGTTGATGCTGCTAATGTGTATATTGTAGCGAAATATATCAGAACTAAACACAGCAATATAAGAGTAAGCCCCGATTTTTTTTTGCTTCAGCCATATTTTGACTGAAAATATGAGCAAGACTACCTAAGTTACAAAAATCAAAAGTAGTTTTAATATTAGGGACTTATACCTATATTGATATATTTTTGGCTAGTAATGTTTCGACGTACTAAGAACCTCAAAAGAACCTTAAAAAATGGAGTAGAAGTGTGAACTGATGTGGCCCATTTTTTTGAAGCAATGATTCTTGAGTAATAATAAAATATCTATTAATTAAATCTTTTGAAAAATGGCTCAAAATATTTGGTTCGCTTTGTTTGTGGTTAGGCCAATATACAGGATGAGATGAAAGAACTGCAACTAAATTCAGACTGCTGTCATTTCTAAGCCACTCGTCCGACAGCTGTTAAAATTATTCCAGTGACAGCTCATTATGTTGTTTACAAGCTAAAGAGACATTATGGTGAGAATTTTCCAGAAAAAAAAAAAAACAAATTATTCGTGGCGGAACTCAAGCGTGATGGTGTGATTTCTATATATTTGGCTGGAAAACCACAAGTGGCTATCGTTAGAGCACTCCAGCATTTAAGTGTGAATAAATCTTTTGTGTCTCGTACCATCGCTCGTTACCGTGATATTGGTAGCGTAGCCGACGTCAAGGAAGTGGACGGAAGAAACCAGTAACATCAACAGAAATGGTTTGAAAAGTAAAAAAGCGACTTGATCGAAACCCGCGTCGTAGTGGCTCGTGATATTCGTGATATTCGCAATATTTCATTCGGCAAATATTGAAAAACGAGTTCGGGATAAAGCCATTGAAATTCCAAAAAGTGCAAGAACTTATACCACAACAGAAAGAAAATAGACTCAAAAGAGCTAAAGAGCTGCTTCGCTTGGCCGAATTTGGTTTTCTCCAATGAGAAAACATTCGTTGTCCAGCAGTTTGTAAAAAAACAAAATGATCGTGTTTACTTGCCAAAGAGGTGAGCTGAAAATGTACACCTTCGGTTGGCGACCAGAACTCAAGCGCCGGCCATGGTGATGGTGTGGGCCGCCATAAAAGCCGATAGTCGCTCGTATTAATCGACCGGGGCATCAGAATAAATGCCGAAAATTCTGGAAGGTGTATTAAACCCTTGGGCACGCAAACATTTCGGCCGCAGACCTTGGACATTCCAAGAGGACTCAGCACCATCGCACTCAGCACGCGCCACCCAAGAATGGTTACAAAATGACGTCCCTTGCTTAATTTCCAGTGCGCAATGGCCACCAAAATCTCCGGATACCAATCCGTTGGATTATTGTGTCTGGAGTATTTTGGAAAGCAAGGTTGGCACTAAAAAATACCAATGTGTGCATCACCTCAAGCAAGCGCTTCGCCGAGAATGGGCCAAAATACCGCAGACCAACATTCGGGCAGCGTGTGATGGTTTCATTGGCCGTTTGAAGGCCATAATTCGTGCCAAAGGTGAACAATTCGAAGAAATCGAAACTTATTTTAAAATTTGGTGTTACTCCCGTCATAGAAGCCCCCTTATGTCCAAATCCATTTTTGAAGATTTCGCTTTTGAAATTTTGTCTGAGCACTGCCCAGATATTACTCTTAGCATTTTGACCAGAGACATATGCCTAATATTTAGGCACTTCGTCGTGCTCTCTCCTCAGGCGTATCGATTCAATTGTGTGATCAGGAATTTTTTTTTAGTTTTAGGTTCATTTGAACTCCTAAATATTTTGCGATCATCAACAAAAGCAAGAGACCCCTCTTTATCTCCAAATTGAGACTCATCTATATGATTTGCTTGTCTACGATATTTGGCTATATTTTATATTTTTTCACACAAAAGTAGTGGTCCATTCTACCCGCTGTCCTAAACTCTAACATCGTACGATATTTCGTGGCCTTTGGTTTCTATTTGTGACCTTTACGGCTGCAAAATCAGGAACATTTTTAGTTGTTGGTCTTTGAAAACAATTGGCCTAGCCCTTCTGAGCCTAACCCAACCCTTGTGAAAATTTTCGTGAGGTCGATATTTGCAATCTGTATATAATAACCCCTACCTGTGTTGTAAGGTGAAAAAATATTATAAAATGTATACTTAAATATTATAAGTCAAATTGAAAAAATCGCATGCGATAAAAAATATGAAAAAAAAAACAATAAAAAAATGTCACAAAATAGACAAAAATCTATATTATAATCATTAATGGCATCTTTTAATACGATTTTTTAGATTTTATACTTTTATGCCAAGAGGGCATTCTGAATTGACAAAATTTGTCAAAATCGGTCCAGCCATTCTTGCGATATAAGCATTTTAGCTAACATCCCGTTTCTTTGTATACTAACATTGTACATATTTAGCTATATATATCCGATATTTACTATCGGCATCTACGTAACGGTCAGGATTTACCTGTTCGTCTATTTGTGATTTCGCGGGGATTAAAAATATTACCAAATGACCATAAAAATGGGAAGGCTTCTGCCCAGCCCTAAGCTCTAGAACCATGCTAATTTCCGCTTCGATTGGTCTATAATTGCGACCTGTAGAGCAGCTACAAAATCAGGAAATTTTTCAGTTTTTGGTCCATTTCAACCACTAGATATTATGCGATCATCTCCAAAATAAATAGGGTTCTATTCTGGCCCTATCCCCACCTAAATGTTAAATTTCGTGAAGATCGGGCCATAATTGCGACCTGTAGAGTGATTACAAATAAACATGGACAGACGGACATACATAACTAGATCGACTCAGCTCGGCGAGATAGGAAGATCCATAGATACTTTCCCATTTGGGAAACCAATATTTCGAGGTGTTACATAATTTTTGGCCCAATCAAACTTATAATACCCCCAACACATAGTGTTGTAGGGTATAATTATGGCGTTTGTCTTTGTTGCAGTTTTTTTATCTCATCCTGTTTATATTATTTTATTCTAAAATCTTAATATTAGCCTTAATATATGAAAATACGACTCCAATTTTTAAAAACCTCAAAAATTAAGTTTAAAAAAATAATCTTTTAAAAATAGTCTTAAAATTCAAATTATGTATTGAAATAAAGTCCTTAAATATATACATATAATGATTCCTGAAAACTTTTCTTATTTAAGAAATGCCATCCTCAATTCTACCACAAAAATTTCCTTATCTTCTTCAATCGTTTCATTAAAGATACCTGGAATATCAACAATTGTTTATTTCGTTCACAAATAACAAATGCATTCGTGACCAATTCCATCGCAATCGCATCACCCACAGGATAATGAAACTAATTCACTTATTGATTTTGATTTTCCACAGTGTTACTTCCCCTTCTAAACATTTGTGGAAATATTCCCTTAATTTTCTTCGTATTTCTTTAAATCAAGTTTAACAACAATAAACTCACACACACACAGAGAGATACAGATACATTCAACCTAAAGTAATCTTTGCGGTATTTGCCAATTCCATTCTCATTTTCCAATCCGTGTGGCTTTTATCAACACCGCAACAAAAGAGGAACGCCGAAGAAAGAATTCTGTTGAAATTAAGTTTAATATACTCTAATGAACTCACACAAATAGAATTAGTTGTTGCATTGTCTAGTCTAGTCAGAATACGCATCCTATCTAAAGTAGATGCGAAACGAGGACTTGGCCAGAATGTGAAATGGAAATGTTGGAAAAATCTAAATTTGACATAAGAACGGCAAAAATCTCAGCACCCTAGCCTCGCATTCGATTGCACATATGAATGCTAAGAATATCAAATAATAGAAACGAACAAACAAACACACGAGCATCAGAGCATATTGCATGTAAGAAGTTTCATTTTGCATTCAGTAGGAATAAATGTATCAGGATACGAACATCCCTCCATACATTCATATTTGCACGCACGCAGTCAGCCAGACAGGCAGAGAACAACAGCAGCCAGTGCTAGAGTGCTTCGAAAATGCAGCTAACAATGTCAGATTACGCACATTTTGAATACAATAGTTGTTCTTTGTTTTGTTCATCGAATTGTGTGGTAATTACGAGGGGGCATATTATCAGTTGAAGGAATTGTAAAATATAGAAATAAATAATAAAAATACAAATATAAGTTAATAAATAAATAAAAATAGATATAAGATATATAATTTTGTAAACAGATTATTAACAATTACTTTGTAAAAATTTTAGTGCTGAAGGTTTTTGATACGTAGTTCCTCTTAATTGAATAATTTAAGTAAAGTACATATTTCTTCCCCTTACTATACAAAGTTCGCTTCCAAATGTTCGAGAAATTGAAAATTGTTTTATGTACTCCTTATTGCAACATTTTGATAATAACGAATATTACCAGAATATGTGTCTGCAATTGTTGGGACATGCTTCTTACAGTGTTTGAAGCGCTCGTTCACATGCACAATAAGTGAACAAAAATTGTAAATGTATACATATGTGTGTATGTGTGTCGTATGTGTTAATACTTAAAATGAAATTCATACAGGCACACAGTTACTGCACAAATATGGCAGTATCCAAGGAAAATACTATTATTATTACGCCTACAAGAACAGTGGTGCCAAACATTTTTATAACGCCATAGTTATTGTTTGACCACTAAAAGTTGTTATTCAAAATTTTGAAGTAAAAAAAAAAGTATTTTCTACATTTAAGTACACATTTTCGAAAGTTCCACCTCATCTTTTCCAAGAGTGATCCCATCCAAAATTTGAAGGCCCTATCCCTATTCCATTAACAATGTTGCCCAATTTTGTGTATCTAATACGTCTTGTCATCCTAACATACAAACTCAAAAAAAAAATCGTTTGAGGTCATCCCCTTACACCAAGAGTATTTTAACAATATTTTAAATTTTAAGGTTTTTACACCCTCAACAATATGTGCTTCAGAATCGGATGTAGTCGACCGAAGTATTCCATTTTCATGATCCATCTAATACAGATAAAAATATGGGCATGGGCAAAATCACAAGAAGATCGAGCATTTATATCCTATTCATGGGAAATCATAAATTCCATATTCATCCCAGGTTTCTGGTTGAGATTTCTGACTTCTTTTGCAAGTCATGACAGATAAAAGTATTGAAAATTGTGACCCTTTGTGTGTGAAATTGGACAGAGTTGGATGCTTATTTCGCTTTCTTTGAGGGGTTTGTTTTTCAAAATCTTGAACCGGAAGAAATGGTCCGATCACTGTATAACTTGTGTTGACGGATATATTGATATGCACCAAGTCTGAATGGAATTGAATGTTAATTTCGCGTTTTATGAGCTATAAGGAGATTCAAAATACTGACCCTTTGTGAGGGAGGTACCAAGTAATGGACCGACATATCCCATTTTCACAGCATATCTTGTGGGATATGTGAAACTTGAAGAGAATCAGATGTTTATTTCTCGTTTTACGAGCTTCATAGCTATTCCAAGTTCAGACCCTTTGTGAGGAAGTACCAGAAGCAGTGGACCGATATATCCCATCTTCACAGCAGATCTTGTGTTAGTAGAAACAATGGGATATGTGAAATATGAAGAGGACCGGACGTTTTTTTTTTCGGATTTTATAATAATTTTTGTTATTCAAAATATTGACCCTTTGTGGGGTAGGTACCAGAAGGACTAATTATTCTAAATTTTGACCCTTTGTGGGAGAGGTACTTGATGGAGTTGATCGATATTGTCCATTTTTGCACCTGACCTACCACTCGTACCAGACTTTAGATTAATAAAAATATAGCGATGTGTGTAATAACAAGACAATCGAACTCTTACACCATATTTTATAACAGCTATAATTATTCAAAATTTTGACCCTTTGAGGGAGAGGTACTTGATGGAGTTGACCGATATTGTCCATTTTCGCACCTGACCTACCACTGAATTGAATATTAGGATTTGCAAAGTTGGGGCTAAATCGGATGATCATTTCTCCTTCTGCCAGAAGAAGTTTGAACCAAAACGGATAGTCCCTTCGAGAGTTATCGTGCGCACCAGCAAGCCAGACAGACGACCAGTGGACGGACATCTCTAAATCAACTCTAAATGTCCTAAAACGGGCTTGGTCCAAAGAGACCTAGGGTCTAAAACCGTTATTTCGATGAGGCACGTTTTGGCCGTATCAAATGATATATACTCTCTCTGCTGAGAGTCTACTGTTCGAAATTCGGTGCTGTAAATACTAAAAAGGGACACTACTACAATGTGGTGTAGGTATTAAAAAGTAAAAAAGGAAAGTTCGGTCGGGCCATTCTCATTAAATTAATGAACAATTTCGTTAATTTTACATTAATGAAAGTCAATGAAACTTTTATCATTTATTCAATGAACCTCTACATGGTTAAAAATCAATAACATATTTCATTGACGGAACGTAGGATTTCATTTATGGTATGGCTTTTTCTTTCAGTACAATTCAAATAAACATTATCTTAATTTCTATGATTTTCTTAACTTTAAAAATCGCACTATAGCAACGGTAGAGGAAACCTAATATTTGCTGAGTTTGATAACGAACAAAGTTGTCCTCAATACTCCAATTGAGGAGATATTTGACTTCATTTGAGGACATCTGACAACATTCCTGGATTTTTTTATGTTGAAGTGTTCCCTACGGGCTTATTCGATCGGTTGTTTTCATGGAATAATTAAAACAAATTTATTTCACATTTTCCTCAGCATTCTTCCAACTTTTTTATTAGAAAACAATTATTAATAATTGTGAATTGTTTAATGTTTACAAGTTATTTCTTTTATATTCCAAAAATTTGGCAGATTTGCTATTATTTCAAAAATAATTTAAAATGTATACTAAAAATATTGCAGCAGAACCTAACCCAATATCACAGAAGTTAACTTATTTCTATAATAAAATATATATAATCTTCTTTGATATTTATCAATTTGATATTTATCTCTTGAATTCGTAGGGAAATCTGTAATATGTCCACACTCTTTATTCCAATAATATATTTCGCCTTTTCTTTGCATGCAATGAAGGGATAACAACTTCAAATGTTAAATATTTAAAATAACAAATGTCCCACCGTACATTAACAATACAATTGACCAAAACGTACACAGAAATATATATATACTTACATACCTATAAATGTGCCTATTTGTACACATGGTCATAACATACAAATCACCATATGGAACAATAACAATTGTAGTTTTTGAAAAATATTGTTGATAATTTGTTTTGACAAATTTTAGGGAATTGTAAATTATGGCATGGCTCGGTATTGGATGGATAGAACTATTTTGAAAGCAGGCAAGAAAATGAGAATAGAATTTTTAAGTTTTAGAAAAAAAGAGAACATTGTTATATGTTTGGACTGCTGCATTAAATAACAAAGAAATATTTTATGAGTCCATCCAGGGACGAAAATCAATATTAAGCTAGGAAGGAAACTGGAAGGAAGAGGTCGTAGGTGTGAGTATGCAAATCAAGTATATTATTTGTATAGTTGAGAAATGACTAACTGGGAAGCTACGACTGCAATAGGCTGCATTAAAAATTTAAAAATATAGTAGTTTATAGGATAGAAATTGAAGAATTATAATTATATAGTCGAAGTGTGTTTTATGGCATATAATATCTGGTATCTGGTATGGTATTTTCATGTTTCTTAAAATTAATGAAGTGAAAATGAAACTCAATTTATTATTTGAGAAACTTTAAAAAAGGACAGATCATTAAGTTCGGCCGGGCTGAACTTTTAATAACCTCCACCTTAGGGTAAAGGAAATATTAGAACCTATTATGACCCACAAATACCAATTTTTAGACATATTCGTGGAAAAATGTGGCAAAAATAATCAAAATAAAGAATATCGGGTCCACTATGCAAAAACGTGGACCTATACATACAAAGTTTCGCAACGAGAAAAAATGTTGCAAAAATCATCAAAATACCGAGTATCGGGAGGTACCATCATATGGGAGCTATACCAGAACTTAGACCGTTATGTCTCATTTTCAATACCAACCATCGTAGACACAATACAAATTGTTCTGCTATATTTTATAATCACGATAATGTGAGCTTATGATTATGGAAATCGTTAAATCGACGTAGAATTTTATACTGACTATGAATATTTATATTCTATGGGGTCTACGACGTATATTTAGGGATGACCACAATACTAATTATATTTACATGAACACTGCATTTCTCAAGGCTTTCACCCCCAGTTCTAGCTTGAAAAAGGATTTCGAATATAGTTAATTTACATCAATTTAAATAATAGAAATTATAAAACAAGTTTTATTTCAAAATCTACAAATATCTTACGATTTCGTTCCTTTGTAACAATGCAAACGTACTTTGTACACATTATGCATTTATACATTCGTATGCCGACATCTTCCAAATGTGGGTACATATTCATACATTTGTAATACTTAATACTTACCAAAAGTCTTTTCCAACTTTATGTCGCCGTTTTGTTTTTGATTTTTTTTTTTTTTTTTTTTTTGTTCTCCTTCTCGGCAAAGTTTAATGAGTCTTAGTTTTGTTGCCAACTTCCAACTTTTCATTTGTCTAAAATATCTTCTCTAGTTACATAGATTTTTTGTATGACACATATTTACTATTGTTGCTGTTGTAGTTGTTTTTGTTTGCAACACATGAATGTTCTTGTTTGCAGTTAATTGTGATAGGTGTAAGCCCCCTAGGATGACTTACATATCAACAAAACCTAGGCAAATACATGCATACTATATTTACTGGAAAACTTGAAAAAGATTACAAAAGTATGAAATACACTCAAATAAATTCGGTTAGTAATTAAAAAAATATATAAGAGGAACAACAAAAGTTTTCATAATCAAAAAAAAAAAAATTCTTTTAAATGCAATGAATCCATAAGGATTTTTCACAGTTGGAACACTTTTAAGAAAGCTACGGTTGTAGCTCTTAGTTCTTATCACTATAGGAAATCAAAGGCACTATGCCATTTTATATACAAAGTATACAGGATATATATATATATATATATATATATATATATATATATATATATATATATCCTAGATCTTCCTAAAATTCTAAGTCGATTTAACGATGTCCGTCAGTCTGTCCGTATGTCTGTATTTTGTAATCACAAAATTTTGCACACACTTTTGTATTTTGTAGACAGGTTTTTTTTTTTTTTTCTTTGAAATTTTTCGGTGTCAATACTTATACCTTAACTTTATGATCTGATATTCGGAATTTCTTTAAAGGTTGCCCACTATTGAAGAGGTTTCTTCACCTTTTGGCAGCTATAAATTAAGCCCTGCGACAAAATTCATTTTTTTTTAATAATTACATTGTCTTTTGGACCATCAATTTCAGGACATCTGAAGTCGATCAGGGGTGGCCGTCTATCTGACTGACACCAGCCAGCACGGTGACTCTCGAAGGTAGTATCCGCTTCGGTTCTAACTTGGTACATCGTAATATTTTTGTCAAATCTAGATGGAGTTCGAAGATGGGGAATATCAGTCCTTTACTTTTGGTAAGGTAAGGTTGCCTTTTAATTTTGTATATCTAAATATTTATACCAACAATAGTTCCGGCATGAATAGCGGTTAGAAAGGACCACTTCTTCTGGTACCTCTCCCACAAGAGATCAATTTTATATTACACTTTTTAAGCGCAATAAATGTGAAATCCGATGAAGATATATATATAAGAGCAAATATCCAAATCTGAACTGATCTCTATAAAATTTAGCAGAGGTATTTCAATGCTGTATCGGATAGAGGGGACCAAATATCTTTGTTGTGGAGAGCATTTTGCCGGTTTTGAGGGACTTAAATACAAAATCGGATGAAACATATATATGGAACCCATATCTGTACCTTAACCGATTTTCATCAAATTTAATAGACTATTTTCCAGACTGAATCAGTTTGTATGTGCCGAAATCCACTCAAATCGTGCTTATATTAACCATTTGAAGCACAATAAACAAGAAATTAATTAAAGATATATATGGTAGCTTTATCCAAATCTGAACCGATCTTGATAAAATTTGGCATGGGTATGGAGTATGGAGTGAATATTACGGCTGTGGAAGACTAACATAACGAATCGGATGAACGATATATGTAAGAACTACAGGTTTCCACTACATTTGATATACTAGGCTGAATATGGTCGTATGTACCAAATTCTATCTTATTTGGACTAATATTATACATTTGGTGCACAGTAAAAAGCAAATCGGAAGAAGTTATATAGGGAGCTATATCTAAATTTTGATCGATTATCTCCAATTTCGATAGGGTTCGTCCTTCTCTATGTTACAAACAAAATCACAAACACATAATACCCTGACCTCAGTGTGGTGTAAGGTAAAAGTAGGTCATGTCGCTTTACAGCTTAGTATAGTCCCTTTATTAGGGAAAATCCCGTCATCAAGTTAATTTTTCATTTTTATTTATTTTTTTTTTAATTTAATATTTACATCTTGAACAGAAGCAGTCTTTACATTACATTTGACGATATTTTCCATTCAATTAGACTGAGAATAACAAAACATTACTGCAATTGAGCCCACTATTTTTTCGAGTGAATATGTTTAGAACAATTCTGTACATAACATATGCTAATTCTCATTTTCGCGGCATTTCGTACATTTAAACATACACACACACTAGCATATGTATGAATTTCTTTAATCAGCCCCACAAACACTACATAAATAAGTACGAATGCATAGTTTTTTTTTCTCTGTTGGAATTACACACATTTGTATCTGACTATGTGATGTGTATGTATGTGTGTACAATGCGATACAGGCATTATTTATTTTGCTGACTCTTACAGTTGTGAGCGTTGTGTTTGTGAGCTTTGTACTGTTGATGCCACAGCTCCTACCCGTTTGCGTTTGTATTTGTTTGTTGCAGTATCCTTTTATCACCCCCACGCTGTTCAACCAAAAAATGTGTTGTTTAGTTTATAAATAACTTATTTTTAATTCCGTTTTTGCAAAGTTGCTGTTTGTGATGCAGTTTTGTGTGTTGTTATTGTTTTGTTGGCCCACTCTCGCTCTCTCTTTGTCTTTCTCTCTCGGTTTTTTTTTTTTTGTTAAAAAACTTAAATTGTAATTTGTTTGCAAACAAATACCATTGATGCCAAACAAACACAAACGCCTCACAAAAAAAAACAAACACCAAGTGAACGAAAACAACAACAAAAATATTTTGGGCTACATTTACACCCAACCGATTGCGTTTATGACCACCGACCTATTTACATGGTTGTGGTAGGCCTCGTTTCTTTTTTTTTTTTTTTTCTCGAAGTTCTTCTATTTGTGTCCCCTAAGTTTTACATAGTCCTGAACCATTTCTATAAATAAATAAACGAGAACAAGTTGTTTTTGTGATTGTTACTAATACGAATGACTACAATTTGTAGTAAATTGTTGTACTTTTGTATATTTTGTGTGGATTTGTATGCGAGTAGTATGTCGGTGCGTGTGTTTAATGGCTATTGAGGGCACATATCCTTTGAGAATTTTAAACGACAACGTACGAGCCTTTCTATGAACAATTGTGGTTTGCATATGGGGCACTGCAATGACGGAAAATCAATAACAGAAAAAAAAATCCATCATTTTATGGAGGGTACATAAACTTCGTCATTCCGTTTGTAACTCCTCGAAATATTCATATCTGACCTAACAAAGTATATATATGCTTCATCAGAGTAACATTCTAAGTCAATTTAGCAATGTCCGTCTGTCTGTCTGTTGTAACGAATTAAGACTGAAGGCTAAAATTTTGCACACATGTGTTTTTTTTGCCAGAAGGCATTTTAGGTTCGTAAATGGGTCATGTCGGTTCAAGTTATCCTCCTCTCAATATTCGCTATTTTTATGATTTTAGCGACAGTAAAGACCAAGAATTGTTTCTAATTTCGTATTTCGTAATGGGTACTACAGCCTATGACAAAAATTGTGTATGTAGTTTCTCGTCTTCGTATAGCCGTCATTTAACGGGTTTTTAATATAAAGTCCTATATTGAGAAATGTTCAAAAATTGAAATATTTAAAAATATCTATCTCTCCATGCTAGTCATTGCATTGAACTCTTTGCCAAAATAATATCAAAAATGTCTTTGCAGATTGAAAATAAATAAATCTTGTTAGTCAGTTTTCCGATTTTTTGAGGAGATACAAGCAAAATTTCGCAATAATATTATGGCTCTTAGTATAAATATTTGTAAAATTTCAAGAGAACCGCATGTTTATTTAGATTTTCCGCTAGCTTTGTTTATTCAAAACTAGAGGCCTTTGCGTGGGCGGCGGACCAGAAGCAATGGTCCGATCTCTACCATATAACAGGCCTTGCGTTAATAAAAATATTGAGATGTGACAAGTCTGTGTGGAATCGGATAATAATTTTAATTTATGAGCTTTTTGGATAAAATTTACCATTTTTATACCTGGCCTAGCACTGATGTAAATATTAAGATTTGCAAAATTGGAACAAAATCGGATCATCATTTCTGTTTCTGTGCAGTAAAGTATTTTCTTTGAAAATGTATACCTCTTGTGTGGGTGGTACCAGAAGGAGTTGACCGATATTATCCATCTCCGAACCCGATCTAAATCCGACACTCCCTTCGAGAGTTATAGTGCGCACCAGTCAAATCGTCTCCAAATGTCCTGAACCGGTTCGATACAAGGAGACCTAGAGTCAAAACCCGTTATTTCAATGAGGCACGTTTTGGCCGTATCAAATTATAAATACCCTATCTAGCCATATGGCTGAGTATATAAAAATCAGAGATGGGTACCAATGTTCAATTAAATAAAAGTTACAGAAGAAATGCAGAAACTAGGTTAATTTTATTTAATTGTACCATGGGTACGAATAGTACCAGGGGTGCAACATTGATATAGATCGATAAGAGTTAGTTTTAGCTCAGCTTTTCATGGTGGTCATAGTTTGTGGAAAGGGATGAAATACATCAGAATTTCCGGAGCTTCAAATCTTAAGCATACGAGAATTTCTAAATCGTACTATAAAGTACTACATTATTATTCAGCTATTTCTAACAGCTACCACTTTGAAATTTAACGTGAGAACGTTAGACCTGGAAATTTACCATGGGATATAAAAACATTGAAGTTGGTCGATCTTTTAGAGCAAGAAGTTTGAATTTGTACCAGACCTTCGATAAACTCGCTTGAATTTGTGCAAAAAGTCAAACTCACTTGGCTCCTATTTTGAAAGCACCGCCAGGACACAGAGAATGTTCGAACCCAAAATAAACCCGGTCATTTAATTTTTATGTTAGGGATACGAAAACCACTTAAAGTTACAAAAATCTTTTGATAAGGTCTTGAAATTCAATCATCAAACATGTGGAGGAGTTAGACAGAAGGGTATTGGATATCTAGTTGGAATTCTGAAATTTTCTATGCAGGTCAGTCCTCGTTTTCGTATGCACTCCATATAACGGTACCTCCCTCATTCGGGATCGCAAATACAGCATATGACATATAATTACATATGTAATTATCTTCGTATAACTTGTAGAAATGACGCAAAACAAAGGTAGTTTGTAACCATGTTTTGAAAAAAAAAATCCGTTCAAAATATTGCTAAAATCATAAAAAATACCGAGTATATGGAGTTAAAATTACATTGAACCTGTAGGAAGACGCTAGGCCATTACGATATTGAAATACGAAATTTGAAACAATTCCGGTGAATAATGTCGCTAAAAAAATCAAAATACCGAAAATAGGGAGGTACCATTATAGGGCGGTTATACGAAGACCTGGACCTGCATATGCAATTTTCTGTCACAGACGGTACAAACTTCAAATACGTCATTTGAAACAGTTCCGGTAGATATAATCAAAATCTGGAGGTACCTATGTTTACAGTTCTATGAAACCAAACTTGGGTTAAATTTTAATTAAAGCAACGAAAAACCTTAAATCTATCGGTACATTTATATGGGAGCCATACCAAAACGTGGACCTACATATCCCATCTTCTATAACAAAAGCCCGAAAAATTAAAAATTTAGCTAAATTTTAGTTATTTTTCGATGATTTTTAGCCCAATTTTTATAATATTCTGAATTTCCCATTTTTAAGAAATTGAATTTTGTAGCATTTTCATTTTCCAATTTTAAATAAAAATCATGTGCCTGTTTACTCTGAGTATCAAAAGTCTAATACTTTCTTACCGCCATGGAATATCCCATTTTAATACATACTGACCATATCTGTATGTAAGTTATGTGGATTTCTTTGTTTCTACTTGGCATTGTTTAGTTCTAGTCCCAGCTAGGAGTGGAAGGGACCAAAGTTGTTTTCTTTTGTAAATTGTGTAACAATGACAACAGCAGCAACAGCAACAAAGGGGTATTTACAATACAATTTGTCCAGGATTCTGTGTTGGCACAATGACCACAAGTGTTCATTATGGTCACACCAATGCTTACAGGCTTTGTGTGCGTGCGTGCTTGCATGCATATATGTGTGTGTGTGTGTGTGTGAATAAAAGTAAGCACAGATATACATACCAACATTCATAGAAATCCTTTTGTTCATACTAATGCATGTGAGTGTGTGTGTGTGTGATTCTACTTTATATGGAAATGCCTGGGCATAATATTCTCCAAGTGAACAGAATAATCAAAGTTCGTTAACAATGAACAAAAAGGATTTGTTCGAAATTATGAAACGGACATCGATTTGTACAAAATCGAACAATGTTAGCAGCAATAATTAATTTAAACTCCACACAAATGGTTAGAAAATCTTAACAATTGTTCTCGGAAAATGTCACAAATGGAAAGTATGCCGAAGAAATGGCCAACAATTCGTTTTGTTTCATTTGTCAACTAATGCTGAATTTGCAATGTAGAGTGAAAAAATGTAACTTTTAAACGAAAAATCTCTCAATGGGATTTGAATTCAATGTAGATTTTATTTCATTTATTACACATAATTAACTGTAGATATTGTTCGCCTGACCTTGAACTCAAAATATTACCAATATTTGTATGTGTGTTGGTTATAATTTTACATTAAAGCTCATAAATATGATAATAAAATATTACAACAAAGCATTTAAATGGAAATCGAATAAAAAATATTAAAATATTATTAGTTATGTGTTAAATGTACAAGCAACTTCCGCTTTCAGTGTTAATGAACTGTGTACATAAATACGTACATAGTTTACTTTTTGGCTTTCCATTCAAAAATAATCATTTAAATCGTGTATTGTTTGCCAGACAATTATGTGATGCAAGTCATTTTGACTACCATAATATCGATACACATTTCAATGTGAAAATTTAGCTTCGCTGGAAAAAGTGAAAATTGGTATACAAAATGACGACCAATAAAAAAGAAAAAAATCATTTGGTTTTTTCTGACAGATATTTACCCTCAGCCAATGTTCGATTATTTAAAGTATCTTTTGACTTTTGTTATAATTATTCAAATTGTTGATTCTCCATGAAGCAGGCTCCGAAGGAATGGGCCAATACCGTCCATTTCGAATCGGACCAAAAAAATATGATATAATTATTACGACGTGTCAGGTTTGCCCTATATTAGTTACTTCCTTCACTTTATACGAGATACGTGATCATTTTTAGAAAATGTTAAGATGTGTCTGAGGTACCAGATGTAGTCAACCGAAGTGTTATAAAAAAACTGAAACAGAGTCAAACGCCATAATTTTTACTTTTTTTTTTAATTTTATTGAATGAAAGCAAAAATGTCAAAAATAGTATCTAATTTTTGAATAAGTTTAGATTTGTTTGCATTGGTCACCTGTGGCACGAATTATGGCCTTCAAACGGCCAATGAAGCCGTCACACGCTGCCCGACTGTTGCTCTGCGGTATTTTAGCCCATTCCCGGCGAAGCGCTTGCTTGAGGTGATATACACTTTGGTTTTTTTTAGTACCAACCTTGCTTTCCAAAATAATGCATACACAATAGTCCAAACGATTGGTATCCGGAGATTTTGGAGGCCATTGTGCGCTGGAAATGAAGCGAGGAATCTCATTGTGTAACCATTCTTTTTGGGTGGCGCGAGCTGATTGCGATGGTACTGAGTCCTGTGGGAAAGTCCTAGGTCTGCGGCCAAAATTTTTGTGTGCCAAAGGCTTTATTACACCCTCCAGAATATTTTCGCTATTATATTCGGCATTTATTCTGATGCCACGGTCGATTAATACGAGCGGACACCGACCATCGGCTGTTATGGCGGCTCACACCATCACCATGGCCGGCGCTTGAGTTCTGGTGGCTAACCGAAGGTGCACATTTTCAGCTGACCTCTGGACAACGAATGTTTTCTCATCGGAGATAACCAAATTCGGCAGTTCACCACTTTTGGCCAAGCGAAGCAACTCTTTAGCTCTGTTGAGTCTATTTTCTTTCTGTTGCGGTGTGGTGACCTTACCCCGAGCTCATTTTCAATATTTGCCGAATGGAATATTGCGATATGTTCAGCTCACGAGCCATTTTTCGGTCACTGCGACGTGGTTTCGATCAAGCCGCTTCTTTACTTTTCGAACCATTTCTGCTGGTGTTGCTGTTTTCTTCCGTCCACTTGCTTGACGTCGGGCTACGCTACCATTATCACGGTAACGAGGGATGGTACGAGACACAAAAGAATTATTAACATTTGTGGTGTTCCAGCCAAATATAAAAAAATCACACTATCACCCTTTAATTCCATCACGAATAACTTTTTTCTGGAAAATTCTCAGAAAAAAAAATTTTTTTTTTCATCTCACCCTGTAAATAAGGTTTATTTCTTTTACATTTATATTGTACCTAGTTTGCTATATACCGATATCTTGGCATCACTGTACTGCTCAGAAGTGACCTGTTAATGTATTTGTGATTTGACCGGGTTTAATAATATTCGCGGTTTAGTGGAATTTTTGTATTTTTTGACATAAATGTTTTGGTTTATTTTACAAGCTAAATATTGTCCGAAGACGGTCCAAATTGGTAGAATTTTGCCCGGCTCCAAAACTCTAGCTCCATGCGAAATTCCGCGTAGATTGGTTTATAATTGTGGCCTGTAGAGCAATATCTAAATCCGGGCATTTTTCTGTTTCTGGCCTATTTCAACCTATATAGTTAGCAATAATCTACAAAAACCAAAAGGGTTATATTCTGACCCTAACCCCACCTCAATTTTTAATTTCGTAAGGATCGGGTCGAACGAACGCACATACAAAGCTAGATCAACTCAACTCGGCGAGATAGGAAGATCCATATATATAAATTCTACGTGTATGTCGGGGACCAATATTTCAAGGTGTTCCATAATTTTGGGTTCAATCAAACTTATCATACCCCCAACACATAGTGTTGTAGGGTATAACTGAAAAAGGTGTTATAATTAGTTGTTTCTACGTATCGTACGTATCATTTTGAAAGCATTTAGGGGTGGCCAGCAGTCAACAATTAAAATTTTTCTACGTTAATTATACAAAAAGGTGACCATTAAACATACCCTTCCGATTATACCAACAAAAAATTCTTGTATCATCTAATCTTGATTATCGACACTACTTCCGTTATAAACAGAAACCAATTGTTCCACTTAATAATGGCATTGTACTCAATGGTATTTTACTTCTTTCACATTGTGGTCTTTAACAATTTGAGAGCGGTTGTCGATATCTCAACTATTTCCAAGATTGCAATTTTAAGTCAATTTGTATTTTTTTTTTTTAAATTTGATTGGCAGTTCGTTAAACTTTTAAATGTATTGTATATTTTTAAAAACAGCTAAGTAATTTGAAATAAATTCAATTAAATATCGAAAACAACTCAAAAAAAAAACGAAACCTATTACTATTTGGTCAAATAATTGTATTTTGAATTCTGAACCTAAATAACCTATAATTATATTTATAAGTCAGTTCACCCACACATACAACAAACACTACACGACAGTGCACTTGTCCATTTGCTCTACATTCGACAAAAAGTGGGTAAAATACCCTATTCATATGCCTAAAAGTACCGCTTTCTTTCTAATTACCATCAATTTGATATAGACACTCACTTCAAACAAATAAAACATTTTCCACTCGATTACACCCACTGAAGGTCATTCCAATTCGACTGCACTGATTCTGGTCTTCAAAAAGTAAAATAGGTCAGGCATAAAGATAATCTTTGAAAATTGCTTTTTAATTTCGTTGACAATGTTTGAGTGCTCTGACCAAAGTTTTCACAGAGAAATCGGCTGTGTAAAATGGGCGAAAGTTAGTTGAAATTCGGTTTCATTGTGTGTAGCATCGATTCGCAAAGAGCGAAACATGGGAAAACAGTAGCAAAGACAGACAAGTTTTTTTTTTTATTCGAAAATAAACAAAACTTATGTTAATTGAATTAGCACAGACGAAGCACAGAAAGAACAAGAACAACAAAAGTCGATTGTGTTTTATTTTTTGCAAGTCAGGTAATAAATATGAGTTCGCCTATCGCATATCGGGTAGTTCATTGGAACACAAAAACAAAATACCGGGGAACTACCTTGAAAAGAGTGTTAAACTACATTGGTTTCGTCGAAATCATCAATATACGAAATTCTGAATATCAAATTTGAAAGATATATCGTTCATAAAATGCCTGAGGTCTCCTTATACGAATTATTGGCTTAGATGAATGAATTTTCATTTTTGACTGCTTGTGTGTGTGAATATTTTATGAATCAAGCAATTAATTTGAATTCGACAAATCAGAATTTCTAAGCAAAACACTAAAATTTAATTTAAAATCGATCATCATCTGTGTTCGAGAAAAGTTACGAGCTGTCAATGTAGCCAATATTGTTGTTTGAACATAAAGTATTCGTTGGAAAAGCATGCGAAAAGTTTTTTTTATTTAAAAAAAATTAAAAAAGTTTTTGAAAAAATGAAACGAAAAAAAATGATCATTTTCATAATTTGAAATTCTAAAATTGTAATTTTGTTATATATTCTAAAACATATATTTCTTTGAAAACTGTAATGAGTAGAATTCAACATAATTTTTTTTCAAAATTATAATTCTCTCAGATTTTTGTAAAAAATCGTTTCTATTTCGTTTCTATGTTTCTTTTCCGAATTAACAAAACAATGACACAATTGTATGGACATTTAGCACAACTTTCTCTTTTCGAAAACCGGAAATTGAAATTCAAGCCCACACTTATGACTTCCATTTAAAGCTGATAAGCTCGAACTACAACTTTTCCGAATACACGTCTACGTCATGTTAGAAAATATTCAATTTTAAAATAATAATTTTGGATTTCTTAGGCACATTTTTTGATGGGTTCTATGAACCAAATTTGTTAATGTTTAAAACAATTCAAAGACCCTACTCGGCGACTGTTTTTTAAGAGTAATTTTTATAGGCAATTTTGACCATAACCTTGAGTTTTTAAGTAATTATTCAAATAGCAATTATAGACCTAATAGTGGAATTTTTTAATTCGTTTTTGATAATAATATATGGTTATATTTTAACCTTTAACTGTCGAGGTGAAATTTTAGGACAAGATAGTAAATTTTACCCCTCTTCATTTTACAAAAAATTTTATTTTAAAATCTTTTTTGATTATTATTTGTTCTATAAGTATAAGGTTATATTTTACAAATTACAATAAGTAAAAAAAGAAACAATTTTTTATTCAGGTACTTTTATTTAAAGCAATATAAGAGAGAATTTTAACAAAATATGAAGAGAGGGTAAAATTTACCACCACCTCTATAATTAAAAGTTAAAGAAACCGTTTTTTTTTTTCTCAAAGGATGTCTAAAATTTAAGATTTTTCAAACCCTTGATGGCTGTTATTGTGGATAGTTTTTAAAGGCATCTACAGAATGTTTATGTGTTTTTTTTTCTCAATTCTTCTCATGAAAATCTGAGGGATGTAATGGAGAAAACTTAAGATTCTCTCAGAGAAATCAGAGGCTATGGTCGTGGGGTTTTTTAAGGATTCTCAAAGAAATCTGAGGGCTAATCTGAAGAATTTTTTCAAAGCTGTTTGAGATCTATAATCTTTGCAATTTTTGTGGATTTCTAAAAATGTTCTCAGATAATTCTAAGGGGCTATAACCGCCAATTTTTGAGATTTTTCTCAGAGAAATGTACGGGTAATATCGAAATTTGAAAGCATAGAGTTTTTTTAGATTTTTTAAAGTGATCTGAATTTCTTAAGAATATTTTACAAATAGCTCTAAGGGTTATCGTATTGGGTATTTTAACATTATTTTCAAACGAAATTATGGGCAGAATTTTGAGGGCTATAATATTGGAATCCGTGTATTCGTTCCATGTCTGTCCATGTTTTTTTGTGAACGAAATGCAGGTCGCATTTATTATCCAATTAAGAGGAAATTCTCCAAACAATATTTGTTTGGCCCAAGGATGAACCCTATTGAAATTGGTGAGAATCGATTCAAATTTAGATATAGCTCTCATGTATATCTTCAACCGATTTCGGGTTAATTGTGCACCAAATTGGCCAATGTCAGTCCAAATTAACTGAATATTGGAATTCAGCCTAGAAATAAGTACTTCAAATTTGGTGAAAATTGATTTAGATATAGCTATAGTTCCCTACAGTTTCATTTGATTTGGTGTTTTAAGTCCCTCATATGCGTAATATGAACTCCACAAAAATGATATTTAGTACCAGATACCTTATGGAGCTCAAAAATACCTCCGTCAGATTTTATCGAAATCGGATCAGATTAGCTTCCATATATATCTTTATCCGATTTTAGTTTTAGTTTTTTTAGGGCTGAATTTTGGCAATTACAACTTAATTTAGCCTAGAAACAAGTACTTCAAATTTCTGTGGTTATGATTGTAATATTATTTTGTTTTTTTTTTTTATTTTTTATATTTATTTTTTTAAATCTGAGGTTTACAATTGTGAAGTTTTTTAATTTTTTCAGAGAAACTGAGGCCTAAAATCGTGGATTTTTTAGATTTGTCTTAACACAATTTCAATCTGAAGGTTACAAATGTGAAGATTTTATTTATTTAAAGAAATCAGAAGCCGAAATTTTAGTGCTCTATTCGTGGATTTTTTGAAGATATCTCCTAAAGAAATCTGAGAGAATTAATTTTTATTTATTTATTTATTTACTTTTTTTTTTTTTTGAACAAAAGCTGAGGGCTTTAGTCGTGTTATTTTTAAGATTTTCTCAGACACATCTATAGAAATTTGAGAGTTTTTTTTTTTTTTAATTTGTATAAAGAAATCTGAAGTTTCCAATAGTCATTTTTTCTTAAGATACCCTCTTAAGAAATCTAAAGGCTGTAACTTATAAAGAAATTTGGAGTTTATATATGTGAAGTTTTTACAATTTTTCTCAAAGAAATTTTAGGGATTTTTTCTTTTTTATACATTTTCTGAAAGAAATCAGAGGTTTATAATTGTAGATATTTCTAAATTGAATTTTAAGAGTGTAGAAAAAATTTACAGATACAAACTAAATATTATTTTTTAATTATTCAGAGTCAAACTGATCCATAAACGCGATTTTTTAAGAACCTTTTAAATGATTCAAATAATTGTTTGTCATTATATTTTCATTGTGGATTATTGATCCATACAAACAACCCCCATATAATGGTACCTAATTTTTGAAATTTCCCTTGTTGACCACATATAGTTTAACTCCTCTCACAAATGCAAAATATATGTAAATATATATAAAACTGTGCCCCCTGAATTTCCGTCTTTTAAAATTTTCGGTCCCAATGATATTGCTTTAAATGCTTAATATTCCATACAAGTCCACTTTTTGGTACAGTGCATATGTAACAGTAGCTTCTTTATTTTTACAGTTTTCGATCCGAATTTCCAAAGTTTTCACAGTGTAGATGGTAAGAAAAAGTTCAACTCGAACTTAAAGTCGTTTTTTAAATAAACTCGGAATGACTCTAAAGACCACGCCCCTTGATATTTTCACAATACTACCTTATTTGAACTATATTCAACAGATTTTTATTTTTTTTTTATTTATTATATTATTTTTTTGACTCAGTTTCCTTGGTGTTCTACTACTCTCAGAACGTAAAGACATATACTTAAATCGTATTTCAGAAATATAATATCAATATCATCTTTATCATTTGGGTCAAATTCTCTTAAAAATTCAGAATGATCATTTTTATGGACCCATGTACTCTTCTCTATAACATTAGCCATATATAAAGAATCTACAAATTCCCGTTTGAGACAATTTGAAAATTTTGCTGTCTTTAATAATAAAATTGTTTCACTGTCTTTTATAGTAATAGTGTAGGGTAAAACTAATTCTATCCTTATTGAGCTTGTCTTAGAGATACGTCATCATTAAACACCTAGTATGCACATATCAATCCAAAATTCCCCAGCATAAATGAAAAATCGTATTTAAAAAGAAATTCCCAAATATCACCCATCCATTGTGTCAATAATAGCAAAATACAAATAATAATTCGACAATTTGGCGGAGTCATGGCAAGTCGTTGCCTGGCTAAAACAGCCGAAACTTGACCAAAACAAAACACACATGTAAACAATCACGCTGATGGCATGTGTTGTGCGGTTCCGACATTAGATGATGAACGTATGTCTTGTTTAGAAATTAAGACAGATTCTTTGTTTCTGTTGTTGTTGCTTTCCGATGATTCTCAAGTAAATAACAACAAAATAAACACCCAACAAGTTTGGCCAGAATCGGTTTGAGAGTCTGTGAGCACAACCACACATACACTCGCTCGTTAAGCTACACACGCATTTGGGAGGGGAAACACACTAAACGTTATCTTTTAGTTTCAGTGGAATATTTCATTTAGATTAGATTTGGACGTTATCACAGACAGAGCATTTGCGGTTGCGCACTGAATTATCGAGTCAACATGGTGACGTCTAAGGGACTGAGATTGATCTCGGTTTTGAGTATTGTGGCCCTTTTAAATGTAGAAGGTAAGAAATTGGATTTACCACAGCAACAAGAGCTCATTCAATATTCGTTTTAGTATGTTTCGCCCAATTCTTACAACAACCTCAACCCATTCGTAATGTACCCAGGACGGGCTCCGTTTCGAAGGCTTCTAGTACAGCATTTCAACGTGAAGTGGACTATGGCCCAATAGAAGTTTCCCGTGGGGTGGCCAACTCGCGTACTGTAACCAAATCAAATGGTGGCTTCCGCAACGGTGGTGTAACATCGGTCTCAAAGAGTAATGCCGTTTCTCGGGAAGTGGAATTGGGAGGACTGAATATTGGAAGTACCGTAACACGCTCCCAAACTAAGACAAACGGTGCTGTATCCAAAGCTGTTTCCCGGGACGTGAACATTGGAGGTTTGAATCTTGGTTCCACCGTTTCCAATGGTAAACCCACCTTCGGCTTACAACGTACCGCTGATGGTGGTGTGGCTTTAGGTTTGGGCCGATTGACTTTGGATGTTTCGCGCAACAATCAACCTGACAACAATGCCTACACCCAAGCCCAGGCTCAAGCCCAGGGTCTCAATGCCCGCGCCAAGGCTAACAGCAACTCAAAGACCAACACCCAACAATATGGTCGTGCCGAAGTCACAAATACTTTCTCCCATTCAAATGCTGTGAGTCGCACCAAACAGGGACAAACATCAGCTTCCACTGGCGGAGCAGTTGGTGGTGTAGCCACAAATGGTTTGACCCAAGGCCAGGGATTACGCACTGTTCGAGCACCCGTCGCCAGTAGACCTGTTTATGCCACGCCCTTCCTGCCTGTTGCCCAAGCTTTCCGCCCAGTCAGACAAGTAAGACCCAAACGTAGGGCCCAATATATTCCCTTTTTCTTCCCTGACCAACAAAACAGATGGTCCGCCAATAGAAACCCCACTTTTGGTGGTCAACCCCAGAAACAGAATGCCAATGCCCAAGGATTGGCCAACAACATGAACAATTTCTTCGAGCAACAGGCTGGTGCCAACACCCATACAAATCAGCAGTTCAATGCCAACGGTTTTACCCAGGATAATGGTGCCTCGAGCATTGGTTCCAATGTGGCCAAAGATGGCTCCAGTGGTCAAGTCACTTCCTCTAATGTTGCCCAAATGAACTGGGTTACCCAAGGTGGCTCTCAAAGCTCCAACAATGCCCAAAGTCAAGCTCTGAATTTCGATAAAAACCAACAGCAGGCCTCCTCTGCCAATGCGGGTACAAATCAAGTTATTACCGCAACGGGCCAACGTAACGAAGCCCAGGGTGGTGCCCAGTCAACAAACAACAATCAATTCGGTTCATCCAGCAACATTGCCAATACCAACTCGGCTGTTTTCGAAGATGGCAATTCTAGGGGTTCTCAAGCCGATTCCAGCAGTCAATCCATATTCCAGGGTAACAATGGTCAAAATTCTGCCGCCAACACCCAATCGAATGTTATCTCCAAACAAGGCGCCGATGGATCTGTAACCAACTCGGCCACCAGCAATGCTTCGGCTGTGAGTCAAGGTGGCAAAGGTGCCAGTGCTGTGGCATCAGCCAGCTCAAGTTCCAGTGCAGGATTGGGTGGTGGTAATGCCGTGGCCCAAGGTTCGGCCGGTTCAAATGGCGCCAATGCCAATAGCGGTGCCAGTGGTAATTTGGGTGGATCTCAAGGCTTTGCCAATGGAGGTTTTGGCGGATTTGGAGGTGGCGGATTTGGAGGCTTCGGAGGTTTCGGAAACTTTGGAGGCTTCAGAGGTTAGAATTCTAATTTAAGATCGTAGGAAAAACACTACATCGCACTCTTTATGTCGAATTTTTTACATGTTTTGCACAATAAATTAAATTAATTGTTGTTGTTATTGTTGATTGTTTTTTATGTGTTCGGCACTTTTTATTGCGGATAAAGAAAAAATGATAAAGTATATAGGAAGTCAATAGATTTGTGTTTCCAAATCATCTACAAACAGGTGATTAACATGAACACAACAGCTGATGAATTAATTCAGCCGTATGTAAATGTGGCGATATATCTTGTGGAAGAGGCGTTTCACTACATTACTAAGTTAATAACAGATGGAACACAAATTTCTAAGAAACTGGTTTACAATGGTGAAAGTATGGTATGAATAGTAAGTTTTATTCACATTTATGTAAATTCACATTCAAAACCAGACATTTGCTATTCCTAAATATTCGGATAAGAGCTTAATCTGATGAATATACAGACAACAAAGTTCCCACAAATATTATCTTTAAAAAAGTGTTTCAACAGATATCGTTTGTGATCTGTATAGCCCCTACTCAAGACATTCAATACTCTGAAACTCTCAAACTCTCTAAATCAAATTTACATACTTTAAAAATTTTACCGTAAATGATCCGACTCTTTGGACCAAACCTGTTTCAGGAATTTTGAAGTCATTCCAGGGGTGTCCGTCGGTTGGTCTGGCTGGTTGGTGCGCACTATAACTCCCGAAGGAAGTATCCGATTTGGTCTAAACTTAGTACATTATTATAAAACTTAGATCGAGTTAGGGAAAAGGGCAATATCGGCCACTTCATCGAGATAATAATTTACCTAATAGAACAAGAAAGAATCATCAAATTTTGTTTATACTTTGCAAAAACTTATATTATATTTAGGACTAGGTCAGCTGCGAAAATGGATAATATCGGTCCATTCCATTAAGTATATCTTCCACAAGGTTTCACAATTTTGAATAGTTATAACTCCTATAGAGTTATTTATAATAGTCCGATTGTCTTAAAATTCCTCACATCTAAATATATATATCAACACACGAACAAATGAAGAACATATACAACGGACCACTCCATCTGGTACTCTCTATGGAATTTATCTGTCCACTCCCTCCTTCTTAACAAAATATTAAAAAAATCAAAATAAATGTTCGATCCGCTTCACTGATAAATGAAGCGGAACACTTCGACATTTTCCAAAAATTATCACATATCGCATATACAGGGTGAGAAAAAAAACTGCAGCAAAGTCAAACGCCATAACTTTTCAATTTTTTTAAATTTTATTGAATGAAAGTAAACAAGTTAAAAAGCAATAAGTTCGGCCGGGCCAAACTTTGAATACCCTCCACCATATGGAAAAAAATTTGGAAATTTTCAAAAAAATCTGTTAAAATTTTAAAAATACCGAGTATAAACCATACATTGGGGTCTATACCACGTGGACCTGTATACACAACTTACTGTCACTGTAGTTCCCATTACGAACTCTAAATACGTAATTTGAAACAATTCTGGTGAATAATGACGCTATAATCATCAAAATACCGAATATTGGGAGGTACCGTTGTATGGGGGCTATACGAAGACGTCGACCTGCACAGACAATTTTCGGTCTTAGGCTGTAGTATCCATTTTGAACTCCAAACACCAAAATTTGAAACAATTCCGTTAAGAAATGTCCCTAAAATTATCAAAACACCGAATACAGGGAGGTACCCTTATATGGGGCTTATATGAAAACGTGGACCTACATGGACCATTTCCGCTCTTAACCTGCCTACTCGAAAAATAAACATGTGTGAAAAATTCTAGCCATCTATCTTAATTCGTTCGAAAGATAGCGTGATTGCCACAGACAGACAGACAGACAGACAGACAGCCAGACGGACATCGGTAAATCGACTTACGTTGATCAAGAATATATACTTTTTTGGGTCTGACATGAGTATTTCGAGGAGTTACAAACAGATGACAAAGTTAATATACCCTCCATAGTATGGTGGAGTGTATAAAAATGTCGGAAATAGCATCAAATTTAAAATAAGTTCAGATTTGTTCGAATTGGTCACCTTTGGCACGAATTGTGGGCTTCAAACGGCCACTGAAACCGTCACACGCTGCCCAAATATTGCCCTGCGGTATTTTGCCCCATTTCCGGCAGAGCGCTTGCTTGAGGTAATCGACATTTTGTTATTTTTTAGTGCCAACCTTGCTTTCCAAAATACTCCAGACACAATAGTCCAACGGATTGGTATCCGGAGATTTTGGTAGCCATAGTGCGCTGGAAATGAAGCGAGGAAACTAATTTGTAACCATTCTTGGATGGCGCGTACTGAGTCCTGTTGGAATGTCTAAGGTCTGTGGCCAAAATGTTTGCTTCAAACCACCCTCTAGAATATTTTCGCGATAATATTCGGCATTTATTCTAATACCACGGTCGATTAATAGGAGAGCGGCCGTCGGCTGTTATGGTGGCCCACACCATAACCATGGCCGGCGCTTGAGATCTGGTGTCCAACCGAAGGTTTGGGTTTTTCAGCTGACCTCTTGTGCAAGTAAACACTATCATTTGGTTTGATTACAAACTGCTACACAACGAATGTTTTATCATCAAAGAAAACCAAATTCGGCAGTTCACCACTTTCGGCCAAGCGAAGCAACTCTTTAACTCTTTTGAGTCTATTTTCTTTCTGTTGCAGTAGGAGTTCTTGCACTTTTTGGAATTTCAATGGCATTACCCCAAGCTCATTTTTAAATATTTGCCGTATGGAATATTGTGACATATTCAGCTCACGAGCCATTTTTCGGCCACTTCGGGTTTCGATCAAGTCTCTTATATACTTTTCGAACCATTTCTGCTGATGTTGCTGTATCCTTCCGTCCACTTCCTTGAAGTCGGGCTACGCTACCAGTATCATGGTAACGAGCGATGGTACGAGACACAAAAGATTTATTCACATTTAAATGCTGGAGTGCTCTAACGATAGCCATTTGTAGTTTTCCAGCCAAATATAAAGAAATCACACTATCACGCTTGAATTTCATTACGAAGAACTTTTTTACGCTTGTAAACAATATAATGAGCTGTCACTGGAATAATTTGAACATATATCGGGCGAGGGGCTTAGAAATGACAGCAGTCTAAAGTTAGTTTCAGTTTTCTCATCCCCTGTATGAAGCACAAATACCAAATTGCACAATAATCTATTAGAAAATGGGGCTTTAATGCTATATATCCGATGGAACCGTTATATCTGCGCTATAGGAAAGTTTTGTACCGTTTTATGGAGGCTACAATAACACGTGGACCTATACGGCTAATATTGTCCGAACGGAGATAGAATCCTTTACAAACTTTTAATATCAACAAAATTCTTAGTGGTTAGTTTCCTGCGAAATTACACCAGTAACGAATAGCAAATTCTCAATAAGTCAGAGTGCAAAATGCGAATCTCATAATCTCTCATTCGAATCTCATGTAATTGAAAGATCTTCCAGTTTAATTTTAGTTTTTATTTTACTTTTTTTTTTTTTTTTTGTGAAAAACTCTAAAATTATATTTGTGCAGCATCTTTTATAGATAAGTCGTCAAATATTTTTCGCTTGTGGAACTAATGAAATCAAATAGAAGACGGATGCTACTACAATATAAAATTGTTATGGCACCCTCACATCTCGCTCTTAAAAACTTAAAATCAACATGTTATCATGATCACAAATAACTTACATCAAACTTTTCGCTGGGCAATCACATACATCTCTTTTTGGGCACTCAAAATCTTCACACGATAAAGCATACTTTCAGGCTCCATTCAAAATGTTTTCATTCTATTTGTAAATTTTTTACAGCAAAAAGTAAAAGTCTTGGCCCACATTCAAACTCATTAACCCACCAACGAAGAAACAACAAAACTATTTCGAAATCTCATACATCACACCACTTTCGGCCGGCGGCAGTAAATAGTTTACCACAAAATTACAGTATAAACGCGGCACACAAATTACAACATCCGGTCGTAGATGGAAATTCCTCTGTTGAGCTGTTCGATGTAATTGATGAAAATGAGAAAAGCGGACGTACGTTCAGTTTTATTGGCGACATAATTGATAGCCTTACACCGCGCTGTGTGCGGCCGTGTACCATGGATGCCTATCGACGCAATATTTGTTGTGAAACGGTGGTCATAATACCACCGCCGCCACCGAATGTGTGCTGCCAGCCACAGCTTCCGATGTATCCGCCTATTAGACCATTTCCGACCAGCCTGCCACCCACCCAACTGACAACACAGACCCCGCTTGTCATAGTGCCGCCGCCCACTCGACCTGTTGTAGTGCTGCCACCACCGTCACTGGCATATCCGCCGATACAAAGTCCATGTTGTGCCACATGCACGACCTATGGCTACTATGGACCTCCGCCATGCGTTCGTTTCACATTGCCCCGAAATGGACCAAGTCGTATATTGTTATATGTTCCACCAATTGGTTGAATGTTCACCACGCTTCACCCATTTCGATGTTCGTAAAGTTAACTTATGTAGAATATCTGTTCGACAATAAATTTAATTTCATACAAAGGCTCCTTTGTAATTTTATTAATTTACTTCAACAGCTTTTAAGAAATCATCTCAGCTCCAACATATGGCCCTTGGAGACTTTGGCGGCAGGAAGGTGCGTACAAATTCCACCCACTCTGAAACCAAATCCATGGTAAAGACCGAAGTAACCGTCATTCAGAATAGCAGCACAACAATTGACAATACAAATTCAACAGTTGAAGTTTTCACAAAAATTGATGAGGGCCAACGGAATGGACGCACATTCGATTTAATTACAAGTTTTATGGACAGCCTCGTACCCCGTTGCGTTTATCCCTGCACCAAGGAGGCATATGACAGGAATCGGTGTTGTGAAACAGTGGTATTGCCACCTCAACAGCCGCCGAATGTATGCTGCCAATCACAGCCTCCATTAACACCAATGCCTCAACCACCGCTGCCGCCTCCAGTAGTTCCGCCGCATCCACAATTGCCATATCCTCCGCAATTTCCCCAGCAACCACAACCTGTACCACCACCGTTTCGCCCACCATATCGTCCATATCCATATCCTCCTCAAGTGCCACCAGCGCCACAACCAACCCTACCGCCATTTCGTCCCCCTGCCTCGTATCCACAACAAATGCCACCGCCACCGCCGCCACCACAACGCCCACCAATTCTAGTGGCTCCAGCACCAACACCAAATTATCCTTTCTTACAGTGTTGTACATCATGCCCGCCATCAACGTATGGTTACTACGGGCCTCCTCCATGTCAACGCAACATTACACCAGGTACAACTTATGGCCGGGCAAGGGTTTATTTACCGCCAATGGGATAGTGAATTTGGTTGTTGTCTTTTTGTTTTTGTATTTAAATTAATAAAATCGAAAAATTTTTAAATTGTTTTATTTTGGAAGTGAGCTGTTGAGCGAAAAAGAATAATAGACTGCATAAGGTTAGGAAGATGTTATTTCAGCAACAAATGTTCAAAAATACAAAAGGCAAATACTTTATTTTATTTACTCAGATTTGTTCACTTAGTTTTTTTTTACGGCATGGAAGATAACACTGTGCGACAACATTAAGTAAGTTATGAATCAACCAAAGCAAAAACCAGTAAAGAATATCAAAAGTAGGCCGATCCGACTATATGATAAACATTTAGTACAGCTTCCGTAGCAAAAAAGTGTAGATTTGGAACTTATGCGAAGTAGATCATACCAACCACGTATCACGGCTTTTGGACAGTTTCAGAGGGAACTGATATATGTGGGAGGTTTACCCAATTCGGAGTAAATTTTCAGCAAATTTTACGGAGGTATTTTTACCTTTCATACCAAATAACATTGCTATGCAGTGGCTGATATCACTTCGAGAAGGTGTTCCTGTGTATGTGAGGTCTCATCTATAGCTATATCTGAACCGATTTTGACCAAATTTGAAGTACTTCTTTCTAGGCTGAATTTGGTCGTATGAGCCAAAATACATTTTAATTGAACGAATATTAAACATTCTGCGAACAAAAAAGACATTTAAATCGTACGAATGCTACCTGCATTTTGTTCAAAAAAAAAAAAAACATGGACATATATACAGGCGAATGGACATCCATAGATGGACTCAAGAAGTAATTCTATATCAATATAAGACACCTGTATCGGAAGTAGGGGGTATTTCCCCTTACTAACATATTTTTTGATTGATTTGGTTTTCGAATCAAAATTCCTTGGAATTTTACATATAAGATGTCTTCGGCAAGATTACTAACAACAATACGAGGATTATTTTTGTTGAAAACTTTAACCGTACCGCGAGTCACCAAAGGGGTCTTTTTGAATACATAGTTTGGTGCATCAAAATAATCATTTTAGACCCATCAAAGTGTATTCTTGATACAAAGCCAATTTTGTCACATATACGTGTCCATCTGTTGCTATCATGCTAGAGCCGAACGGCATGTGACAGAAATCTAAGATTTGGCTTAGATTCCAATTTTATTTACAGGCGGGTCCATTTCGAAGATGAGCTATATCGGCCCACGTCTTCGTCTTAATTGTGCATTTTGGCACATCCGACCGAATTCAGTCTGGAAGCAAGTACATTAAATTTGTAGAAAATCGTTTCGAAAATAGTTATAGCTCCCACATATATGTTTTATCCGATTTGGGGTTTTAAGTCCCTCATATTCGTAATGATATGATATTTGGTGCCACATATCCGATATAGTCCACAAATACAAATTTTTCAAAATGGGTTCAGATTTGGATAAAGCTCCCATATATATAAATATATATATATATATATATATATATATATATATATATATATATATATATATATATATATATATATATATATATATATATATATATATATATATATATATATATATATATATATATATATATATATATATATATATATATATATATATATATATATATATATATATATATATATATATATATATTCGTTTTCGGCTTAATTGTGCACCACATAGCCAATATCAGTCCAAATGACACATAAGTGACATCCACTCCACAAGAATGATATTTTGTACCAGATATCTTACACCGGGTGAAATGAAAAAGCTCCAAGCGTGAATTCAAGCGTGATAGTGTGATTTCTTCATATTTGGCAGGAAAACAGCAAGAGGCTATCGTTAGCAGCATTTAAATGTGAATTAATCTTGTGTGCCTCGTACCATCGCTTGTTACCATGATAGTGGCAGCTCAGCCCGACGTCAAGGAAGTGGAAGGAAGAAAACAGCGACATCAGCAGAAATAGTTCAAAAAGTAAAGAAGCGACTTGATCGAAACCCGCGTCGCAGTGGCCGAAAAATGCCTCGTGAGCTGAACATATCGCAATATTCCATTCCGAAAATATTGAAAAATGAGTTCGGAGTATAGCCATTGAAATTCCAAAAAGTGCAAGAACTGACACCGCAACAGAAAGAAAATATACTTTAAACACCTACAGAGTTGCTTCGCTTGGCCGAAAGTGATGAACTGCCGAATTTGGTTTTATCCGATGAAAAAACATTCGTTCGTGATCGAGTTTACTTGCCAAAGAGGTCAGCTGAAAATGGTTGGCCACCACGACCCAAGCACTGGCCGTAGTGATGGTGTGAGCCGCCATAACAGCCGATAGTCGCTCGTATTAATCAATCGTGGCTTCAGAATAAATGCCAATATTATCGCGAAAATATTCTGGAGGGTGTATTAAAGCCTTTTTTATTTGGCCGCAGACCTTGTACATTCCATCGCTTAGCACTTGCCACCCAAGAAGGGTTACAAAATGATGTTCCACACTTCATTTTCAGCACACAATATCCACCAAAATCTCCGGATACCAATTCGTTGGACTATTGTTTCTGGAGTTTTTGGAAAGCAACGTTGGCAGTTAAAAATACCAAAGTGTCGATCACCTCACGCAAGCGCTTCGCCGGGAATGGACCAAAATACCGCAGAGCAACATTCGGGCAGCGTGTGACGTTTTTATTGGCCGTTTGAAGGCCACAATTCGTGCCAAAGGTGACCAATTCGAACAAATCTTAACATATTCTAAAATTTGATGTTATTTCCGACATTTTTTGCTTCCATTCAATAGAATTAAAAAAAAAACAGGTAAAAAAACATTAAGTCCGGGCGGGCCAAACTTTTAATACCCTCCACCTTAGGGTAAAGGAAACATTAGAAGAAATGTGGTAAAAAACATCAAAATGCCGAATGTCGGGAGGTACCGTTATATGGGGGCTATACCAAATCGTGGACCCATACATGCAATGTTTTACCACACGCGCAGGGACTCGTTATGACCTACAAATACCCATTTTCAGACAAATCCGTGAAAAAGTCATCAAAATGCCAAATATCAGGAGATACCGCTATATGGGAACTATACCCAAACGTAGACCGATTTATCTCCTAGAAACAATAATAATTGCTCTGCTAAATTTTGGCGCTCTACGTCAAATAATGTGGGCTGTATCGTGATTTCAACATAAACACAGGCGAACAGACAGACGGACATCGTTAAATCGACTTAGAATTTTATGCTGATTATGAATATATATACTTTATGGGGTCTAAGACGAATATTTTAGGGTGTTACAAGCGAAATGACAAATTTAATATACCCTCCTTTCCAAGGTGGAGGGTATAATTAAAAATTATGATGTTTGACTTTGTTGCAGTTTTTTATCTCATCCTATATATATTTTTGATCAGCGTAAAGATCCTGCGATGTCCGTGTGTCCACCCGTCTGTTGTATTCACGCTATCTTTCAAACCAATTGAGATAGAAGGCTGAAATTGCACACATGTGTATTTTGTCAGTAGATAGGTTAGGTAAATGTGATGAAAATAGGCCATGTAAATGAGTCATGTCAGCTCACGTTTCCATATGACCGTACCTCTCAATAAGTTTTTAGCGACTTTATAGACCGGAATTGTTTCGAATTTCATGTTGTTTTTATATGGGCATGCCTCTAATACTCTCCTCTTATTCCTAGTCTCATTTTAGTTGTTTCCTACTGGTTTTCATTTGAATCGATGTCATTTTTAAAAAAGCTAAAATTATTTGCCCCAAGGCTTTATCAATCCATTAATCTAATCATTGATATTTACAAGATTGAGGTAAAGATATCAGCATATGTATTCTGTGACATCACAATAGCCTGGAGATCCATTTGGATAATGTAAATTTCTGCTAAAAATGTTATAATGTTCTGAGAACTACATATTGCATTTTTTTATTATCGTTCCGGAACTGTTAACCCCCTTCCTTCAATAAAACGTCATAAATTAACATGTCTTATTGTTTTTGTTTTTATTTCACTTGATTCATTACATTCTAACGCGCAACCGTCCGGTTAATTCTAATGTTTCCTATAACGACGAGCTCCAATCTTGTGTTTCACAACATGGGTATTGTCAGAGGTGGAGTACAAATAGATGGGAACTTCTTCGACGGCAGTTTCAGTCTTTACACCAGATCTGTGGCTTTCTCCAGCGAAACGTCTGGTCGAGGGGCCGGCTGTCTTCTTGGGTGCAGCTTCATCGCCGGAGAAGTTCAGGGGTTGGCTTTCATCATCTTCCTTAACGTTCAAGGGTTCCTCATCAGCATTGACGGGTTCGGCGACGGCAACAGAGCTCTCACCATCTTCGTTTTCTTCGGCTTCGTTGAGCAAGTTTTCAATGGCTTCCAAGTTGGTCATGCCATGAGCTTGCAATTGTTGGTGGAATTCAGTGGGAATGGCGATGGCTTGAACATCCTTGTGGCCAGAAATGCCATTAGGAGTGGGAATGAATTGAACATCGGAGGGAATTTCAGAGGTGGGATAGACTGGAACCAATTCAGCTTCGTTTTCGTTGCTCGACTTGAGCAAGATCAATGAAATGGGAACGATTTTCTTGAATTTCAACAAAACCAATTTCTTGATGGCCACAGCGCCGGCAATGAGACGACCTTGTTTGGCGGGCTGTTTAATGGAACGAGCTGTTGGAGGCGGAAATAAAGAAATAAATTTCAATAATATAACCATATATCAATTAGCCGGGGCGTGTGCTTTGCCAATTATGTTTCCTTACCATCAACGACGTAGGCAGCTGCCAACAGAACAATGACTAGACCCCAGACGAATTTCATGGTTACTGATGTGGTTTTGAGTTTTTCTTAGAAGGGAATGGAAATGTGTTCGGTTTTAAATAAAATTCTCGATTGACATGCCGACTATGGAGACTTGATGTTTTTATTTATACTCCGATCAGTGGCGTCCTCCCGCCATATCTCCAGAAGCCAAAAAAGAAAACAATGACCCAGATTGCAAAATGCATATTTTCACCAATTTTTTCTTTGGCGATTTTTAATCCGACACTATAGCACATAACCAATTCATTTACAGTAAGCTCTGGCTAACAGATGCTTGGCTATAAAGGGAGATAAGCAATTCTTCGACATAAATTTGACAAGCACAACATAATTATGTTGACAAAACTTCTATTGGGGAAAGGGTTTCTTAACAAAAAAGTTAAAGTAGGGGGCTTAAATAACAAAAATACAATTTCATCCCTTCCATTTAGCCAGCGCTGACTGTAACCGCCAACATTTTTATAACTCAAAAATATATGAAAAATGTAACACAAATAATATGCAAATCTCTATCGACAAAATACAAACAGCATAACATTATTAATGAACGATCTCCATCTTTGTCATTTTTTGGCCATTAAACGATAGATTGGAGAAATTGATTCTTTCGCTAGAAAGCAGTGCCGTTCCAACGACAATGCTATCAATTTCGTATAAATGTCGATCAATAACACAATCCCAAGCGCCTTAATTTGCACAAAAACAAGTTTAAAGTTCAGAAGGTTGTTTGATTGATGCTCCCCAGCAAATGAGGGGAATTTTTTGGATGAGTTGGAGTTTTATAAATGTTACATCGTCGAAAGGTTTTTAATTAATTTTCCATTCCCTAGCAACCCCATCGTTTTAAATACAACCATATTGCATATTTATAGACGCTGCCCCGCTCTATGGCTGACCAATTTCATTTCACCGCAGGCGTTGTAGAAAACCATTTTTGTTTCTGATTAGCAAGTGCCGTCTACTTCGCTTGGGGAAATTCCACTTTAATATAAAAGAGGATACTAGCTCAAAAACTACTCAATTGACCAAAAAGCTAAAACCCTTAGAGGCTGAAGTCGTTACTTAGAACTTGGAATACATATTTTGACACTTCCAGTTAACTCTCCTCTACCCGTACCAAATTTAATTACACCAAGTACGTTAAGTGCACTTTTGGCATATAACATAGCATTCCGGAAGTTCTCCAGTATCTTAATCATTTGCATTCCAAATAGCCCTCGTACCTTACCCCACCCCACGAAAAATTCTCTCAATTCAAAAATTAAAACTTGAACAGATAATGCAACTGCGATACACAAAATTAGGTTCCAATTTCAAAAAATCCAGCATAATCTCAGTCCTAAAGTTTAACACGGATCCATATTCTAAATATTAGATAAGTTCACTCATTACTCAACATCTTATATGTCCAGAAATAAACTTGTTTATGTCGAATTTTCAAAAACTGATAGCATTACTGTTTGCCAGCATTAAAATAAATTTCAGATTTTTATCTTTACAAGTCCACTAGATTCCTGCACACCAACAGTCGGTCATGTTGCCAAAATACCATGACACATTAAAATCTTGTTTGTGGACAATATGGAGGATATACTAGGTTTGTTTAACATCGTAAAACGCTAGATTTTCTTAAATTTATTTTTTTCAAAAATTACAAGAAAAATTCACCAGACTATGAAAGTGAAGTTGAAAAAAGAAGATACGTATCGGAGTTATGAAAGTTTGCATTGCAAAGTAACCCAAATAGAGGAGACAATTTCCTTCCTTTTCATATTTTTCCTTGTTTTTGGATTAGGATTCCTTACATTCTAGGTACATTATTCATCTACAATATTACTGATAAGAATACGAAAATTTCTTTGGACAAAAATTTTAGCCCTAAGCGGTGACTCGTTTTTTAGGTTACTTTTGCGACTGAGATTAATACTTTAATCCTTGTGGGAAGTGTGAAAGGATCCAATTTTCTAGATGGAATTTTATTTCGAGTCTGGGAACAAAAGACATTTTTTATTTAATATGTTCCATAAAAATATCATCAATTTTAATTTATAAAAAAATCTGTAAAATATGTTTTTTATTTTAGTATTTCTATTTTTCATATTATTCTGATTATTTTTTTTTTTTTTATTTATATATTTATTATTATTGGAACAGTGTTGGCTTGTTTGTTCGGTATACCGTAGTATTTTGTTGTTGCAAAATGGTCAGGTTTTATCCCTTTACTGTTGTTTTTATAAAAACAACGTTTGTTTATTAGTGGAGAACGATGGTAATGTTTATAAGGGGGCAAGGCAGGGAATACCTAGGTTTCGGAAAGAGCCAGCAATCCTCATCAGTTCCCTTGTTTTTTGTTTGGGATATTCTCCCCAGAAGTTAAAAAATAACTTCTATGACAAAAAACATTTTTTACACGAGTGACGAGATCGTAAGCTCAATAGAAGAGGAACCAAAGAATTAAATAAAACTAAAATTCTTTTGGAAACCTAGGTATTCCCTGCATTACCCCCTGGTAAATATTACCAACAACAACAAAAAACAAGGTGGTCAGGGTATTATGTCTTTGTGCATTTGTTTGTAACAGGCAAAAGGAAACGAGATAGACCCATAATTCCTTTCCTGCATAGAATTAAATTCTGAATCGATTTATGCATGTCCGTCCGTCCGTCTGTCCATGTATTTTTGTAAACAAAGTACAGTTCGCATTTATTGACCTATCCAGATCAAATTTATGATCAGATTGGACCTGCAAATAAGTATGCCAAATTTGATCGAAATCGGTTGAGATATAGCTATAGCTCCCATATATATTGTTCATCCGATTTGTTATTTTTGTCCTCCGCAGCCGTAATATGCACTCTGTAACAACAATATTTGGGGAAATATATCAAATACAGCTCAGAAATACATTTGCTAAATTTTATCGAGATCGCTTTAGGTTTGGATATAGCTCCCATATATAACTTCGTCCGATTTAAATTTGGTTGTGCACCAAACGTCTAATATTTGCCCAAATGGGATGAAACTTGGCACTAACGACCGAATTGAGTCTAGAAGCTAGTATGTCAAATTTGGTGAAGATCGGTTAAGTTATAGCTATAGCTCCCTTATATACTGTTCATCCGATTTGTTATATTTGTTACCCACAGCCGTAGTGCATATTACAACGTAACAACGATATTCAGGGAAATATATCAAATACAGCTCAGAAATATCTTTGCCAAATTTTATCGAAATCGGATCCGATTTGGATATTGCCCCATATATATTTTATCCGATTTCAAATTAATTGGGCACCAAATGGGCAATACAAGTCCGAATTTAAAAAATACAAATACTTCGGCATATTTAGTCCTTTGATTATAATTACAATTAAAATTACAATCATAGGGTGTATGATTGAATTCTCCCATAAAAACTTTTAATTGTTATGCGGAGCTCTACTAAATCAGCAAAGTGGTGTAGACTATCATAAAGTCGGCCCCGCAAGACTTTAAGGCTTTCTTTACTGTTTTTTTTTTTTTTTTGAAAATGATTTAATTTAATAGTTTTCGATTTGTAGATCAAAACCCCAAACAGTTTTGCGATTTTGGGACAAATTATATGTTAACGTTTGATTGGCCAAAAATTATGTAGATCTCTAAATATTGGCCCAGCACATAAGATCTTAGCGGCAGAGCTGAAGCTTAGAACTTTGGACTATGCATCTGTAAGATTTACATTGATGCTGATGCTCATCACCGAAGAATATAGCCAAATATCGGAGATACAGGAAAAGTTGAAATCATGAATCTAAATTTGAAAATTGTTTTGAATACCAATTTAAGGGCAAATTCTGCGAAGATTTGTATGACCTCGTTGTTTCGGTCAAAAGCAGGGCTGGAAATGGGTCGAAAATCGAACCGTAATTTTTGTATTTCAACCGAATTATTGTTATTGCCATATGTTTATACGATGTTCTTATATATTATTCTTTTCTGGCAAGAGACCATTCCGAATTGATAAGAATTGTGAAAATCTGTCCAGCATTTCTTGACTTATAAGCAGAATAACTAATATTTTTTTCTTTTACATATACATTTAACCTATTTTGCTACATATCCGATATCTTGGCTATTAGCATCACTATAATAGTCAGAAGTGACATTTTAATGCATTTGTGATTTGGCATGGAGGAAAAATATTCGCGATTTGTGGATTTTTTTTATTTTATTTTTTTTTTTTTTTTTGACATATAAGTTATGGTTTATTATGATTACCATACAAATTGGTTAGCTTCTGCCCAGTCCTGAACTCTTAATTCAACGCAAATTTCCGCGTCGATTGGTTCATAATTGTGGCCTATAGAGCAACTTCAAAATCGAGACAATTTTCTTTTTTTCGTCCATTTCAAACCCTAAATATTGTGCGATCATCTCCAAAAACAATAGGATTGTATTCTGATCCTAACATCACCTCCATTTTTTCCGTGAGGATCGGGCCACAATTGCGACCTGTAGCGTAATTACAAATTAACATGGACAGACGGACGCGAAACAAGAATGGAATTTTAGGACAGGGTTGAATCTAAAATAGTAGGACAATACAGTTTTATCCCAAAATTTTACAATGTGTTACCCATTAACATCGAAAATATGCATTTATTTTCCAACTGAATTTGAAATAATTTCAAATTACTGTAGCTTTGTTCTACCTTTTCTGATTGTGCCATAGTTTTGTTGATTATAAAAATTGGCGATATTTTGTCAAAGACATATAGTCACTTGTAGGTAACTTCTAACTGCTCTTGTTATTGTTTATATAATAAACAAATTTTATTGTTTGCGATAATGTTATCCTGTAAAAATGTACATAAATTGTCGATAAACTTTTAAACGTATTTAAGTAAAAATTTTTCGAACCGAAAAATGTATTTACAAAACATGGCATTTCCAATATTGAAAACTTACAATTTTTCTATTGTTTTTATAATGACGAGAACAATTTTTTAAATTTTGTCCTTAAATGGAAAAACTCAATAAAAAATAATATTATTTTACAAAAAAAATCCATTTGTTTGTTTTTTTTTTTTTTTTTTTTTTTTTGTTTAAATAACAAAAGAAATTTTAACAAATTTTCAATAGAAAAAAAGTTGCAGAATAGGCCCCGCAGGTGTATTTGCCTCTGTTGTTATAATATCATAACATAATATTTGAAGTTCGTAAAGGGATCTACATTTTTTGGCAGAATATTGTCGATATTTATTATATATTTGACGGTGTCGTTCAAAATTCGGTTTGTAGTGTGATCAATCTGCCGTGTGTCTTCAGATTTCACACATCCCAAGATCTGGTCTGAAGATGGGGTATATCGATCAAATTTTTCTGGTACCCTCCCCACAACTGGTCAACATTTTGAATCACCACAAAGGTCATAAACTCGACAAATCTCAATATTTCCATCAACATAAAATCTATTATGAAGAAGGTAGATATCGGCTCACTCCTTCTGATGCCTCGCTCAAAAGATGTCTATATTTTTAATAGATAACTAGCTGAACTCGGTGTGCTTCACCATTACTTTTGATTTTATATGTATCCTACTAATTTATTAATTTCATAACAAATGCCAAGCCTACCGGAAACTACAATCTTTTGAAGTTGAGTGGCATTTCTGTTGGAATTAGAGAATTCGAGATAGCAACATACTTTTCCGTAATAATCGTATCCTCAATTTAATTGTTGTGTAGCTTTTTACAGTTAGCCTAATACCATTGCAAAGGCGTTGTGGGTCAATGCTTCTTAGTAAAATCATATACCAATCTGAATCTAAAGCGATTTCAATATAATTTGACAAAATTTACTTTTACACCAAATTCCGTAACACCTTGCATATTTCATAAAAATTGGATCGTGTTTGGTACATCAAATATGTGAAATCGGCCGAGAATGCATATATATATGGGAGCTTTATCCAAATTTTAATCGATTTCTAATTAGTTCGTCAAATTAATTATTGTAACCAATTTCCGCGACATATTCTTAATTTCATTGGAACCGGACATACATATTGCTATATCCAAATCTGAACCGATTTGTATATAATTTAACAAATTTATTTTTGTACCAAATTTAGTCACTTATGCCGAATTTCATTTGAATCGGACATACGTATCGTATTTGGTGCATCAAATATGTGAAATCGGCCGAAAATATATATAGAAGCTATATCCAAATTTGAATCGATTTCAATATAATTTGGCAAATGTATTTTTGGTTTAAAATCCGTTACTAATTCCAAATTGCATTGAAATTATTGTTGATAAATAACCTGTTTGGTTCATCAAATACATGAAATCGGCCGAAAATGTATATGGGAGATATAATCTAATCTAAACCGATTTTAATACAATTTGACAAATTTATTTTTGTTACAAATTTCGTTACGCATTCCAAATTTGGAGACTGTATCTGTAATCGATCACTAGATATGTGCATCTAAAATCAAAATTTTTTGGGAGGTACCTCCGATTCTGATGCCATATCTCCAGTTTCAAGTGGAATTTCAAAACGGCGCAGCGGTTTTCGAGTCCATAAATTACAAACAAACAGTTTCCTCTTTTTTATAAATAGATAGAAGATACCCTTATAACACGCCGAACATGTCAGTGATTTTCATAAAACCTCATATATCTCAATTTTTCTGTTAACCATAGATATTTTGGTCCACTCCTTCCGGTTCAACTTTTGACTAATAATTATTCCTATAGAGTTATAAATATTTCTATCAGTATTAGATGAAGGGAAGACCGAAGTATTCTGTCCACTGTGTATGGAACATGGTACACATTGTAATATTTTCCAAAAAAAAGTACAGGAAGTAGTCAATATAGACGGAATCAGGTAATTTTTATACCCTCCACCATAGTATGGAGGGTATATTAAGTAAGTGATTCCGTTTGTAACACCTCGAAATGTACATTTTAGACCCCACAAAGTATATATATTCTTGATCAGCATAAAATTCTATGTCGATTAGGCAATGTCCGTTCGTAATGGATACTACAGCCTAAGACAGAAAATTGTCTATGCAGGTTCACCTAATCGTAAAGCCCCCATATAACGGTACCCCCCGATATTCGGTATTTTAATGGTTTTAGCGACATTATTTACCGGAATTGTTTCAAATTTCGCATTAGAAGTTCGTCATGGATACTAGAGCCTATGACAGAAAATTGTCTGAGCAGGTCCACGTCTTCGTATAGCCCCCATATAACGGGACGATATTCGGTAGTTTGATGATTTGAGCGACATTATTTGCCGGAATTATTTTAAATTTTGTATTTGAAGTTCGTCATGGATACTACAGCCTATGCCAGAAAATTGTCGTGTAGGTCCACGTTTTATAACCCCCAAGGTACCTCCCTATATTCGGTATTTTGATGATTTTAGCTACATTATGTACCGATTTTTTTCAAGTTTCGCATTTGAATATTGTAAAAGCTTGTGACAAAAGTTGCCTATGTAGGCCGACGTCTTCGTATAGACCCTAATACACTGGTACTTTCGGTATTTTTAAAATTTTAACAGAATTTATAACGGATTTTATTTTTTGAAAATTGCCAAATTTGTACCAAATGGTGGAGGGTATTCAAGGTTCGGCCCAGCCGAACTTAAAGCTTTTTTACTTGTTAATATTCATATTAGGTTTAGGTCAGATTGGAAAATATTGGGCAATGCTTTCGGAACCCTCCCCAGGGGTCAAAAGTTAGAATAATTATAGCACAAGTCAATATATACGTAAACAATCTGACTTTGCTGAGGGTATACGTTAGTCGACAAAATCGACTGATACTTTTTAACTTCATCCATTTTTAACAAGCAAAATTTGCACAATCATCCTTTGGAAGTTGCTGATTACTTTGTTTGCTGCTTGTAATGCGTGTCTAGCGTGAATCATAAGCAATTTTAAACATCAATTTTAGAAAAATGTTTATGTTTTCTGAGAAAGACAATGCATTAATTTTCCATGGAAAAATTAGTCACCAAAAGTTTCATGCAAATATATATATATTTTTTAAATGATGTGATCAAAAATCATTGGAAATATTTGGCTTATTTTAATCATTAATTTCACTTAAAAAAGAAAATATTCAACGAATTTAACTTAATTTGTTAATTCAAAGCTGTTTTTTTTTAATAAATTATGAATAAAATTTAACAGGAAATTTAAAAAAAAAAATTTGCAAAAATATCTGTTAGAAAGCGCCGCACCACATGCATTGCTGTTTTGTTTTTTTTTTCTCTCGACCTGACACGCTTTCTCGTCCGCTAATCAAGCATAACATCACCAAGGGGTCACATTCCAAAAAAAAGAATTTAACCCTATGTTGTTATTGATGTTGTTGTTCGAAAATAGATTATGCCAAACTTTCACTAAATATCAATAAGCTACCTGTTTTGTTGATAGCAGGTTGTGGGCTCCTTGTCATTTGTGAGCTTAAAAAGGTAAGGATTTTTTGGTAGTAGTCTTATTTATTAAACAAAATATAAAAGAGTCTCTCCCTCTCTCTGTCTCCCATTAGCGATATTCTAACTTTTTTAATGCTGCTTTGTTATTACACTGGAAGAAATGTGCGAGGAAATAGAACATTTTTTACAGAGAAACCAGAGCAGTTTAAGAAAGTAAAACTAAAAGTATGAGATTCGTTTACCGGAGTTTTAAAATTTTTAAAAATATTCGATTTAAGATTCCTGCAATCCACACATGTTAGGTATAAAATGTTTTTCGGTAATATTACTGGTAAAATTTCGTCAATATTTAAGTTAAACAATCTAGTCATTAAAGGGATCCTTTAAGTCCTTTTCCTAACATTTCCAAAAACCCCAATAAAAATATTCTATCAGAGAAAACCCAAACTTCACAACTTAACTTCAAGACGCACAAAATCTGAGTATTGGGACAATATCTCCCGGGAATATTATTTTAAGGGGATGATGTCAAAAATAAAAAATAATTTATATACTTTAACAAAATATATTTATGTATGTATACATTTTGCGAAAAACACAAAGATATTTCCTACATTTTTGATATATTTTTCCTCAGCCTTTTTTTTTTGAGTTGAGGGATGGCAGAAGAAATAAAAAAATATTCTGTCTGTCGTAAGCACGTTATCTTTCGAACGAATTGATATAGAAGGCTACATTTTGCATACATGCATAGTTTACTAGTTGACAGGTTAAGTTTGTAAATGGGCCATGTCGGTCCATGTTTTCGTATAGCCCCCATAAAACGGTACCTCCCGATATTCGGTATTTTGATGATTTCAGCAACATTATTCGCCGGAATGGTTTCAAATTTCGTATGGAAAGGTCTGAATGGGTACTACAACCTATGGCAAACAATTTCGTATGCAGGTCCACGTCTTGTTATAACTCCATATGACGGTACCTCCCTATACTCGATATTTTCATAAATAGCGTACAGCCTATGACAAAAACATTCCTTATGCCGGTTCACATCCTCGTATAGTCCCCATATAACGGTTTTCATATAAGTGGTAGTTATCGGTTTTTTTTATACCCTCCACCAAAAAAGGTATGGAGGGTATATTAAGTTTGTCATTCCGTTTGTAACTCATCGAAATAATCATTTTAGACCCAACAAAGTATATATATTCTTGATCAGCGTAAAATTCTAAGACGATTTAGCCCTGTCCGTCCGTCTGTCCGTCTGTTGTAATCACGCTACAGTCTAAACGAATTAAGATAGGAAGCTAAAATTTTGCACAGATCTCTCTTTTGTCTGCAGGCAGGTCAAGTTCGAAGATGGGCTATATAGGTCCACAATATCGTATAGCCCCCATATAACGGTACCCCCCGATATTCGGTATTTTGATGATTTTACCCACATTTTTCAACGGAATTGTCTGAAAATCCACACAAGGAGTTCCTTGTGGGTACTTTATACCTCGGCAGAGAATTATCAATATAGGTCCACAATATCGTATAGCCCCAATATAACGGTACCCCCCGATATTCGGTATTTTGATGATTTTACCCACATTTTTCAACGGAATTGTCTGAAAATCCACACAAGGAGTTCCTTGTGGGTACTTTATACCTCGGCAGAGATGTGTCCATATAGGTCCACGATATCGTATAGCCCCCATGTAACGGTACCCCCCGATATTCGGTATTTTGATGATTTTACCCACATTTTTCAACGGAATTGTCTGAAAATCCACACAAGGAGTTCCTTGTGGGTACTTTATACCTCGGCAGAGAATTATCAATATAGGTCCACAATATCGTATAGGCCCAATATAACGGTACCCCTCGATATTCGGTATTTTGATGTTTTTAGCCATATTTTTCAATGGAATGGTCACAAGAGGTTCTTTGTACACAAGGCGTTCTTTGTGAGCACTTTACCCACCGACAGAGAATTCTCTATATAGGTTAACGATAACGTATAGCTCCCATATAACGGTACCCCGCGATATTCGGTATTTTGATGATTTTAGCCACATTTTCCAATCGTATTGTCTGAAAATCCACACACGGAGTTCCTTGTGGGTACTTTACACTCAGACATAGATTTGTCTTTATAGGTCCACAATATCGTATATCTCCCCATATATCGGCACCTTCCTATATTAGATATTTTAAAGATTTTAAAAGAATTTTTATTGGATTTTATTTTTTTGAAAATTTTCTAATTCGTTCCAAATGGTGGAGGGTATTCAAAGTTCGGCCCGGCCGAACTTACTGCTTTTTTACTTGTTTTTTTTTTTTTTTTGATAAGAAATATTTCAATTTCCCACCAAATGGTGGAGGGTATTAAAAATTCGGCCTGGTCGACATTTTTTTTTTTTTTTTTTTTGGACAAGTTTTTATTTTTGGAATGTTCTCTTCATAGGGGTAAATTCTGATTCCAAAAATTTTGTAACGTGTTAGTCATGTATATATTTATAAATACCTGATTTTTAAGTAAGATTTGGACCATTAGTCTATAGAGGGTATAGAGGGTGAGATAAAAAAAAAAGTCAAAACACCATAATTTAATAAATAAGCAAAAAATGTTGGAAATAACATGAAATATTGGAATAAGTTTAGATTTGGTCGAATTAGTCACCTTTGGCACGAATTATGGCCTTCTAATGGCTGAATGTTGCTCTGAGGTATTTTGGCCCATTCTCGACGAAGTGCTTGCTTCAGGTGATCGACACTTTGGTATTTTTTAGTGCCAACCTTGCCTTCCAAAATACTCCGGATTGGTATCCGTAGATTTTGGTGGGCATTGTGGGCTGGAAATGAAGCAACGAACCTCATTTTGTAACCAGTCTTGGGTGACGTGTGATGAGTGCTGAGTACGATGTTGCTGAGTACGATGTTGATGAGTCCTTTTGGAATGTCCAAGGTCTGCGGCAAAAATATTTGCGTGCCCAAGGCTTTAATACATCCTCCAAAATATTTAGAAATGACAGCAATCTGAAATTGGTTGCAGTTTTTTCATCTCACCCTTTATAGACATACACTTTTCAAAAAATTTCGGTATATTTCCAAAATCACTGACTGTAATATATTATTTCGAATTCTTCCCGCGCGCTAACCGATTATTATAAAGCTGTCGAAAACAAAATTCGACTGGTAACTTTTTGAGCTTTGCCCTTAAAAACAACACCTCGAAATATACATTTTAGACCCCACAAAGTATATATATATTCTTGATCAGCATAAAATTCTATGTCGATTTAGCGATGTCCGTCTGTGGAAATCACTCTAGCTTCCGAAAGCATTGGAGTAGATTAATAAAATTTTGCTCAAATGTATATTTTGTCTTTTTTTATTGAAAATGGGCCATGTAGGTCCACGTTTTGGTATAGCTCCCATATAACGGTACCTCCCGATATTCGGTATTTTAATGATTTTAGCTACACCATTCACTGATTTTTTTTAGTTTCGAATTTGAATATTGTAATGGCTTATAAAAAAATATACCTATGCCAGAGCTAAGCGACGTCAGTCATGCATATTAATTAATTCCAATGAAATGTCAACCATAAATTTATGATCTCAAAATCTTAAGCCTTTTTATTGGAATTTCACACCTTTCAATTAAAAAGTGGAATTGTCGATCAATCGAAGACATTAGTAATTTTCCCTATTTAAGATGGTAAAGTGTATAGGCACCTGTTAAGACCGAAAATCCTTCATAGTCTAAAATAATTTTATTAAAATTATTAAATACTAGTGAAAGTGATCAAATGAGATTGAGCTTGACCCTTTTGAAACAACACCCAGCTTCCCATGCCAATTCCTCATTTCATTTAGAACCTTCACAATTTTTCTACGTGTACACCAATTGGCCAAGAATATATTATCAAGTGAAGTCAGTATGTGAAGATTATTAGCAGCAGCACTGTTGACCCGTATGTAACACGCACATCTGTATCATCATAACGTTAGCATCCACTAACCCAACGAACGCTACGACGCTCAGTCTTGGGTCGTTAGACATCATCATCATCATCGTCGTCATCATCATAACGAACAGGGCAAAAAACAAATCGTCTGGTCTTATAACAACAAAACTAAGCGCAAAATAAAAAGCACAAGCTTGCCGCTCGCTCGAGCAGTTCAAATTGTGTATCGCGTGTCAAAACAAGTGTCAGCATTGTGTCAATCGTTCCGTTACAGTTGTGCCGAAAACGAACGTCGCCTATAAAACCGAGGTGTTAAGAAACAATTGCACCAGTGATTACAAATAATGTCCAGACTGCCCTCGTACTGAGCAGATGTTAGAACAGTAAAGTGCGAGAGTGAGAGTGTGTGTGTGTGCATTAAACGAAACGAAACAAAATAATGAATAAAAATTTAAGCCTTTTCACCTGGGCATTAATTGCCCTGGTTCTAAGTTGTGGGTGTGTTGCATATCCCACCGAATCGGATGCGGAACAGACAACTGAGTCGCCCATTGCCGATATGGCTTTGGTGGGTAAGTACGAAGAATAAAATAACGTGGCAAGGAATTTACGAACCTTTTAATACCATTGAAATTGTTGTAGATACCCATATGAAGGATAGCAAATCGGAAACCGAAGTCCAGGGTCAAGCCAAACAACAGTCGACTAAGGCTGATAGTGCCCAACCTCAGACAATTGCCGATTTCGTCATCCACCCCTTGATTGCATTGAAACCCAGAACTCCCGAAGAACCTGCCGCTGAGGGCAAACAAGCCGGCACCACAACAACCCCAGCCCCATGGCAATTGTTTGGCTTTAATCCTGCCCAGAGTTTGGGTTCCTCAGTGTCCTCTTTGGCTGGCACCGTTAGCGGTTGGTTGGGCAATCGCATCCAAATTCCCGGTTTGATTGATACACCTGTTGGTGAGAGTACAACAACCACCACCACCACTACTACAACTCCTCGCCCCGACGTCATTGTACGAGTACAACATCGTCCTACAACTCGCAGACCTTTGATGAACAACGATATCCCCAATCGCCCACATCGTTTCAGCAACAATGGCCCCTATGATTCCGAGGAGTACTACGATGAGTACGACAACGATTACGATTCGGATTATGACAATGACTTTGACAACAATGACGTAGACTTCGAACGTGGCGATGATGACTTCGACAACGAGGATGATGATGAAGGTTTCGAGGACGAAGAAGAAGAGGAGGAAGAGGACGAAGAAGAGGAACGTCCAGTGCGCAAGCGTCGCCCCAGCAGCAGCAGTAGCAACAAAAACAAAAAGAACAAAAATAAAAAGAAGACCGATCAAAAGAAACGCAAGACCAACAAGGATCGCAACGAAAAGCGTAAACGTCCCGTAAAAGTCGACAGCGAAGAAGATCTGGATGACGATGAGGATGATGATGATGAGATCGATCAAATTTTCGAAGACTACGATGCAGCAATCAACAATGACTTCTTCTATGGCAAAGGACATGCCTCCACAAAACGTTCCCAAAACCAACAAAGCTTCATCCAATTGGGTCAGCAAAATTTGATTGATCAAATCCGTCAATTGACAAGAGGACAATCATTCTTGGAATCTGGCACTGGCTCGGGCACACGCAAGGGATCTTCGACGAAACAAACTCGTCCCCAAGCCACCCTGATCATCAATCGCAATGGCCAGACCATGGTCATTGGTCCCGAACATGTAGAATTGGCACCAACCACTAACAACAAGGTTTCACAGACCACCACATCGTCAGCCAGCTCTGGCCGTCGCCCTGCATCCAATTTCCCTCAACCACCATTGACTGTACCCCTGAGACGTAAGGGTCAACCCACCCAATACATTACAATTCCCTGGAGTCAATTGGGCATTGCCACACCACACAATGTCGTCTCTGTAACCGATGGCATCCAGACCCAACCCTTGATCCTGAATATTCCCCAAAGCGCTTTGGAGGCCATGACAAATCCCAGACCCAACAAAAACAAGAAACCCATTATCACCTCTGATGCTGTTCCCCTCTTGGCCGAAGCCTCTTTGATGGATGTCTTCAAACCACCCCAAATACCTCCAGCACGTACCCCCTCCGGCACCAGAAATGCGCTCAAGCCATCGTCGTCAGTAAAACCAGTTATCATCACCACCAAAACAAAGCAACGAATCCGTCCTGGTACAATTGTTGAGAAGGCTCCCGAAGTGAATGAAATGGAAAACCAAAAGGATTCCAATAATATGGAAGAGAAACAAGAGGGAAATACCATGGCCGAAGAAGAACAGACCCAATTCATTGTAATTGGTGATGATGGTGAAGCAGGTTTGGGTCGTCATGCCTATGGCCATTTGTCTGAGGCACGCAAATTCCAGCCATTGAACCCTTATTTCCACATTTTGCAAGGTCAACCCCTCAATTTGCGTAGAGGCCGTGATTTGGAAATGAATGTGGAAGAGGTTGCTCCAGTTAATGGTGAAGAACCTGTCAAAACGGAAGTTTCTGATGCCGCTGAGAAAGAAGATGTTATGGTAATGGAGGAACCCGTTATGATGCAGGAGGAAGCCGTCATGGACAAGGAACCAATGATGGAAGAACCTGTCATGTTGAATGAACCTGTTGTGGTTGAGGAACCAGCCATGGTAGAGGCCAGAAATGCTCCCGTTGAGATCGTGGAAGAGCCAGTCATGATGAAAGAAGAAGCTATGGTCGAAGAACCCGTAATGATGGAAGCCATGCCAGCTGCCGTAGAAAAGGAAGAAGTAATGAAGATGGAGGAACCAGTCGTTATGATGGAAGAAGCTCCCGTTAGCCAGAACGCCGAACAATTGATTCCCGTCCAAGTTGTAACCTCCGAATCCGATGCAATGAAAAGCTCTGATGCGGTAGCTGAAAATACCAAACCAGAAGAAGCCAAAACAGAATAGTAAGCATTATTTCTTGAACTTAAGGAAATAATATTTTTAGGAGCGATCGAATAAGGATTTTTTTTAAAGATAAGAAGTATTAATAAACGAAAAAAATAATTATTTAAAAAAAGCTGAGATTTTCTTTGGAAGTCGGGGTAATTTTGAGGGACTGTTAGAGAAAAGGGGAGAATAAAATTTCAAAGATATGAAAATTTCGAATTTTTTGTTTGTTTCAGAAAAAAAAAATAATTTCATTTTTATTTTCATAAAAGTTTGTATTTCATCTGAAAATTTAACCTTAACAATTTCATAAAATTAGGTATTTTAGCTAATTTTAGGCCAAGATTACAAAGTCGTTTATCTTTTCATTTTATGCATATCATAGCAAATTTATTTTAATTTCCATTTTGGTATTCTTGTGAGCTTTTCTTTGGAATTCTAGAAAAAAAAACTGGCTTCAGTTCTAGACCATCTATCTAGGTCAATTGCCCTATTGAATGCTTAAAATTCCTATTGGCAACATTTTCGACCAAAACGACTTCGGCCATTGCCCTTTGCTTTGGCAAATTTCTCCACTCTGACCCTTTAATGAACTTTCTTTTGTTCGGCATTAACATCAATAAGCCATAGGTGAGCAGCTAATTTATGCTTTTCACAAAAACACTAGCAGCTAATCAAAACATCTAAAAATATTAGTTAAACACATCTAACAACAAAGTCATTACCCAAGAAAGCCCAAACAAAAACAACTCTATTAGCGTGTGTGGTTGGGAACAACGGTATCAAACAACGACAACAACAAACACACACACAGAAAAAATCTGGTCATAAGTGGTGGCTTCACACATATCATTATTGTTGCTGTTGTTGGCCTCTTTGTTATAACTGAGCGTTTCAAATTATTTAAATTAGGTTGAAAATAGCCTGTGATTAATGATAAGGTTATTTCGACAAACGCTTCTTCCCCTCGAAGAACATCGTTCTGTCATCTTCTTGTGTTTTGTAAAATATTTGCAATACAAAACGGATTGTTGACCCCCGGTTTGTGACACCAAAAGCATGGATAGAAAAAGAAGATGTCCAAAAAAAACTAACGTTATATTTATATCATAACGGTAAATTGTTACTTCGACTGCTCACATATACACTCGGCAACTTGGCAAGAATATGTGTCAGCATCTATATATGTATGATCATTATAATTATAAACAACACGTATGAAGATAATTTTTTTTTTATTTTTTTTTTTTTTGAGGGGGGTCTCTACAGAAAAGAATTAATGATCATTAGTTCGGTTAGATTCATCAGTGAAGTAGATCGCCTAACAGAACTTGGCGAAACAATATCTCCAAAGAAACAAAACACCAACGAAACAGCTGATTGTATGGCTAGCACCCCATTGTGCCTTTGTGTTACAGGAAATAGCTTTTTTTGGAGGGAGGGTTTTGTAAACATCAGATTCTCGCCATGCCAAAGCCAATCTCTGAGCTTAACACGTGTAATTTACATAAAAACCAAAAACACATCAAATGCGAATGTGAAAGTTAATAATTTGCGCTTAATTTGGGGTTGGCATGGCAAGATAACAAATTTAAACATATTCTATGTTTAAATTTTTTCGTTACTTATTTAACGGCCTCCAAAGTTCCTCCACGATGTGGAAAGTAAGTGATATATGTTATTTCAGCCATTAAGAAAATTGTAATAACAAATTATTTGGTTGCTACACGAAAACGTGGACCGACCTATACAGGGTGAGATGAGAAAACTGCAACCAACTTCAGACTGCTGTCATTTCTAAGCCACTCGTCCGACAGCTGTTATAATTATTCCAGTGACAGCTCATTATATTGTTTACAAGCGTACAAAAGCATTTTGGAGAGAATTTTCCAGATGGAATTCAAGCGTGATAGTGTGATTTCTTTATATTTGGCTGGAAAACCAAAAGTGGCTATCGTTTGAGCACTCCAGCATTTAAATGTGAATAAATCGTTTGTGTCTCGTACCATCGCTCGTTACCGTGATACTGGTAGCGTAGCCCGACGTCAAGGAAGTGGAGGGAAGAAAACAGCAACATCAGCCGAAATGGTTCGAAAAGTAAAGAAGGGACTGAATCGAAACTCGTGAGCTGAACTTATCGCAATACCCCATTCGGGAAATATTGACAAATGGGATAAAGCCATTGAAACTCCAAAAAGAGCAAGAACTTACACCGCAACAGGAAGAAAATATGCTCAAAAGAGAATGTGCACCTTCGGTTGATCACCAAAATTCATACGCCGGCCATGGTGATGGTGTAGGCCGCCATAACAGGCGATAGTCGCACTCCGCTCGTATTAATCTACGGTGGCATGAGAATAAATGCCGAATATTATTTAGCCGCAGACCTTGGGATATTCCAACAGGACTCAGCACGAGCCACCCAAGAATGGTTACAAAATGAGGTTCCTCGCTTTATTTCCAGCGCACAATGCCGCCAAAATCTCCGGATACTAATCCGTAGGACTATTGGGTCCGGAGTGTTTTGGAAAGCAAGGTTGGCACAAAAAATACCAAAGTGTCGATCACCTCAAGCAATCGCTTCGGCGGGAATGGGCCAAAAAACCGCAGAGCAACATTTGGGCTGCGTCTGACGATTTCATTGGCCGTTTGAAGGCCATAATTCGTGCCAAAGGTGACTAATTCGAACAAATCTAAACTAATTCTTAAATTTGATGCTATTTCCGATATGAAAGCATTTCATTCAATAAAACATAAAAAAAGTGTAAAAATAATGGCGTTTGACTTTGTTTCAGTTTTTTTATCTCTCCCTGAAATCGGATGAAGATATGTATGGAAGCTATATCTAAATCAGGACCTATCCCAATAAAACATGGCAGAGGCATTTGTGAGGTCTTTGAGATATATTGTACCAAATATCATTGTTGTGCCGTGCATACTACGAATGTGAGGACTTAAATACCAAATTGGATGAAACATATATGTAGGAGCTATACCTATATCTGAACGGATTGTAAATGTAGTCTATGAGCAAGTCCTTTACCTCAAGGCTGAATTTGGGTGTGAGTGCCAAGAACTCACTCCATTTGGGATAAAATTGGTCATTTTGTGCGCAATAAACCTGAAATCCAATAATGATATAAATGAAAGCTACAACTATATCTGAAGCGATTTTCGCCAAATTTGAAGTACTTGTTTCTACGCTAAAGTCGGTCGGATGTACCAAAATTCACTCTATTTGGTACACAATAAACGGGAAATCGGATAAAGATATAAATATATAGATATAGATATAAATATATATCCTTGGACCAAAGAAATAATATATGGAAAATTTCACCTAAATCGGACAATAAATGCGACCTACATGGGTAAATCGATTTCGAATGTGATTCTTTGAAGATCATCAAAGGAAACTATGGGTCTATCTCGATTCGAATGCAGAAAAACATAATACCCTAAACACAGCGTGGTGTAGGTAAATTAATAGAAAATATTTTCAGGCTTTGTCGGCAAAGTTGAAAAAGAGAGATTAATATAGCGAAATTGATAATGATATTTTGTTAATATTTGATGTAAATATCGATTTTATGTCTATGGAAACTTATAGTGAAATTTAACGTTTAATATTTTTGTCTTTGACGTCATCGCCATAAAATGATGTTTTGTGGAAATATTTTCCATAAAATCAGGTGAAGTGCGAAATTAACCCTCAAACGTGTTACTTTTTTTTAATTCTACAAATTTCTTAATTTTAAGTAATTTTATGGGCATTTTGTACTTTCGAATCTTTTTTAATCTTATATTCAACTTCTTTAGAAAGTTTTAGATTTTTTTTTTGGGAAAAGTACCTAAAAATCCTTACCCCTCTATTTTGGTTACCGATTTCAACGTTGATAATACTGATACACGTGTCTCATTTTGGCCATTGCTCGTGTGATTAGTAAAAAAAGATTACCAAAATCCATTTTTAAGTAGATGCAATGAATATTTATTCCACCCGATTGTGGATTTTTTAACTTTTAAAAGATTAAGATTGAAACCATTTTCGATTTCTATTAGATCAGGGAAATTCAGTGCAAAATTGTCTAGACATAAACTCTTGATTTTACGATACGTATTTATATTGATCTAGTAAACGAAATTCATACTATATTTTTATTGCCAAATTTAAATTATTGCAAAAATAGATCAAATATTTCAAATCAGTCTAGATCCATAATAAAACCAATGACAACAAACTATAAACGCCACAAAGACAAGCAGCTATGAATGCCGGCTTCTTTCTAAACACAATCAAGAGGCCATTAACGAAACAACTATAAAATTGGAACACAAACTGTTTTTTTGTGAAATTTTCAATCAAAAAACGAATAACTGGATTCCACGCTAAGCAGCTTAAATCGATTAACATTCTGATTGACTACCGTTTTATCGATATTTTTGCAAAAATTTATTAGCGAGTGATTTCAGTGAGTTTTCGAAATAAAAATTTGCCATTTCGAGGAATTAAAAATAATAAAGTTATTTCATATTTGATTGAAAGCTGTTGGAGTTTTTCTTTTCTTTTTGATTTTTTGAATACCAACGACTTTCACTGTGATGAGTATAATTTGACGGGCATTCTGTCTAAAGATTGAAAATGTTGTATTCAAATTTATTAGTTTTTGTCTAAATATTTTGCTCTATAATCTCTGACGAAAGCATTTGTTTTCAGATACCTTTCACTATGTTTTCTACACAAAAGTTACAAATTTAGAACAGCAAGGCTTTGTGCTAAGAATAAATCTTTTTATAATAAAATCAAAAAAATTCCAACAGTATTTCCTAGTCTCACAAAGTGAAATTGGGCCACTAACAAAACGTGTAATATGAATAATTAGTAACGTGTTAAGATCTCTGTATACCCCATCGATGCAGCTATTTCGGGACCAATTTTTGTATTTGTCTAGATACAGGCCTCCTTCATATAACGAGTAATTTCATATTGAGGCATTTTAACAATATTGTCTTTAATTATACCATGCAACACTATGTGTTGGGGGTATTATAGGTTTGATTGGGCCAAAAATTATGTAATACCTCGAAATATTGGTTTTCCACATAGGAAAGTATATATGTATCTTCCTATCTGAGTCGATCTAGCTATGTATATCCGTCCGTCCGTCTGTCCGTCGGTCCATGCAAATTTATAATCACTCTACAGCACAACTTGCAGATTTCAAATTTCCACATATTACAAAAGTTATACATTTTTTTAATTTTTAGCGAGTAACGAGTAAAGGTGGAAATTCGTTATTTATGGACGAAGAATTGTGCTAAGTAAGTACAACTCAGCAAAATTTACTGCATCTCGATATTTGAATTGAATTACAAAAATTACAGCAATTTTTCGTTATATATGTATTTTGTCCAATTTTAACTAGTAACGAGTGGAAATACAAATTTTCAATGTATGAACGAAAAATTGTGCTAGGTTAGCACAAATCAGCACAACTTTTAGTTTTTCGATATCTTGTTTCTAAATATGCGATTTTGATTTTTACGATTTTAACGAGTAACGAGTAGAGATACAAATTTCCAACGTATGAACGAAAAATTGTGCTAAGTGAGCACAATTCAGCACAACTTGCAGATTTCAAAAATTCCACATATTACAAAAGTTATATTTTTTTTTTTATTTTTAGCGAGTAACGAGTAAAGGTGGAAATTCGTTATGTATGGACGAAAAATTGTTCTAAGTGAGCACAACTCAGCACAATTTACCTCATCTCATTATTTGAATTTTTGCAAAAATTACAGCAATTTTTCTGAAAAATACTGGTTTTTTCGAAATTGCCATATCTTGAAAACGGTTGAAAAAATTGAGAAAAAATAAACGGCACAAGTTAGCACAAATCAAGCACAACCCAGCACAACTTATTTTTTCCAAATTCGAAAATTGCAGTTCTGGCGTACTTTTGAAATTGTCGTTTTTTCGAAATTGGTAAGAGATATCGAAAAAATTTTAACATCACAAATGGGCACAAACCGAGTACGATTCAGCACAATTTTAATTTTTCGAAAATTGCAATTCTCTCATATTTTTTCGAAAAAAAATCTTTTTTCGAATATCCCAGAAATTTTTTTAGAATTTCGAAAAAAAATCGGCACAATTCAGCACAACTTTCCTTTTTTCTAAATTCGAAAATTGCAATTCCAACGGACACCACATATTTAAATTAAAGTTCTGTTCCATAACCTTATAGGGTCTACTTGTTCCGAAAAAAATGTTCCACAATATTTTGCTATATTATGATCTAAGAATATAAAAAATTAGTTAAATATATTTGCAGATATGTATTTAATATATATTCCCGATCCTATGACATTTTTAATTCGACAACTGACTTGCAAACTAGCGTTGTGTGAATTCCTTAAAACAAAATTTGTTCATCTCATTAGCTCGTATGGTATTTGATTACCCAAGATTGTAGTTTCTTATAGGTCTTTAACATTCACATCCTAACAAATGAAAACCAAATTCAAATAATAATAAATTACAACGGCACTTTTGTTGATTATTACCATTGGGATATCAAAACAAACAATTCAAAGCAGCCATAATCAAATGGCATTTGTTCTGAAAACAAACAATTACTTAGCAATCTATGCCAAGAGAACAGCAACAAAAAAGAATTCAGAACAGCAAATAAACCCCCCAACCAAATTTCTTTGCCACGGATGACGATTGTTGGTTGTCGTTGTCTTCATCGTCGTCGGCAACGTCGTAATCTTCGTGTATCTAGGCTCGAAGTCATATCTTATTCTAATAAGGTTAAAGACCTCTCCTACTCTTGCGGCTTTTCTATGCGCAAACGCACAGACACACATTCTTGACCGCAGCCTCTGGCATTTTGGCAATTATGTCAAGTAGAACAGAAAACAGAACCCAAGAGTGTGGCATGGCAATGATGATGGTGGTGATGGTGATGAACACCAGCGAAAAACGAAGCCACCACCAAAGATCATTCAACGGTTGACTCCCATTTTTGGAATAAATAATGACTACCGGTCAACAGTCAGGTGAGTGCGAGGTCAGTTCTCAAGGGTTTGGTAAATGTATGTTAAATATCTGTATTTATCTAAAACAAAGGGTTTTACAATAAAACCAATTATTAAAAAAGTATAAAGACATTCTCAAATTGGTACAGAATTTAAGAAGAAACAATAATGAATGTGCCTTTTCAATGGACTATGACCAGACATACAATTTAATTTCCAAATTTGACTAAAACCTTTTTTGTTTCCCATTTTTTGTTAACGTCTTATTTTTGATATATTTTGAACCAATTGAAGTTTCATACAATATTTAGTATTTCTGGTATTCCCGATAAAAAATTCTAAAACACGAAAAATTACATGATTCTATTTTTAACACGGTTATTGTAACTAAGTGCAATTCGCATATTCGACAACGTTTGTCGAGAAATTGTAAATATTTGTAAATGGGGGAGGGGGTGCTTTACGACTTCCTATAGAGGGAATTTTTATAAATATTAAAATACTAAAATTAAAAAAAAAACGATAGGACCAGTGGGGCTACAAACGTAATCTTGTTCAGGTCTGCTAGTAATTATTTTTTTAAAGAAGATTATTAATGATATAACAGGGCTTATATGTGGATTTTTATTCCCTACACCACAAGGCGGTCAGGGTATTATGTCTTTGTGCATTTGTTTGTAAGAAGCAAAAGGAAACGAGATAGACCCATAGTTCCTTTTGATGATCTGCATAGAATCACATTCTGAGTCGAATTATGCATGTCCGTCGGTCTGTCCATGTATTTTTGTGAACAAAGTACAGTTTGCATTTGTTACTCGATCCAGATGAAATTTTGCACAAATCATTTGTTTGGAGAAACAAACGAACCCTATTGAAATTGGAGATTATCGGTAAAATTTTAGATATAGTTCTTATATATATCATCGTCCGATTTACCTTTTATTGTGCACCAAACGTCTAATATTTGTCCAAATGGGATGAAATTTGGCACTTACGACCGAATTGGGTCTAAAAGCTAGTATATCAAATTTGGTGAAGATCGGTTCAGATATAGCTATAGATACCATATATATTGTTCATTCAATTTGTTACCCACAGCCGTAATATGCACTCCGTAACAACGATATTCAGGGAAATATATGAAATGCAGCTCAGAAGTATCTTTGCCAAATTTTATCAAGATCGGTTCAGATTTGGATGCAGATGTATATCAATGCAAATATATATCAAATGGGCAATACCAGTCCGAATTTAAAAGATACAAATGCTTCGGCATATTTAGTCCTTTGAATTTTAAATTATAATTATAATCATAGCGTGTATGATTGAATTCTCCCATAAAAACGTTTAATTGTTATGTGGAACTCTACTAAATTAGCAAAGTGGTGTAGGGTATCATAAAGTCGGCCCGCCCGACTTTAAGACTTTCTTTACTGGTTTGAAATACTTTTCGGAATGCCCAAATGACCTATAAACGTGGACTTTTAAAATGCTTTTTTGAAAGGTCCGATTTTTATTATTGTTAACTAATTCTTCATTGGGTACAATAGTTCCCTTTTTAACAACCTATATGCGGCTCTGTCGATGCTTTGCTTATCATTTTTATAAATATTAGCTAAGCACAGTTCGTACTATTTTGTATACATGTTCACAGCTCTACATTTTACAGTTATTCAATACCAATAATAACATATTTAGTATGCTTCTTTACTTTTCGTGGCCTTTAGTACGAATTTCCATTCACAAGTTTATATATATTACTTTGCGACAATTTCATTTTTTTACATTAGTCAGAAGATTATGAATCTACAGATAATTAGTCAACTGAGGACGATCTTTTAATGCCCTCTTAAGAAAATCTTAAAAAATAAAAGTATAGAGATTGAATATTTTGTCCATTTCCATTTTTGCCAAGTAAATATTTTTCAAAATAACGTCAAGTCGTTGGTACTAGTTTCCTGTCGTTTAAATATCGAATTTGAAATCTGTTAAACAAATGGCTAAAATCACTAAAATACCAAATATTTGCAGGTTTCGCTTTATGAGTGATATAAGAAATAATTGTCCTATTTCAACAGTCCTCTGCCACAGAAGACAAACTGTAGATACCGCTTTTTATACGATTCTGCTAAAAATGTGGCATCAGAGTACCGAATGGAAAGTGGTACCGTTATATGGGGGATATGTGGAAAATGGAACCTGTATAAACAGTGATCAGACGCAGTATGTCGAACCCATTATAAATGATTCGTACCAAATCGTAAACAATTTAAAAATTTTAAACAACGTTATGGGAAAATATGACCTTAAATCGTCCAAATATCAATCGTCCAAATATATCGAACCTACCTACATAATTCCAGCTGAAAAAATGCACATGTGAGGAAAGTTTTTGCCTTCTATCTCAATTCATTCGAAAGATAGCGTTATGAGACAAACAGGTAGGCGGACATCGCTAAATCAAATTTGACGCTGAAACTCAATATGTACAGGGTGAGAAAAAACTGCAACCAACTTCAGACTGCTGTCATTCCCAAGCCACTCGTCCTACAACTATTAAAATTATTCCAATGACAGCTCATTATATTGTTTACAAGGGTACAAAAGCAATTTGGTGAAAATTTTCCAGAAAAAAAGTTATTCGTGATTAAATTCAATCGTGATAGTGTGATTCCTTTATATTTAGCTGGAAAAACTCAAGTGGCTATCGTTAGAGCACTCCAGCATTTAAATGTGAACAAATTGTTTGTGTCTCGTACCATCGCTCGTTACCGTGATACTGGTAGTGTAGCCCGACGTCAAAGAAATGGACGGAAGAAATCAGCAACAAAGAGTTGCTTTGCTGGGCCGAAAATGGTAAACTGCCGAATTTGGTTTTCTTCGATGAGAAAACCTTTGTTGTACAGCAGTTTGTAAACCAAAAAATGTCGTGTTTACTTGCCAAAGAGGTCAGCTGAAAATGTGGACCTTTACATATTGACAAAAAAAAAACAAGTAAAAGAGTTGACCCTTTATGGTGGAGGTTCCGAAGCAGTTGGCCAATATTGACTAATTCGTACCTGACCTAAGACTGATATTAATATCACAACGTGCCAGATTTGGACAATGATTACTTTTTATAATTTATATGAGATATGTGCACGTTTTTGGAAAATGTGGAATGTGGTAATAGGTATAGCGGACCAGGTATAAGGTACCAGAAGAGGTTGGCAGATGTATATCACCTTCACAACAGATCTTGTGATAGCAAAAATGTTTGTAAGTGGGAAATTTGAGAAGATTTGGATGCTTACATTTCTTTATTTTAGAGTTTTGTTTTTTAAAATCTTGAACCCTATATGGGGGAAGTACCAGAGGAAATGATGCGAACACTATCATCTCTATAACATATTTTGTGTTGACGGAAATAAAGAAATGGATCAAGTCTGATTGGAATCGGACATTATTTTTGCGTTTTATAAGTTTCAGGAGGGCCATCATATTCCATCTTCACACCAGACCTTGGGCTAATAAAAATATTGTGATGTGTGGAATTTGCAGAGAATAGGATGTTTACTTCGGATTTTAGGATCGTTTTGGTTATTCGAAATATTGAACCTTTTGTGGGGAAGGTAACAGACAGAATGGTCCAATCTCTACCATCTTTATACCAGATCTTGTAGTGAAGGAAAAATTGAGATGTGTCAAGTCTGAATGGAATCGGATGTTAATTTCGTGTTTTATAAGTTTTATGAATATTCAAATGTTGACCCTTTCTGGGGGAGGTACCCGAAGGAGTGGACCGATATATTCCATATTCACACCTTACCTAGGATTAATAAATATATTTTGATGTGTGTAATTTGAAAGCAATCGGACTCTCTCATCACATTTTATATCGGTTATAATTATTCCATATTTTGAAAGTTTATGGGGGAGGTACTTGATGGAGTGGACCAATATTGTCCATTTTCACACCTGGCCTATGCCATATGCAAAATTGGAGTAGAATCGGATTATCCTCTCTCTTTCTGTGCAGTAAATTATTTTGACAGTTTGTGGGGGAGGTACCAAAAAGACTGAATCGATATTGCCCATTTTCGGACTCGATCTAAGTTTGACAATAATATTTGGGTGTACCAAGTTTAAATCATATCATTTGCTACAACCAAAACGTGCCTCATCAAAAAAAAACTAGGTCTCTTTGGACCAAATTCGATTCAGGTCATTTGGGTCGATATAGCGATGTCCGTCTGTCTGTCTGGCTTGTGCGCACGATAACTCTCGAATGGAGTATCCAATGTGGTCCAAACTTGGTACATTGTAATATTATTGTCAAACTTAGATGGAGTTCGGAGATGGGCAATATCGGTCTACTCCTTCTGGCACCTTCCTTACAAAAGTTCGAAATTTTCAAAAAAAAATTACTGCACAGAAAGGATAATCCGCAACGAGCTCGATGAGGACCTTCAATATGTTATTTGTATCTGTAAAATCCATTTCTCCATCCAAACTTGAAACAGCATAGATTCCAGAATGGTTAAATCTCTGCTGTTTCAAATTTATTTTGAAGAGTAGCTCACCATTGTGAGCTAACTGCCCATACCGACATCGTATTTATACGATCTTATGAATGCATAATCCAATGAAAGAAAATAACACAATGGTCAATCCAAAAAGAGAAAAAAGCGAAAAATGAAGATAGGGCAAAAGAAATAAAAACAGAACGCATGAAAAGAAAGTCAAGTGTAAAGATTCATGCTCATTAGATATTCGCTCGTTAACATGTTCTAAGCTGAGCGTGTTAGTATTGGGAAAATAAAATTTCGCCGACTTTTGCGGTTTGGCAAAGTCATTGTAATAAAGTTCTTATAAAAACCGACAATAGTTCTGACACCTCATTCCGATTTTATACGCTTACAATTAAAGAAGGCTTGTTTGAGAGGAAGATATAGGAAATTTGAGACGCGTCAAAAGACAAAGGACATTTGCGAAATGAAATTCACTTTAGTTTTATTGCTGGCCACTGGCCTGGCAATTGCTTTGGCAGGTGGGTGTTAACAAAAAATTGAGAAGAAAAAATGAAGAAAAATTGATTTGTTATATGTTTTTTTAATTAGAACCCGAACCAGAACCCAAACAACAACACCCACGTGGTGTTATACATCAAGTCAAGGCTGGTGTTGCTGGACCCAATCCCTATATTTTCTTGACCGTTCCCCATGGCCGTTCCCAAGTAATCCAGGGCTTTGAGGTTGTAGATGGCGATACTGAGGATAATGAGGATAAAATCTCCCCTGATTCCGAAGATATTGCCGAGGAAGACGACGAGGAGATGATGGCTGATGATGATGACGATGTAGAGGAAAACATGCAACACGATGAAGACGATGATGAGGAAGAAGACGACATGGTCCTTGATGTCATGAAAAATATTGATTCGAAGACCCAGGTTAGGAAAACCCAGCAAGTTTCTTTGCCCCTGAAAAATGGCAAAAACACCCAAATGATGGTGTCCCGTGAAAATGCTGGAGCCATTATGGTTCCCGATGAAATCATTGAAATCGAAGGCCAAAGTGTTATTGACGAAAAGACCGGTAAACCAGCCATTTTGTTGCCCCGCTCCATTTTGGACTCGATTCCGGATGGCAGTGTTGTGGCCTTGATGGAACGTCCCATTGAGGGTCGCTCAGCCGGCGAGGAACGTGCCAATCGTGTCATTGTACGCAGACGTCGCAGGGGATCCCGTCGCAATGTCAAGCGTGGTCGCCGTGGCAACCGCCGCAGGGTGAATCGCAGACGCAGTGGCAACCGCAGACGTCGCAATGGCAATCGCGTGCGCGTTGTACGTGTCAGTGGCAATCGCCGCCGTGGCGTACGAGGTGGTAATCGCCGTCGCCGTGTCATCCGTGCTTAAGACCCAGAATGAGACCTGAGGCAGGATATCTGCCTAAAATCTTAATTTCTAGTATTACTTAGTTCTTAGTCTCCCCTACTTTATGCTTCCCCCCTCTCTATTAAGGCATCCTATGGCTAATACGATTAGGTTAAACGAATACACACACACATAGAAAACAAGAAAACAATAAAAACAAAAAACATTTTTAATGTTAATCGATATTTCGCTGTGCCTAATTTGCCATTCATTAGGCGGGGGGTCACCACCAAAGAGAAAGCCAGCAGGTCAGGGTACAAAGTTGGGGGGTTATTTCGAAGAAAGATCAAAGAAAGCTCAGATTGTTATTGGAATTGATGAGCCCGTCATAGATACACACGCACACACACTCACACATGCTTCCATATCCCGTTACGCTTATGTTCGTCAACTTTCTTCGTTTTCTTTTCTTGCGAATTGTTATTGTTGTTCTATGGCCCTCTCTCAAAGCGGTTGTTTGGTTCGATTTAAATGTTCGCAAAGATTTCAAAGTGGTTTCATAACTTCGTTGGCTGGCCTCTTCGGTGCCGCTGATGGTCTTGAGTTTTTTGTATGAACGCAGCTTGTTATGTTAATGATGTCGGCTGTTAAGCCATCCAATTACAAGACGAGCCGATATAAGCTCCAACGTTATCAGTTTGCAACTCATTGCTTGGCCACGAATGTCAAGCGTAAAATCTTTCCGTCGATTTTTTTTTAATTTCATTTTAAAATAAAATGAAATTTGCGTGTTTCTTAGCAGTGGCCCTCTGTGCCCTGAGCGTTTTCCCCCGTTCCGCAGTAGCAGGTAACATTCTAGAACTTTCCATGCAATCGAGGAAAAAATATTTATACCTTGCAATTAATTTCCCACAGATGTTAAAATTGAAAACTCGCCTCAGGGGGTGAAACATGAGGAGCCAGTGGAGTCCAAGCTTCTGCATGAAGTTGAGTCTCACGATGAGGCATTAGACGACGAAGATGACGATGACGAAGATGCCATCACAGAGAGTGATAATAAGTCTCATGAAAATGCCGCCTTGAATGGGCTTGTCATAAGCGAAAAAGATATTGAACAATTCAAGGAGCCTGGCATGGTAAGTCCTGCATCAGCTAAATGTCAATGCTATTTATAATTTTCGTAATCTCTATAGCAACGTCTGGCTCGGGAACTGCGTGCATTCCACAACAACAACTTGTTGCAAGACAGTAACACCCAATTGAAGAAATCAGACAACGCTGAAGATGATGATGCCATGCCCGAAGAACGTGCTGTCCGCAGACGTCAACGTGTGCGCAGGCGCAAAATCAACAACGGCGTGCGACGTGTTAACAACAACAGGAATAGAAACCGTCAGTTGAACAAACGTAGACAAAACAATCGACGCAAGCAGAACAACAGAAACGGCGTTCGCTGGCCAAATAATCGAAACAAGAAATTCAAAACCAAAAAAGCCAAAAAGAGCAATCGTACCAAAAATGGCAAACGTCGCGTTGTTCGCCGCAATGGCAACAAAAAGAGAAACAAGAATCGCAATGGTTTCAAGAAGACCAACAACAAGAACAAGAGAAAACGCACGGGTTCCCAAAACAAGCGAAGAGTGAATAAAAATCAAGCCCATGGACCCCGTAAAACCGATAATGAAAAGATGGAACACACCGTCGATGAACACAAAGATCAAAAGGTCAACGTCAATGAAACGCCGGTAAAGGAAAATCTTGAATAGTCATCGGCCTAAGGACGATGAACTGTGGATCCAGGCTCTTCAACTGATAGGATAAGTTATTTATTTATGTTATTTATTAAATAAAGAAAATTATGTTTTATCGATATGAGTTATTTAGTTGCCTACATGAGGTAGGTATGTATGGAGATGGAGGACCGAGTTGTTATTTGCGGATACTTAAAGAGGTAAGGAGGTGGTATCTATATCTATAAAAGAGGAAAATGTTTGTATGTTTGTTTGTTTGTAATTTATGGACTCGAAAACCGCTGAATAGATTTTCCTGAAAATTTCCATATATACTGCAACATGGCCTGAAAGTAACATAGGCTATATACATTTTTGAATTTCCACTTGGAACTGGAGATATAGCATCAGAATCGGAAGTACCTCCCAAAAAATTAGATTTTATATGCACATATATATTGATTGGTTGAAGATACAGTCTCCAAATTTGGAATACGTCACGGAATTTGGAACAAAAATAAGTTTGCCAAATTATATTGTAATCGGTTCAGATTTGGATATAGCTCCCATATATATTTTCGACCGATTTCGATCATTTGATGCCTCAAACACAATATGAATGTTCGATTCCAATGAAATTTGGAATGTGTGACGGGATTTAATCCGACAATAAATTTGTCAAATTATATTGAAATCGGTTCTGATTTGGATATAGCCCCCCTATATATTTTCGGCCGATTTCAAGCATTGATGCACCAAACACGCTATGTATCCCCAATTTCAATGAAATTTGAAACGTGTGATACATTTTATCTAAAAAATTGATTTCCCAAATTATATTGAAATCGGTTCAGATTTGGATATAGCTTCCATATACATTTTCGGCCGATATTTGGTGGACCAAACACGATATGTATTTCCAATTGTAATGAAATTTAAAATAAGTAACGGAGCCAAAATGAATTTGTCAAATTAAATTGAAATCGGTTCAGATTTGAATATAGCTCCCATATATATTTTCGACCGATTTCATGTATTTGATGCACCAAACACGCTATGTATCTCTAATTTCAATGAAATTTGGAATGTGTAGCGGGAATTAAAACAAATATACATTTGTTAAATTATATTAAAATCGGTTCAGATTTGGATATAGCTCTCATATATATTTTCGACCGATTTCACGTATTTTATGCACCATACACGATATGTATGTTCGATTCCAAAGAAATTTGGAATATGTAACGGGATTTTGATTAGAAAATAAATTAGTCAAATTATTTTAAAATCGGTTCAGATTCGGATATAGATATATATTTTCCGTCGATTTCACATATTTGATGCACAAAACACGATACGTATTTCCGATTCCAATGAAATTCGGCATGAGTGGCTAAATTTGGTACAAAAATAAATTTGACAAATTATATTCAAATACGCTCAGATTTGATTATAGCTCCCATATATATACTCAGCCGATTTCACATATTTGATGCACCCAAAGCGAGAGAGACAAAATCTGGCACCAGAAAAAATTTCCAAATTATATTGAAATCAGTTGAGGTTTGGATATAGCTAACATATATATTTCGGCCGATTTCATATATGTTATGCACCAAACATGATATATATGACCGATGCCAATGAAATTCAGAATGTGTGGCGGAATTTGGTTACAATAATAAATATGACAAATTAATTGGAAATTAGTTAAGATTTGGATATAGCTCCCATATATATATTATCGGCCGATTTCACATATGTGACGCACCAATTTCAATGAAATATGAAAGGTGTGGCGGAGTTTGGTGTAAAAGTATTTTTTTTTTTTTAAATTATATTTAAATCGGATCAGCGAAGTATGTTGCTATCTCGAATTCACTAATTGCAATAGAAATGCCACTCAGCTTCAAAAGATTGCAGTTTACTGCACGCTTGGTATTATTTACTATGAAATAAATAAATCCGAAGGACAAGCCCTTCGTGTATGTATGTCATGTTACTGCTTTTCTAATGGTTTTGGTTAATTACGCATTAAAGTAGTGCAATAATTTTTTTTTTATTTTTTAAATTTGTTTTTTTTTAACCAACATATATTCGTAATTAAAATTTTGAATGCATATAAAATCAAAAGGGGTAGCGAAGCGCACCGGGTTCAGCTAGTTTATCATATAAATTTTTGGTGTAGTGTAGTGCTATTATGAAATTGTTATCAGATTGATCTTGTTCGCTGTCAACATTATGTTTCAGATTCAGTATCAGCTACGGAAAGCTAAAATAAATTATTAATTTAATACTCAGCCATGTGCATGCATGGGGTATATATATGTGTCAGTGGGTATGCACGATATCTCTTCGATGGCGTCCAAGCTTGGTACATTGTAACATTATTATTAAACATAGATCGAGTTCGCAGATGATTAAGTTCAGAGATGAGTCCACTCCTTCTGGTACCTACCCCACAAAAGCTAAAAAATGTCAAAGAAATTACTTTACCTTATAGGATATTCCAAATTTATTCAAACTTCCAAATCCTAATATATGTTTGTGCGAAAAACGACCACATCAAACCACTCCTTCCGGTCACAATGTTGAATAACTATAATGCTCATAAACTGCGAAATAAGCATCCGATTTTTTCTAATCTTGGCAAATCCAAAAATTTCGTTAACCCTAATAACTTGCGAACTCATTCAGGGTTTTTAATACCCTCCCTCCATAAAGTATATACAGGGTGAGATAAAAATACTTCAAAATTTTTTACATTTTTCTAAATTTTATAGAATTAAAGCAAAAATGTCGGAAATAGCATCAAATTTTCGGATAATTTTAGATTTGTTTGAATTTGTCACCTTTGGCACAAATATTGCTCTGCGGTATTTTGGCCCACTCCCGGCGAAGCGCTTGCTTCAGGTGATCGACACTTGGGTATTTTTTAGTGCCAACCTTGCTTTCCAAAATATTCCAGACACAATATTCCAACAGATTGGTATCCGGAGAATTTCGTGGCCATTGTGCGCTGGAAATGAATCGAGGGACCTCATTTTGTAAAAGCTGTCGGACAAGTGGCTTAGAAATGACAGCAGTCTGAAGATAGTTTCAGTTTTTTCATCTCCCTGTATATTGTCGATGTATTATATCGTTATATGTTGTGATCTTGATCTTGTTCAATGTCAGCGTTATGTTTCAAGTTCAGTTTCAGCTTTGTACAGCTGAACTCAATTATTATTTATGCTACATGACTACATGGGGACATTTGTCCGATGGCGTCTAAACTTAGTGCATCTATATATTATTATCAAAAATAGATTATAAAATGTGAAAAATCGTCTCTCTTCTAAAATGTGTAATAGGAGTCCCATATCAAATTTCACACATCTGGTATAGAGAATGAATTTAACGGGCCACTCATTGTGGTACCTCCCCCACAACGAGTCAAACATTTGAATAAACATGACGCTCATAAAAGGAGAAATGAACAACGGATTCTTTTCAACCTCGACACATCCCAATATTTCTATCAACACAAGATCCGGGATACATTCATGTACTCCTTCTGGTTCCTCCCCCGCAAAGAATCAGCATGTTGTCTTCTATATTATTACCAACACATGATCTGGTATGAAGATGATATATATCGGACTACTCTTCTCTGTGAGTCAAAATTTTAAATAATTATAAGTCTCAAATTATACAAAATAGTCAAAATTTTTTTTATTTTTTTATTTTTTTTTTTTTAATTATGAATTTTTTGGCCCTCTTCTACTGGTATCTTTCCCACAATCGACCAAAATTTTGGATAATTATAACCCTTACACTTGCGAAAAAGTGAGCTATTGTTTTAAATATGGTTTTTGACAAGAGGAATTTCACACACTCCGTAGTGTTGATAGGTATTTAAAAGAATTTTACACGAAATTTGTTGCACATTTTACAGGTTAATATAATCCAATGGTCATCCAAAATTCTGGAATTCTTCCATGCCTTAATTCTTTTTTCATTCAAAATTCTGTGTCGATTTTCAATTGTGAAATGTAAAGCGATTGCAAAGTCAGGAAAATTTTATTTATTTTTTTATTTATTTATTTATTTTTTTTTTTTTTTTTGTAAATGTACATCTTAAAAAAATTGACTTTAATTCTGACCTTAACCCTACCCCTTCGCAAAATATCTTGGGGATTGGACAATAATTGCGACCTATAATTATGTACATTTTTGATCAGCATAAAATTCTACGCCGATTTAGCGATATCCGTCCGTCTGTGGAAATCAATCTAGCTTCCGAACGAAATGAAATAGGTTGATACTCAAATGTATTAGAACGCAGTAGGTCCACGTTTTGGTATAGCCCCCATATAATGGTATTTTGTATTTTAAGTTCGTAATGAATACTACAGGCTATGACGGAAAATTATCCGTGCAGGTCCAGGCCTTCGCATAGCCCCCATATAACGGTACCTCCTGTCATTCGGTACTTTGATGATTTCAGCTACATTATTCACCGGAACTGTTTCAAATTTGGTATTTGTTCGTTCGTAATGGATACTACAGCCTAAGACATTGTACAATTGTCCACGTCTTCGTATAGCCCCCATATAACGGGACATCCCGATATTCGGTATTTTGACGATTTTAGGTACAATATTCACCGAAATAATTCAAAAATTCGTATTTAAAGTTTCGATAGGTACTACAGTCTGTGATAGAAAATTTTCTATGCAGGTCCAGGTCTTCGTATACCCCGGACATTACGGTACCTCCCTATATTCTGTATTTTGATGATTTTAGGATTTATTTATTTTCAAATTTCTTATTTGAATATTATAATGGTATATGACAGAAATTGCCTATGCAGGTCAACATCTTTGTATAGACCCTAATATAACGGCTACATTCAGAATTTTTATGATTTTAATAGATTTTTTTTTTTTTTTTTTTGAAAATTGCATATTTGTTTCAATTCAGGAGGGTATTCAAAGTTCCTCCCGGCCGAAATTACAGCTTGTTTACTTGTTTAACTTCATTTCGTTTGTGTTTTGGTGGTAATAGCCAAAGCCTTGGTATACCTGTGTTAGTCCCCCAAACCTTTGCTGAATTATGACAATCAAGTTTGGTTAATTTTCAATATTTAAGGTAAAATTTTAAATGTCGTCGCAATTTGGAATGACGTAGCTAGATTGGTGTTACGTTTTAAATCTGAATATGATGTAAATATATAATATATAGTAAATATTTTGACACAAGGTATACCCACTGAATCAGTCGTTTCTGGTATGAATTAACACTAAGCTATTTCAACTGTCGCAATTTATAATTTATTGGTGGGAGATTTTGTTAAGAACTGAGGTGTCTCCTTTTTTGAACCGTCCTGTTATGATACCCAATTTAAACAGTTCAATTTTTATTAGTAGGAAATTTCAAAGGACTGATACTTAATTTCCCATACCAAAATCCAATATTTAGACTTCACAACGAAACAGAGAGAGCTTCGATTAGGAGATTACATCAAACCGCCTAAGGGTGTTTCTGTCCATATTAATGTGTTCTTTTTTATTTTAGGCCCTTCGAAAGAAATGTTGATTCAAAGAATCCATCAAATCGAGTAGCTGTGATTTACATCAGCAAGAATTTGCATATGAAAACGAAAACGACGAAGATGTACAACATATGCCAAACTGCCAAAAAGCGAAACCATCAATCAATGTGGAAATCACGCTGTACTAATGGCACACAAGTTGCTTTGGGTCAGCGGGTTTGTTAGCAAGGGTTATGAACCCACTGACATGATGGCGGAATGACGACGATTATGATGAATTAGAGAAGCTATTCGTTGCTGGCAAAATAACGGCGGTATTAATTTCTTTCTATTGACCAACTCTTAGTTTTGGTGTCTTTTTCTCAAGAAAGTCTTGTAGAGATCATCTACCTTATTGTAATAAGTTGCCAACAACAACAAGAACAACTAACACACTAGCGGACCACTATCATGCCATTCGATACGTCCACTGATTAATGATTGAATAACTGACACTGCGTGGAACTTTGACATGCTTGAGGGCAGCTGGGGAAGAATCAATCAATGGAGAAATGAAGAAAGCACTCACTCTTTGTGCCCAGACTGCAGGGCTGGGATTTCGGCAACGAATTTTCGTATATATAGTTTCGTTGAAGAACAGTTCTATCATCAGTCAATCTTGGTCTTTCATTTCTAAGTATTCTAGACACATTGGAATACGGCTAGAGCTTTTGCCAACCAGAAGGATATGAATTATAAGCGGCTCATTTTTGCGCTGCTGCTTTGTTCAGCTGTAGCTCTGCAGCCAGCAGGTTGGTAGAGCGCAACATAGCTCCAATAAGAATAAAAACTAATTTGTCATAATTTTGAAACATTTTTCAGATGCTGTTGAAGGCAGTCGTCCTCGCTATAGGCTATTCCAAAATGTTAGGGGTCGCCAGTTCGCTGAAGGTTCCGAAAGTCGGTTCAACCAACAATTTTTGGAAAAAATTGGTAAGGGAACAACGACTACAACAACCGTAGCTCCGACTACAACTACTGCCACTGCAACACCGACATTGCCAACACCCACCACACCTACTGTTACTACACCTCCAACTATAGCCCCACCACCTACCACCCCGCCACCAGCAACAACCCCGCCCGCAACTGCTACACCACCAGCTACAGCCACACCACCGGCAACAGCTACACCCCCAGCCACACCTCCAGCTACTCCCCCTGCAACACCACCAGCTGGCCCACCAGCAGGACCCCCAGCAGGACCTCCAGCGGGACCACCAGCAGGTCCACCGGCTGGTGCAGAAGGAAGACGTGTCAACATCAACGACAGAATCATTGCCTCTGACGACAACGGTGATGACAACGACAATGATGATGACGATGACGAAACTGCAGTCGGTCATCGTGAAGACGACAGCGACGATGATGATGACTTCGATGACGAAAATGGCCATGATGATTCCCATGGTCTTGTAGCCGATGATGATGATGATGATGAGAACGATGCTGCACCCGTAGGTCGTGATGCTGGTTCCCCCATGGTCAGGCGACGCAATTCGCTCCTGAGGCGCGAAAGGCAACAGCATCGTCGTAACATGATGCGAGCACGTCGCCGTCAGGCCAGCGTACGAAGAAATGCCGCCAAAATCCGTTCCAGTCAACGTCGCAACCGCCTGCGTCAGCAAAATAAAATTTCCACGCGCCGTTTTAGACAAAAACTAATGAGGCAAAAGCAACGTGCACGCCGTCAACGCGCCAGAAGACGCCGTTTGAGGGCCAAGCGTCGCAAGGCTGCCCGTCGCAGGGCAAAGCAACGTAGGTTGCGTAAAATGCGCAAACAGAGACGCAGGCGTCAACGCATGCGCAGAATCCGTAAGAAGAAGGCGGCCATGAATAGAAGACGACGCTTGCGCCGCTTCAGACGTCGTACGCCTGGCCGCAATCGAATTGTGCGCATTAATGTAAAGAAATGAAATGATTCCGAAATAAATGACTTGCCATGACACACACACACACGATTGGGTTGGTTGTTTTATTATTTTCCAAAGTATCCAAAGAATTTTGAAGAGAATTTTGAGACTCCTAATTGAAAATGATTGGGTTGTCCATGTCAAAGAGCAAGGGCGAAAATTAGATTTTTTCTAAAGATTTTTAAAGTTTTCTGAGTTTCAGCGACTATTGTTTAAAATATTCTACAAGAATTTTTTAATATTCTACAAGGATTTCCATTTGAAAACAATTTTCTGGCAAATTTCCAGCTAAAATTACGTTAATATCCAAATCGATGCTGGTGTCATTATACTTTCTTCATTTGGGAGAATTTTCATACATCTGGAATCAATATTTTCCAAAAAACAAATCGATTATATGGCTTGTCCTGTGGTTTATACAGTAGTAGTAGTAAAATTTTGTATAGAATATTTTGACATACCCTGCCTAAAATTTAATTTTATGTTACTTCATGTATCAAAACGAAAAGAGGCCGAGGAAAAATTGATCAAAATTAGAAAAAATCTTCGGTTTATTTATACCCTCCGCTATACTATGTAACTCCCCGAAATACTCATGATAGACCCTACAAGGTGTACATATTCTGGATCAGCATAAAATTCTAAATCGATTTAGCGAAGTTCGTCTATCTTTCGAATTTAGATAGAAGGCTAAAATTGTGCACACATGTGTATTTTAAGTTAGTATATGAGCCATGTCGGTCCATATTTTCGTATAGCCCCCATGTAACATGACCTCGGTATTATTGATGATTTCAGTATTTTGATCGGTATTTTGATGTTTTCAGCAGCATTATTTATCGGAATTGTTTGAAATTTTGTATTTGAAGATTTTAATGGGCACTTGACAATAAATCATATATTCAGGCCCACGCCTCCGTAATTGGTACCTCTCAATATCCAGAATTTTTATACCCTACACCACATAGTGATAAGGTTATTATGTCTTTGTGCATTTATTTGTAACATGGAAAAAGAATCGAGATAGACCCATAGTTACTTTTTGAAGATCTTTACAGAATCACTTTCTGAGTCGATTTATGCATGCTAGTCCGTATGTCCTTCCATGTATTTTTGTAAACAAAGTATATTTATTGCCCGATCCAGATGATGTTTTGCACAAGTTATTTGTTTGACACAAGGAAGAACCCCATTGAAATTGGTGAGAATCGGTTTAAATTTAGATACAGCTCCCATATATATCTTCCGCCGCTTTCGGTTTAATTGTGCACAAAATGACCAATAACAGACCAAATGATCCGAATTTTGGCACCTCCGACCCCATTCGGTATGGAGGCATGAACTTCAAATTTGGAGAAAATCGGTTCAGGTATAGCTATAGCTCCCATATATATGTTTAATAGAATTTTGGGTTTTAAGTTCCTCACATTCGTAATATGCACTCCGCAAGTATGATATTTGGTACCAGATATCAAATACAACCCAGAAATATTTCTGCCAAAATTTATGAAAGTCGGTTCAGATTTGGATATAGTTCACATATATAACTTCTACCTACTAAATGTACTAAATGCAGGACATTGTGCCCCATTTTAGTACATCCGATCGAATTCAGATATAGGTATAGCTCCCATATGTATGTTCCATTCGATTTGGGGTTTTAAGTCTCTCACATGCGTAATATGCATTCCGCAAGAATCATAGTTGGTACCAGATAACTTATGGAGCTCTGTCGAATTTTATCGAGATCGGATCAGATTTGGATATAGCACCTATATAATATGTAATAATATATAATAATATGTAATATTCGTCCAACTAGGATATCTTTCAGCACATCAGACCGAATTCAGCCTAGAAATAAGTACTTCACATTTGGAGAAAATCGGTTCAGATATAGCTATAGCACCCACACATATGTGTTTTATCCGATGGCCAATATCAGTCCGAATGATCTGAATTCGACCGAATTCAGACTAGAAGCAAATACATTAAATTCGGAAAAAATCGGTTCAGATATAGCTATAGCTCCCATATATACATTTAACAGAGGTGGGGTTTTTTGTGCCCCAAATGGTCAATATTCAAATTAACTGAATTTTGTTACATCAGTCTAGAAGTTGGTACACCAAATTTGGGGAAAATCAGTTCAGATATAGATTTAGACCCATATATATATATAGGATGACATGAAAAAGCTGCAACCAAATTCAGACTGCTGTCATTTCTAAGCCACTCCGTCGACAGCTGTTAAAATTATTCCAGTGACTTTATATTGTTTACAAGCGTACAAAAGCATTTTGGTGAGAATTCTTAGAAAAAAGTTATTCTTAATGGAATTCAAGCGCGATAGTGCGATTCTTTTATATTTGGCTGGAAAACCACAAGTGGCTACGTTAGAGCACTCCGGCATTTAAATGTGAATAAATCTTTTGTGTCTGTACCATCGCTCGTTACCTCGATACTGTCAGCATAACCCGACATCAAGGAAGTGGACGGAAGAAAACAGCAACATCAGCAAAAATGGTTCGAAAAGTAAAAAATCAACTAGATCGAAACCCGCGCCGCTGTGGCCGCAAAATGGCTCGTGAGCTGAACAAATCGCAATATTCCATTCGGTAAATATTAAAAAATGAGCTCAGGGCAAAGCCATTGAAATTCTAAAAAGTGCAACAACTTACACCGCAACAGAAAGAAAATAGACTCAAAAAGCTAAAGAGTTGCTTCGCTTGGCCGAAAGTGGTGAACTGCCGAATTTGGTTTTCTCCGTCTCCGATGAGAAAACATTCGTTGTCCAGCGGTTTGTAAACAAACAAAATAATCGTGTTTATTTGCCAAAGAGGTCGGTTGGCCACCATAACTCAAGCGCCGACCATGGTGATGGTGTGGGTCACCAGAACAACCGATGGTCGTTCCCCGCTCCTATTAATCGACAGTGGCATCAGAATAAATGCCGAGTATTATCGCGAAAATATTCTGGAGGGTGTATAAATGCCTTGGGCACGCAAACATATTGGCCGCAGACCTTGGACATTCCAAGAGGACTCAGCACCATTGCACTCAGCATGCGCCACCCAAGAATGTTTACAAAATGAGGTTCCTCGCTTCATTTCCAGCGCACAATGACCACCAAAATCTCCGGATAAAAATCCGTTGGACTATTGTGTCTGGAGTATTTTGGAAAGCAAGGTTGGCACTAAAAAATACCAAAGTGTCGATCACCTCAAACAAGCGTTTTGACGGGAATTGGCCAAAATACCGCAGAACAACATTCGGGCAGCGTTTGACGGTTTCATTGGCCGTTTGAAGGCCATAATTCGTGCCAAAGGTGACCAATCTAAATTTATTCTAAAATTTGATGCTATTTCCGACATTTTTGCTTTCACGTCACAGTTGACGTAATTACTTCAGACAAATGCCCGATATAAACTTATATTGTTTTAGGGTGCTAATTGCGCTAAATGTAATGGTGTTGGGTATTATTAAGTTCTTCCAATTCGACGTTTGTCCCTGTCCCATTGGTTTTCAATTTTATTTTATGAAATTAAAAATAAATTAAATATCATTATACCTTACAACACTATGTGTTGGGGGTATTATTACACCCTACAACACTATGTGTTGGGGGTATTATAAGTTGGATTGGGCCAAAAATTATGTAATACCTCGAAATATTGGTTTCCCACATAGGAAAGTATATATGGATGAGAGTCGATCTAGCTATGTATGTCCGTCCGTCCGTCTGTCCATGTTCATTTGTAATCAAGCTACAGGTCGCAATTATGAACCGATCCTCATGAAATTGAAAATGGAGGTTGGGTTATGGTTAGAATAGAACCCTATTGTTTTTGGAGATGATCGCACGATATTTAGGGGTTGAAATGGACTAAAAACAGAAAAAATTCCTGATTTTGCAGTTGCTCTATAGGCCACAATTATGAACCAATCGACGGGAAAATTTACATGAAGTTTGAGTTTAGGAGTGGGCAGAAAGCTACCAATTCGGGCAGCCATCGGACAATAATTAGCGGGTAAAATAGACCCTAACTTTTACGTAAGAAAATAGGAAAATGTCCGCTAAGCCGCGAATATTTTCAATATCAGCCAATTCACAAAAACATTAAAAGATAACTTCTGATCGTTAGATTGATGCTAATAGCCAAGACATCGGATATATAGCAAAATAGGTACAATATATGTAAAAGAATTGATCTTATTTATTCTGCTTATAAATCAAGAACCGCTGGGCCGATTTTCACAATTCCCATCAATTCGGAATAGTCTCTTCCCACAAAACGATAAAATCTAAGAAAATCATGGGAAAATATGCCAATAAACAAGTGAATATTTTTTCAATTTGACTTAGAATTTTGAATTGTACATTTTCTAAATTTTTACACCCTCTAACACTGCGTTTTGATGGTATTATATGCATATCGCAATTATCGTCTGATCCTCACAAAATTTTGCATAGGGGTAGGGTTAGGGTCAGAATTAAAGCCTATTGTTCTTAAGATATGCATTCCCAGGTGCAAATAGACTAAAAAAAATTATTTTTTTGTAATTTTGTAGTCGCTCAATAGGCCACAATTGAAAACTAATCGACACGGAATTTTGCATCAGAAGAGAGTTAAGGACAGTGTAGAAGTCAAATTCTCCGCGTCAAAAAAAAAACTAAGGGTAACCTCTGAGCGGGGCTCTTTGACATTACTTCAAAAACAAAATCTTCCAAAATGGATGTGGATATAAGGGGACTTCGAACATATTGTAGTGTTGTAGGGTATCACATGGTCGGCCCCGCACGACTATAGCCTTTGCTTACTTGTTTTTGTTATACCTCCCTTCATGCCATAACTTCACCTCACCAATTTTTTGCATGTTTTCTTTAAGTTTGTATTATACAAAATTAATGTCTTATTTTATTTTTGTCCCAAATAGTTTTGTTATAATAATGGACAACTGAGTAAATACCAAGCCAAGAAATGGAATTATGAAACAAAGTATCATAGCCTGGAGCATGAATTCAAAATGAAACGCTCTAACAGCTATAGGCTGTTCTAAAATTTCCATACACCGTTCGCAGTATAAAAATTAGCATCTTTTGTTCTTACTTTTGTTTGAAAAAAAATATCGATTAAAATTTGTACAATTAATTAATATTTTCAGTTACTGGATAGAAATGGCTTTCTTTTCCTTTATTTTTGTGTGCCAATAACTGGAGTTTTCTAACCAACGAAGATGATCCGCCAAGACACAAGTTATTAACTTCTTTTCATAACAAACCCAATTGATTAGTTGATTAATGATGACCGCTAGTCGTCATTTCGTGTCGTGTTGTGGGTAAAACTTTGACATACCGCTGGCTTTCTTCGAGGTGAAAATTAATTACGGCCTCAGAAATGATGTGAAAATGATGGAATTGTGGGGAAGAAAACACACAAATTATCTGCAAATATATAAAAGGTGCCAAGAACGATTCCAACATCAGTCAGTTCCAGTTTGCCAAATGTTAGTAACCCTTTAAGCGACTTCAAGTGCAGAGACTCGCAACGAATCGCGAACATGAATTACAAGCAACTGCTGTGTGCACTGCTGCTGTGCACAGCCGTCGTCCTTCAGTCGGCTGGTAAGTTTATGCTCCACCCCGAAGCGCAAATGAAATTTAACAATCATTATCCCATTTTCTTTTTGCAGCGGCCAATAATGTGGGTCGAGCTAATCCTCGATATAGGTTATATCAGGTCAACGAACAACGTTCGGCTGGAAGCGGGCAAAATGATCCACGTTTCAATGATCAAATTCTCGAGAAGTTGGGAAAGGGCACGACAACAACAACCACCCTTGCTCCAACAACCACAACAATGACCACGCCAACACTTACCACACCAACAGCCACTACACCCACCATGACAATACCACCATCACCACCGACCACACCAACAGCGCCCACACCGGCACCTTCGCCCACTGCTACACCACCAGCAACGCCACCAGCAACTCCAACAGCAACACCGCCTGCAACACCACCTGCAACTCCACCTGCAACCCCTCCAGCAGCAGGTCCACCTGCCGGTCCACCAGCAGGTCCTCCTGCAGGTCCTCCAGCCGGTGCACCAGACGGTGCACCAGCCGGTGCACCAGACGGTGCACCAGCCGGCCGTCGTATTTCAAACGAAGACGATGAAGAGAACTCTGCAAAGTTAGATAGTGACGAACTTGCAAAATTCCGTTCAAACAAAGACGAAGATGATGATGAAGACGACGACGACGACGAAGAGAACGACGATGATTATGACGACGATGATGATGAGGATGACGAAGAGAAACACACCGGTGTATCGAGAAGGAATAATGGCATGAGACCAAGGCAAAGAGCATCATCCGCTTACTCCTACAGGAGATTTTTACAACGCCGACGACGTGAGCGCAGAATACGCCGTCGCCAAATGCTTGCAGCCCGACGTCGCTTTAGGAAGCAGAGAAGAACGGCCATCAGGAGGAGAAAAATGCAAAAACATCAACGCAATCGTCAACTAACCAAAGCTCAGATACAACGTCGTCGACAAAGGATTCTGAGGTCGATCGCTAGACGACGTCGTCGTATGCAAAGGAGACGCCGTATGCAAGCTAGACGTCGCCGTTTACGCCGCCGTCGCCTAAGGAGACGTAGACAACGTCAAATGAGGAAACGTTTGCGCAAATTCCGTCGCATGCAAAGACTTCGCCGGAGACGTCATCGTCTACAGACCAGACGTCGTTTACGACTATTCAGGGTTAGAAATCGTCGCCGCGGTTGAGCCCCACAGACTTGGAACTACAAATGTATATGATCAAACTTTCGATGGAATAAAAAAAGAGAAAAATTAAAAATAAAATTTTGGTCGTTTCCTTTTGGTTGGGGCAAGGATGGTAAAAGAGAATGAGAATGCCAGGATATCAGAGGTATGTTTTAAATGATTTTTTATTGTTAGAATTCGAAAAGCATTCTGGAAACGATATATGTTATGTAAACAATTTTCGGGTGGCTCCGGACAGTGTTTTGAAAGTTTTACATTCACGGACCTAACTTCTAACTTGGTCTTGGGTTTATGACTTTTGTCACCGCATTTTCACAGAAAAACGTAATAATCTTCCTAAGCTTTAACTTAATATTGAGAACTATTGCGTAAGTAGTTAATATCACGTTCTTGAGTTTTAGCTCATAACCCAAATTCACAGATTTTTCTTTGAACAAATCTAAAACACCATAATTGCATCAATTACAAATTTATGTAGCTTTGTAAAACGATTTGTATTCGCTCTATAGGTCACAATTATAGAGAAATCGATCCGGAACTCTGTAGACCTTGTCGACAGATGAAACATACATATGGGAGGCATATCTATATGTGTCCTCTAGGCTGAATTCGATCGAAATTTCGGACGAAATCGTTCCAAGATGTATATGAGAGCTATATATAAATTTGAACCGATTTAAAAGAGTTCATCTTTGGGCCAAACACATGATTAGTGGAAAATTTCATCTCAATCGACCTGTACTTTGTTTTCAAAAATGAAGTCGGGCAGATATGCATAAACCGACTCAGAATGTGATTCTATGAAAATCATCAAACGGAAATTTTAGTACTTGGTTTCCTGCTGCTTGTTCCAAAAAAACGTACAAAGACATAACAACCTCTAGCACAGTTTGATATACTCGATACCAAATTAACAAAATTGGACGGAAAAAAATAAAATAGGACGTACTTTTTATACCCTCCAGCAATGTCTTTATCAAAGTAAAATGAAATTATTAAAAGCATGGAATATGTGAACTTAGAATATCAATCTGTTTTAATTAACATAACCCAAATAGCAAAACCCATATTTTGTATATTGTGGCAGAAACCATCAAAATACCGAATATTGGGCGGTATCGTTATATGAACGCTTTACCAATTAGTGGACCTGAATCGACCATTTTTTGAAAGGAGAGAACAGACCTACAGAGAACCCCAATTGTCAAGTTTCAGCTAATTTGGTTGGAAATTGTGGCAGAAACCTTCTAAATTCCGAAAATCTGGAGATACCGTTATACAGGGGTTAGACCTAAACGTGGACCAATTTAGCCCATTTTCAATTTCAATCATCATTGATTACATACCAATAAGCTTTGATTGCATATAACATAAACCTATATGCCCATTTTCTAAGACAATGATTCTTCGAGCAATATAGGTAATGGAATTGCCCACATACCCTATTGCCCTATTGAACCGTGAAAATTGAAGAAATATTAATTTGCAGAGAAATAAATTTTTAAATTTGTCGAAAATAAAAAGAAACAAGAAAGCTAAGGCTATAGTCGTGCGGGGCCGACCGTGTGACACCCTACAACACTACAATATGTTAGAAGCCCCCTTATATCCAGATCGATTTTAGAAGATTTCGCTTTTGAAATTATGTCACGGAGCACTGACCAGGGACATTTGCCCAATATTTAAGCACTCCGTCATGCTGTTAGATGTTGTGGTCCATTTTCCATCCAAAATGCTAGAATCCTTCCCTGTTCTTAACTCTCTTCTCAGGCGTGGCTTCAATTGTGTGATCAGGAAATTTTTTTCAGTTTTTGGTTCATTTGAACCCCTATCTTTTTGCGATCATCTCCAAAAGGCCCCGCTGTATCTCCAAATTTAGACTCATCTATATGATTTGCTTGTCTACAATATTTGGCTATATTCGTCAACGAAATCAGCATAAAAAACAGAAGTTCGGCTTTTGTGTATTTCGGATATCGCCTGTAAGTAATGCTGGTATTTTTTCACAAATAGTGGCCTATTCTACTTGCTGTCCTAAACTCTAACTTCATGCGAGATTTCGTGTCCTTTGGTTTCTATTTGTGACCTTTACAACGGTTGCAAATCAGGAACATTTTTAGCTGTTGGTCCATTTCAACTCCCAAATATATTGCGGACACCTTTAAAACCAATAGGCCCATCCCTCCTGAGCCTTACCCTAGCCTTGTAAAAATTTTCGTGAGGATCGGATAATAATTGCAATATAACACCAACCTGTGTTGTAAGGTGAAAAAATATTACAAAATGTACACTTCAATATTATAAGTCAAATTGAAAAGAATCGCATGCGATAAAAAATATGAAAAATATAAAAAAAATGTCACAAAATGCTACAAAATCAATATTGGCGAATGTTTTAGATTTTATACTTTTATGCCAATAGGGCATTCTGAATTGACAAAATTTGTCACAATAGGTCCAGCCATTCTTGAGATATAAGCATTCTAGCTAACATCCCCTTCCTTTATATAAATACATTGTATATATTTCGCTGCATATATCCGATGCATTTACTATCGGCATCGAAGTAACGGTTAGCATTGACCTGTTTAATGAAAAAGTTGACTTTTATTTAACACTAATGTTATGATCTATTTCACCCGCTAAATATTACCCGATGACCATCCAAATTGGAAGGCTTCTGCCCAGCCCTAAGCTCTAGCCCAATGCTATGTTACGCTTCGATTGGTCCATAATTGCGACCTGTAGAGCAACTGCAAAATTAGGAAATTTTTCAATTTTTGGTCCATTTCAACCCCTAAGTATTATGCAATTATCTCCAAAAACAATAGGGTTCTATTCTGACCCTTACCCTATCTCTGTTCTTAATTTCGTAAAGATCGGGAAATTATTGCGACCTGTATATTGATTACAAATTAATGTGGACAGACGGACCGACGGACAGACATAGCTAGATCGACTCAACTCGGCGAGATAGGAAGATCCATATATACTTTCCTATGTGGGAAACCAATATTTCGAGGTGTTACATAATTTTTGGCCCAATCAAACTTATAATACCCCCAACACATAGTGTTGTAGGTTATAAAAAACAGGTAAAAAAGTATCGGTCAGATGCATACTCTTAGCCAATGTTCTGCACAACAGATATTGCATTAGCATAAGTGTTTGTGTGTGTGAAATCTGAAGAGTGTTGAAGAAACTTTCTTTGAGCGTTTTTTTTTTTCAAAATCTTGAACCCTATGTAGACAGAAAGCAAAATAAATAGTCAAATCTCTAGCATCTTTATAACAGATCTTGTGTTGATGGAAATATTGAGATGTACCAAGTTTTGAATGCAATCGGATGTTAATTTCACTTTTATGAACTTCGTGGATAGTCAAAATTTTGCGCCTTTGTGTGGAGGTACCGAAAGGAATGGGCCGATATATTCCATCTTCACAACATATCTTTTGTTAGTGGAAATAATGGGATGTGTGGATGTAAAGAGAACCTGATGCTTATTATTTTATAAACGTTTTGTTACATGTTAGCACCAAATCTTGAGTTTACAAAAATATTGGAATGTGTAAAATTTTAAGACAATCGGATTCTTACATCACATTTTTTAAGAATTATAACTATTAAAAATTTTGAACCTTTGTGTGGGAAACACTTGATGGAGTAGACCGATATTATCCATTTTTGCACCTGACCGAGAACTAAGTCAAATATTAGCAAGATGGAGCAAATCCGGATTATTGGGGCAAAATCGGATTATTGCTTCTCTTTCTGTGCAGAAAATATTCACTTTTTTTTTTGAAAATGTCGACCTTTTTGGGTGGGAGGCACCAGATCGAGTCGACCGATATATTCCATCTTAACACCAGACCTTGGTTTGTAAAATTATTGCGATGTATGAAATTTGAAGACAATCGGACTCTTACATCACATTTTATAAGAGTTGTAAGTATTCCAAATTTTGACCCTTTGTTGGGAACACATTTGATAAAGTGGCCCGATATTTTCCATTTTCGCACCTGATCAGAACTAACGAAAGATTAGAATTTGCAAAGTTGGAAAAAATCGGTTTACGTTTATCTTTCTGTGCAGAAAATATATTTTGTGAAAATTTCGACCTTTTGTGGGGGAGGTACCAGAAGGAGTGGACCGATATTGCCCATCTCTGAACTCGATCTAAGTTTAACAAAAATATTACGATTCACCAAGTTTGGACCAAATCGGATACTGCCTTCGAAAGTTATCGTGTTCTTTCTGTGCAGAAAATATATTTTGTGAAAATTTCGACCTTTTGTGGGGGAGGTACCAGAAGGAGTGGACCGATATTGCCCATCTCTGAACTCGATCTAAGTTTAACAAAAATATTACGATTCACCAAGTTTGGACCAAATCGGATACTGCCTTCGAAAGTTATCGTGCGCTCCAGCCAGACTAGATCGACTCGACTATTTTGCCATAACAAAATACTATGGTATTCCGAACAAACATGCCAACACTGTTCTATATAACATTCATTATATTCATTCGTTCACCATTCAGCATGATTCGGACGATAGTCGGAAAATAGTTCATTTTCGTGCCATTTTAGTTCACAGCTCATTCGAAGTTCCATCGTTCAATGTTCACGTAAAGCTAAGCCGCTTATTCAGCTCTGGTAGTTGCCATATTACTTTATACACTCGTCACAGTTAAGCTTTCTCTGGTTCTTGTATTGGATATTTACTCATTCGCATAAAGCTTAGAAGGTAATCGGTTAGTGCAAAGTTCGATCCCTCTTTAATGTTCTTTTCAGTAAATTGTTTACTAAATCCAAGTCGTACGTGACCTACACTAACCTGCCGCCAATTTAAGATAATTAAAAGTACCACTTTCATTTATTAGAAATTGTTTTCTTTAGTGTCAACAAGTATTCTAAAATCAAAGGGTGATATATTTCTTAATGATGACGGCTAATTATTATTTCGAATTAGTAAGATTTCGACTTACAGCAGGTTTTCATTAAGGTGAAATTTAATGAAGGCCTCGGAAATTTTGTAAAAATAATGGATTTTTAGAAAGAAAACAGACAAATTATCTGAGACATAAAAACGATGCTCAGAATGTCTCCAGCATCAGTTAGCTGCAGTTTGTCAAACGTGAGTGACTTTTGTGGAACTTGGCAAAAATTGCGAAAATGAATTACAAGCAACTGCTGTGTGCACTACTCCTGTGCACAGCCGCGGTCCTGCAGTCGACAGGTAAGTTTATGCTCGATTTGTAGCCAAAAATTGGAAAATAACAACCAATCTCTCCTGTTCTCTTCCAGCCGCCAAAGGTGTAAATCGAGGTAATCATCGGTACAGTTTATATCAGAACAATGAACAACGTTCGGCTGGTAGTGGCCAAAGTTCTCCACGTTTTAATAATCAAATTCTCGAGAAGTTGGGAAAGGGCACGACAACAACAACCACCCTTGCTCCAACTACTACGACAATGACAACAACACCCACAGCTTCACCACCAACATCTACCATACCCACCATTACAAATATAGGAACCACGCCAGAAACAACTTCTCCAACAACCCCCACTCTGGCACCACCGCCCCCAACTCCAACAACACCAACAGCAACGCCTCCAGCAACACCACCGGCAACCCCACCTGGAACACCACCGGCAACTCCACCAGCTGGCCCTCCAGCTGGTCCACCAGCAGGACCACCAGATGGTGCTCCAGCAGATGGTGCCCCAGCAGATGGAGCTCCAGCAGATGGTGCTCCAGCAGATGGTGCAGGCCGTCGCAAGTCCAAAAGAGATTATGAAGAGGACTCTGAAGATAGTAACGATGATGAAGACGACGAAGAGTACGACGATGATGATGATGACGACGACGAAGAAGAAGAATACTCCCGTGTATCGAAAAGGAAAAATGGCATTAGAACAAGACAAAGAACATCATCCCCCAACTCATACAAACGATTTTTACAACGAAGACAACGTGAGCGCAGGATACGCCGTCGTCAAATGCTTGCAACTCGACGTCGCCATAAACAACAGAGAAGAAGGGCTAGCAGCAGGAGAAAATTGCAAAACCATCAACGTTATCGTCAACTAACCAAATCTCAGACACAACGTCGTAGACAAAGGATTTTAAGGTCAATGGCTAGAAGACGTCGCGGAATTCAAAGAATACGTCGTGTGCAAGCTAAACGTCGCCGTCAAAGACGCCTGCGTCAAAGGAGACGCAAGCAAAGACAAATGAGAAGACGTTTGCGCAAACACCGTCGCAGGCAAAGACTTCGCAGGAGACGTCATCGTCTGCAGACCAGACGTCGTTTACGAAAGTTTAGGGCTAGAAATCGTGGCCGCAATTGAGGTGAACTGGCTAGCATCTGCAAATGTTGATAATCAGACAATTGATGGAATAAAGATATATGGAAATTAAAATAAATGAAAGTTATATTTTGGTTGGGCCAATGGTGTTATAAGAAGTTAGGAATGCCCAGGATTTTGAAGGTATATCTCACAAGATGTACTTTTAAATAGCTTTGTCAGATTTCAGATTCAAGTTAGTATTTCTGGATTTTGCGATATCGACAGCTATCAGATATTTAATATTTCTTTAGAATATTTTTAAGAATCAATTTAGCTACAACCAAAGTCGGAAAATCTTCTTGGTATAGTCGGAAATTTTTAATTTTCTTAATGTTTTGGTTAAATTTTCTCCGGTTTTCCATTTATTTTACTGATTTCAAATCGTTCTCTTGAATTCTCTTCTTTAAATGATGTCTTACAGATATAGGGAAAACTTTAGCACCAAGCGATGGATTTATTAAAGTATTTTAAAGTTTAAGAAACAGAAAGAAGACAGAATTTTTTTCGATGAATTTACTTAAATAGAATGCCGGAATGATCTTCAACAGGGATTTCAACTTTTTGGTCATTATTCTTATCAATATTTTTGATTTGTTTGATATAACAAAATTCTATGGAAATAACTACAAACGTACTTCTATGTGGCCAACGAGTATAAAACTCTTGACATTTTGGGTCGATGGATAGTCAACATCCGTAGATCCGTCTGTGTGGCAGAGATACATATGTATCTCAACACGAAAACCAGTAAAGAAAGTCCTAAAGTCGGGCGGGGCCGATTTTATGATACCCTACACCACTTTGCTAATTTAGTTGAACTCCACTTAATAATTAAAAGTTTTTATGGGAGAATTCAATCATACACGCTATGATTATAATTATAATTTTAAATTAAAAGGACTAAATATGCCGAAGCATTTGTATCTTTTAAATTCGGACTTGTTTTGCCCATTTGGTGCGAAATTAATTTGAAATCGGATAAAAATATATATGGGAACTATATCCAAATCTGAACCGATCTCGATAAAATTTGGCAAAGATATTTCTGAGACGTATTTGATATATTTCCCTGAATATCGTTGTTACGGAGTGCATATTACGGCTGTGGTAACAAATATGACAAATCGGATGAACAGTATATATGGTAGCTATAGCTATATCTGAACCAAATTTGGCATACTACCTTCTAGACTAAATTCGGTCGTATGTGCCAAATTCCATCCCATTTGGACAAATATTAGACGTTTGGTGCACAATAAATGGTAAATCGGACGAAGTTATATATGGGAGCTATATCCAAATCTGAAGCGACCTCGATAAAATTTAGCAAAGGTATTTCTGAGCTGCATTTGATATATTTCCCCAAATATTGTTGTTACAGAGTGTATATTACGGCTGCGGAGGACAAAAATAAACAATCGGATGAACAATATATATGGGAAATATATAATATATAGCTATATCTGAACCGATTTCGATAAAATTTGGCATACTTATTTTCAGACCTAATTTGGTTGTATGTGCAAAATTCCATACTATTCGGGCTGATATTACACGTTTGGTGCACAATAAAAGGCAAATCGGACGAATATATATATGGGAGCTATATCTAAATTTTTACCGATTATCTCCAATTTCAATAGGGTTCATCCTTGGGCCAAACAAATGTTGTTTGCAAAATTTCATCTCAATCGGATAATAAATGCGACCTGCATTGTGTTCACAAGAATACATGGACAGACGGACGGACGGACAGACAGACGGACTGACATGCATAAATCAACTCAGAAAGTGATTCTATGCAGATCATCAAAAGGAACTATGGGTCTATCTCGTTTCCTTTTGCCTGTTACAAACAAATGCACAAAGACATAATACCCTGACCACCTTGTGGTGTATGGTATAAAAAGTTAAGTTCGGCGGGGCCGAACTTTTAATAGCATCCACCATTAGGGATTTTATATTTACAAATTTAGTTTTTCTTTCACTTTCTATATAATTTTTCTAAGGTACCGATTTAAAATTGGAACAAGTAAAAAAGCAGCTAAGTTTTCCCGGGCTGAACTTTTAATATCCTCCGTTATATGGGGACTAAACGAAGACTTCATTTTTGTCATAGGCTGTAGTACCCATTATGAACTTCAAATACGAAATTTTAAACAGTTCCAGTGAATAATGTCGCTAAAATCAGTAATATACCGAGTATCAGGCGGTACCGTCAGATGGGGCTATACGAAGACGTGGACCTTCATACGAAATTTTTTGCCGTATGTTGAAATAATTCCGGTAAATAATGCAGCTATACGAAAACGGGCTATGACCCGTTTACGAATTTAACCTGCCTACTGATAAACTATGCATGTATGCAAAACTTTAGCTTTCTATCTCAATTCGTTCGAAAGCGTGATTACAACAGAGAGGCACATGGACATCGCTAGATCGTCTTAGAATTTTACGCTGATCCAGAATATATATAGTTTGTAGGGTCTAGGTTGATGTCAATAAATTTTCAAATTTAAATGTTGTACTTCTCCCTTTAATATGAGCTTACAGCTGGCAAGAAATTTAGATTTATTTCCGATCACAAATTTTGTAATTTTCACGAGGGCATACAAGTCAAGGGAGAATATGAAAACTGTAATATTAATCTCAAAAGTCATGTAGGCTTGATTATGGAATGGTTGAATTTTGTTTCAAAGTATTATTGTGCGACAGCTAGGAAATTATGATGATCGGCTTGTTTTGCTGTTATAGTGGTAGAAGATTGTCATCCCAATTTTTTAGTCGAATTGGCCTCAATTTCATTGTTAAAAATTGTCAGCGCAAGATGTCTTCATATACATTTCGAGTCGATCCGGCGATGTCCATCCATCCGTCTGTTTGGCTTGTGCACACGAAAATTGTAGAAGAAGTATCCGATTTGGTCCAAACTTGGTACATCGTAATATTTTTGTCAAACTTAGAACGAGTTCGAACCTCCCACTCTAAAGATGGAAATTTTGAAAAAAATAGATTTTCTGCACACAAAGAGAAATGATAATCCGATTTTGCTCCGACTTTGCAAATCCTAATATTTGCCTCAGTTCTCGGTCAAGTGCAAAAATGGATCCACTCCATCAAGTGCTTTCCCCACAAAATGTCAACATTTTTAATAATTACAACTCTTAATAAATGTGATGTAAGAATCCGATTGTCTTAAAATTTCACACATTCCAGTATTTTTTGTAAACTCAAGATTTGGTGCTAAGATGGAATATATCGATCCACTCCTTCTGGTCCCTCCCCCACAAAAAATATTTCCATCAATACAGGATTTGTTATAAAGACGGTAGAGATCGGACCATTCCTTCTGGTACCTCTCCTACAAAGGGCCAAAATTTTGAATAGCCATGAAGGTCATAAAACGCAAAATAAACATCAGGTTCTCTTTATATTTCATACATCCCATTATTTCTACGAACACAAGATCTGTTGTGAAGATGGGATGGGAAATTAACATCCGATTCCATTCCAGACTTGGTACATCTCAATATTTCCATCAACACAAGATCTGTTATAAAGATGGTAGATATCGAACCATTTCTTTTGCTTTTTGTCACATATTCAAGATTTTGAAAAACAAAACGCTCAAAGAAAACGAAATAAGCATCGAACTCTCCTCAAATTTCACACATACAAACATTTTTGCTAACACAAGATCTGTTATGAAGATGATATATATCTGCGAACCCCTTCTGGTACCTCACCCACAAAGGGTTACAATTTTCAATACTTTCATCTGTCATAACTTGCAAAACAATTCAACGATTCTTTATAGCTTGCTATATCTAAATATTTCTCTCGACCGGAAGCCTGAGATGAATTTGGAATGTATGATTTCTCATAAATTGGATATAAATGTTCGATTTGCCCATTCCAATATTTTTATATGTATTAGAAAATGGAATACTACTGCATGAATAAGGAAAACTTCTGTCGACTATACCTGGTACCACACGCACATGTTAACATTTTCTAAAAATTATCACCTGTGTCATGTAAAGTGAAGTGAATATTTATATCGTATTTATTTAGGTGCGATACGAAATAGACAATATTGGCCCATTACTTCGGAACCCACTCAATAAAGGGTCAACAGTTTGAATTATCATAACAGAAATCAAAATATGTTTAAATAATCGAACATTAGCTTTTAGTCCTAAAGACTGACATAAAATAAAACGACATTCGAGGATTATACTAGAACTTGCAGCACGGGGGATTTAAAATCTTTGTTTAATCCATGTTAAAATTAAAAGGTAAAGTAATTTCAAATAAGCATGCCCATCTTTGTATTTTCTGTAATTTATCTTGTCAAATTTTACTGCATCGAAAAGGTGTTCTATCTCTGGTTTGTGGACAATGAGATTTTGTCACAGGTGAACATTTTTTTCACAAAAAAAACATTTAAACATTATGACTTTAAAATGTTTTGTAAAAAAAAAAAATATGCCGATCGTCATGCGTAAATATTTTAGTTTTGTTATAGTATTTTTATATTTTATATTTTAGTTTTGTTATAGTACCTGCAAGAATCTCCTTGTTTTGCAACTTTTTTTTCGATATCATAAAGAAAAATCGGTTATAGTTGTATACAATTTTTACATTCTTGCACTTCTGGAACAGAATATTTATTTAAAAACTGACATGGTCAAAAACTTCAGAAAAGGGGTTGCCAGGGTAGCATTCGATTTAGCAGATGATTATCACAAAATTAGGAAATATTTTCGTATTTTTTGGGAACTTTGATACAAATATTTTTTTATATAAAATAAAAATATGGATTTCATGGCTTTAGAGACTTTCAGTAAAAATAGATGAAAATACTTTTGACTTTAATGTCATCCTTCTAAAAGGATGCTTAGTAGGAGTCTTTTGCATAAACTCACATGAAATACGGCTTTAGCTCTAAGATGCGTTTAGGTAAGACTTAGACATTTAATATCGTGGAATTTTATGACATTTTTAAAGTGACTTCATGTAACTCGAAGCAAGCTTATTGACCTGAAATGTGCGCTGAAAAAAGGATACCTGGAGCATTAGCATATTGAAGACAATATTTTGAAAGTTTCCCACCTAATTTCGGCAACATTTTTCGAATAGGTCAATTATTTGAAATTAAATAAAATTATTAGTTCAGGTCTACGTTTGATAGATTTCATCGACAGATATTGACTGTACCCTCCACCATACATAGCATATTAAGATCGTTATTCCGTTTGTAACTCATGGAAATAATAATTTTAGACCATATATATTATTATATATTCTTGATCATAGAACAGTGTTGGCTATTTTGTTCGGTATACTATAGTATTTTGTTGTTGCAAAATGGTCAGGCTTAATCCCTAGGCATTCCCTGCCTTACCCCCTGGTTAAATAAACAAACGTTGTTTTTATAAAAACAACAATAAAGGGATTAAATATAAAATTCTAAATAGTAAAATTCTGAGACGATTTAGCCCTGTCCTGTCAAAACGAATTAAGATAGGAAGGTAAAATTTTGCAGAAATCAGTCTATTATGTGCAGGCAGGTTAAGTTCGAGAATAAGCTATATCGGTCCACGATATCGAATGGCCTCCATATAACGGAAACCCACCCCCTCCCCAATTTTCAGTATTTTGATGATTTTAGGCACATTTTTCAATGACATTCTCTGAAATTCTACTCGAGGAGTTCTCTGTGAGTACTTTACTCCCTGGAAGAGAATGAGAGAGGAAGAGGTCTAGGTTTAGTACAACACCCGTATAACGCTACACCGAGGTATTCGGTATTTCCAGAATTTTCGCGACATTTTTCACTGGAATTTCGTCAAATTTGAAGTTCGAAATGAATACTACCTATGACGGAAAATTGTCTATGCAGGTCCACGTCTTACTATAGCCCCCATACAACGGTGCCTGCCTTTATTCGGTATTTTGATGATATTAGCGACATTATTCATCGGAATTGTTTCGAATTTCATATTTGAAGTTCGGATTCGTTACTACAGCCTATGAAAGAAAATTACTTATCCAGCACCACGTCTTCGTAGATCCCCCATATAAAGAGTTCTATTTGAGCGGTAGTTTTCGACGGATTTTTTTTTTTTTTTTGAAAATTTTCAAGGAGTAGGGTATAAAAAGTTTGCCCCGGCAGTTTTACTTGACATTGAAAACTTACATTGTTCGGAAATTAAATATATTTTTCTGCATCTAAACAAACGTATCCAGAAAATGTATATAGCTTATGTTACTTTCAGTTCACCAGTAGCATACTGTGAAAATGTCGGAAAAATCCGGTCAACGGTCCAGATCTCTGCTCTACAATATTAATATTGTAAGTGCCGAAATTTTGAACAAATCAAAACACTCCAGTAGTAAAAATTCCCACGAAATCATTTTAGTGGTCTTTGCGTGATCGAGACGCAAACAAACCAACTAAAATACGAACATTGGTTTATTTTACCAAATAATTACATTAAATGTTTAATAAATTATATATATTTTTTTTTTTGAAATTATAAAACAATCACTTCCATTGCTTTTGAATTACAAATAAATTTTCGTCAAACATTTCTTGGATTTTGTTTAACATTTTTTTCATTCACAATTCCATAGCAACGACTTCGAGACAAAAATAGTATCTTCTCATAAATATTTACTAACTGACCTGATAAAATAAAACATATCTTTGTATGTTAATATGAATTTTTGCAAAATTTTTAGAAATAACTGTAAAATCAAATTTCGCGAATACCAGCGTGATCTTCTTTGCTATTCCAACGAACAAAACCAAAACAAAAATATTAACAACACCAATTCTCCCTAGAAATTGTATCAATAATTTAGCATATCAATTGCCTATCTTGTTCTCGGTAGCAGACGCCTCTAGTTTAGATGCTGCGAGATATGCAAATAGGCAGGTGGTTTGCCATTCTACGTATTTTGCGAACTTTGTTGATTGGACATTTTCGCAAGAAATTTATATGCAAAAATATTTTTTGGGTCATCGATGTTAATGTTGTCTAAAGTTCGGGTCGTCTTGGGCTTGGGACGCAGGGAAAGCCAGCGAGGTAATGCTATGCAAAGAAATTCCGACGCTTGCAAAAAAGTGTGCGAATTTATGAAATTGACCGGGCGGGCGTGTCAAAAGAACTATCCATTGTTGTTGGCCCTACAAGTCGGCCGAAGTAGCAGAAACATATAAAATCCGAGGTCGCCGTTCAGAATGGCATCAGTTGTGTTCTGGCAATTTTGTGCATAGCCATACAAATAGCAGAAGCACAAGGACACTTTTGTATTGTGAACTCTTCCACACTTCAAATTCCAAAATGCGTTTAGGCCTCCTCCTGGTGGTTCTGACCGCTCTGGTTTTCCAGTCAGCCTGTAAGTTGTTGAACTTTGCACTCACTCTTTACAAACTCAAATTAACATGATCATCCGCTTATTCTCTTTCCAGATGGTCGTGACTTGGAACGCACCAAAAATGGTTACCGACTATACCGGGGCATTAACCGCTCAGCTGGTCTCTCTGATGACCAAGGCGAAGCTCGCGGTGATATTATGCAGTTGTTGGGCAAAGGTACCACTACCACTGAAGCTCCCGTAGCCACTCCACCACCACCACCCAAGACTCCTCCACCACCACCAAAGACACCACCTCCACCACCGAAGACTCCTCCTCCACCACCACCACCTCCACCACCACCACCACCTCCTCCACCACCACCACCTCCACCACCGCCGCCACCACCACCAACAACAACTGCCAGAGCTGGTGATTTCAATGGTCAGGGCGCTGCCAGAGCTGGTGAATTCAATGGTCAACTCGCTGCCAGAAAGGTCACCGATAATGACAACGACGATTCGGAGGATAACGAAGTCGCTGATGAAGAAGACTTCCGCAGACACAAAATGAATTTCGACGATGATGAAGACGAGGACGACGATGAAGAATTCGATGATGAGGATGACGAAGACTACAACAAAAAGGATAAGCAGCTCAGTTTCGAGGATGATGATGATGAAGACGACGATGATGATCGCCTTGAAAAATTTAGAGATGACAACCAACTCAACAACAGGAGACGGGGCAACCAAATGACCAACCGCAAGGAAATCCGCCGCGTTGTCAACAGACAATTGAACAAACTCAAGGAAGAAAACAAAAAACGGGCTCGCAGAAATTTTCGTAGACGACTCCGTCGTACTCGTCGCAGGCAAAAGAAGCGTCAAAGGCGCAGGCGTTTGAGGCGCAGACGCAGGTCCATGAAGAAGCGTCGCCGTGCAATGCGCCGTCGCCGCAAGAGTTTGAGACGTAGAAGACTTCGCCGCAATCGTCGTACATCACAAACAAGTCGTCGTCGTAGACGTCGCAACCGCAACCGCCAAACCACAAGTCGCAGACGCCGCATTCGCAACAACCGTTACCGTAGACGCAGTCGCAGGAGGCTCATTCGTCGTTTGACACGTGGCCGACGCAGGGTTCGCGTTATTTAGATGTGAACAAAAACGGACGAGACAAACATATTCTGAATAAAGGCTATGAACAAATTTATGAGTGAAAAAAAGAAATTCAAGGTTTTTTAATTTGTTATTCCAAATCAAGACAGGGATCAAGGGTGGGAAAATTAAAAAAAGATCGAACTAATATGGGCTGTCCACAAGCCAATCAATATTGCAAAGTAAAAAAGAAATTAACATTCAGGAACTGAAAATATAATAAGTGCATTTGGGGCTACTAGGCTACTCCAAACCGAGGCTGAACATATCCTATGAGAGTATGAAAGACCCTCATTTCCGTGAAGCAAGTCCAGCTCATTCAGCCTGGAAAGGGCGGCTGGTGGCAAATACTTTGGATCTCGTAGTTTGTCTACATCCTGAGAGCACATTATTATACCCTCAACGATGCTGGCATTTGTTTAAGAATGCCAGTCCAGTCCACGTAATAAAGACCTTATTCTATCTACAGGTCGCTGATCTGCATAAAGGAATGGGTTCTATAGGAGCCCAGACAAGAGAAAAGTATTTTCCTTTCCCACAATCATAGCCTTTCCGTCTTGTGAGACGAAATATCAATCCAGACGGGGAAATCATAGGTGACGATAATCTCCTGCCGTTCGATCAAGGACCTAACCTGTTGGGAAAGACCACCCCTTATTCTTATAATTCCACTGTATCTGAAAAACAGACGTTTGACCAATGACAGATTGGTATTTATATCATGAATACGATCGAAGCTCTCCAAAAATACAGCGCTTAAATATCCCATATTATCCGAAGCAGAAACCTGATCCCAACAAATCCAGATAACGTATAGAATAAGGGTATCAATGTCCGGCCGACCATGACAGGCTCTAGCACAACATTTAGTTACATTTAATTTTAGGCGCCATTTACCGAAGTACCGATGGAGAGCATCGTGGTACTTATTAGCGCTATAGTTCCGCACTTTCTATCGAAGCCATTGCCATCAATGCTACAAGACATAAAACCGCAGAATGCTCCCTGTGGACGAGCAACCTCTGTTAGGATCCTTTGTCATGTAAGCTTTCAAAACGCCGGTACGCGTTTTATCTATTTAAAGCCGCACTTTTTATATCTTCCGCCATGAAAAGGAGGGTAAATATTAAAAATTCGTCATAGACCCCATAAAGTAGATATATTCATAACCAACATACAATTCTAAGTCGATTTAATGATGCCCGTCTGCCTGTCGAAATCACGATACAGCCCACATTATATGACGTAGAGCTTCAAAATTTAGCAGAACAATTTGTATTATGTCTAGGATGGAAATGAGATATATCGGTCCACTTTTTGATATAGCTGCGGAACATCCCGATATTCGGCATTTTGATGGTTCCAACTGTTCCACGAATTTATCTAAAAATTGATGTTTATGATTCATAATGTGTTGTAGCTCCGGTGGCGAAACATTGTATGTATAAGTCCAAGTTTTTGTATAGCCTACATACAACGGTACCTCACGATATTCGGTATTTTGTTGGATTTTGCCATTCGATTTGTGTGAAATTTGGTCTTTGCCCTTCATTATGGGTTCTACAACCAGTGTCAAAACATTTCCATATTGGTCAACTGATTCCATACAATGGTTCGGTATTTAATATTTGGTATATAGACCGATATTCGGTATTTTGATAATCCTAGTCACATTTACTCACAAAATTATGTCAAATTTGGTATTTAAGACTCGCAAGAGATTACAATCTTTGTAACATAAAATTGTCTGTATGATATGGTATTACTGAAATTTTATTATATTTTCCAAAAAAATGCATTACAAGTTATTATGTCGATTTTTGATTATTTCTTTAATAACCTTTAAAAATGTTATTTTAACGTTCCGTATCGTCCAATTTTATGATTTGCATCACATAGGCCAACTGAATTCGCATTTCTCTTAGGTGCTGTGAACGTTTCAACACATATTCGAATTTTCATTAAATCATCATCAAATAGTGATATCTTTCTCTAGCTTCCCACTCTCAAACTTTTTCGGAGTACTTTTGAACATTCGCTTTTGAAATTTTACCATGAAAATCAAACACAGTAAATTTTTTTAATTTATATATTTATTTTTTTTTTTTTTGTGAATTCAAACATACTTAATGTGCGATCAAACAACGTTTATTTTCATAAATTCATTCAAGCCTCTATGAATCAATTATCAACATTTTATGAATTAATTATGGCGAATACATCAACACTTAACAGATACCTAACAGTACTTTTTTCAAAAAATGCAAATCAGCAGATACATGCCTATGTCTTAAAAAAACAATCTTAAGCTGTCGTGTTTGGTGGACAGTAAACCCTAATAAATGGAAATGGTAATTCAAGTTTTAGATGACTTTATAGTTTGTCTTAAAATTAGCTTTAGATGTAAATAATAATTTTTACAGCAGATAGTTAACATAAGCGAATTAAGATTTTAAGGGATAGAAATCAACGCGTTTGATATCGCTATCTCACCACGGAAGGAGCATCCTTCGGGAATAAATGAACCCCGCCGGCGATATTTTTAAGCATGACTAAATAGCGCAATGGTAGCTTGTAATGCTTTTATTTGATCTTCACTCCATAATGGATAATTCTGCTTATTTACGTACCCATTGAGCTAAAAATGAACTGACCGTATAATAGAATGAGCGCGCTAACCACATGCGTGAGCTGTTTAAACCAGTGTTGTCAAAAATACAATAGCTAAAAATTCACCCTTTTATATTATCAAGGCTATATAAAAGAATAAGAAGTAGAAAAGTAGCTAAGTTCGGCCGGGCCGAACTTTTAATACCCTCCACCATTTAGAAGGAACTTGAAAATTTTCAAAAAAAAAAATAAAAAAATCAGAAAACTACCACTTAAATGAAACCGTTATATGGGTACTATTCGAAGACGTAGACCTGCATACGAATTTTTTGCCATAAGTTGTAGTACCCATTAAGATCTTTCAATACGAAATTTAAAACGATTCCGGTGAATAATGTTGCTGAAATCGTCAAAATACCGACTATCGGGAGGTACCGTTATATGGGTGCTATACGAAGTCATAAACCTGCATACAAAATTTTTGGGGTTAGGCTGTAGTACCCATTACGAACTTTAACTACGACATTTGAAATAATTCCCGTAAATAATGTCGCTAAAATTATGAAAATACCGAATATCGGGAGGTACCGTTATATGGGGGCTATACGAAGATCTAGACCTGCATACAACATTTTGCCATAGATTGTAGTACCCATTAGGATCTTTCAGTACGAAATTTAAAACAATTCCGGTGAATAATGTTGCTGAAATCATCAAAATTATATTTGGGACCATACGAAAACTTGGACCTGCATACAAATGTCGCTATTATATGGGGGCTATACGAAAACGTTACAAACCTAACCTGCCTACTGGTAAACTATGCATGTATGCAGCCTTTTATCTCAATTCGTTACAACAGACAGACATACTGACATCGCTAGATCATCTTAGAATTTTACGCTGATCCAGAATATATAAACTTAGTTGGGTCTATTATGAATATTTGGAGGAGTTACGAACGGAATGACAAAGTTAATAAACCCTCCATAGAATGGGGGAGGGTATAAAAAGTGTGGCTTAGGTCTCCTAAACTCTTGTGGGGTTTTGATCGCATGCTTTTAATTCTTATACCCTCCATCATATATAGTATGGAGGGTATTTTGAGCTTGTCATTCCGTTTGTAACTTTTTAAAATAGGAATTTTAGATATCACGATATATTGTATATATTCTTGATCAGCATACGATTCTATATCGATTTAGCCATGTCCGTCCTTCTATCCGTCTCCAGCTCTTTCTAGCTTCCGAACGAAATTATTGATAACAATTAGATGTATTTTAGGCCCGTAAAATTTTGGTATTGAAAATGGGGTATATCGGGCCCATATACCTGTACCCCCAGATTAATGATGTTCCGGCTGTGTTGCAATATTTTTCAACTTAATTCACTGTAAATTTTGTTCCTTATATGTAGGAAACGTCTATGGAGAGAACGGTTCATATGGCTCCAAGTTTTGGTATAGTCTCCACGATATTCGATATCATTATCCGCTGATATTCTATATTTCCAAGATTTGTGGCACATTTTTCATGGGACTTTTTTCGAATTTGGTACTTGGAGTTTGTGATGGCTACTACTTCGCATGCCAAAAAAGTATCTTAAAAGTTCCACGGCTTCGTATTGCCCCCATATAACTATGCCTCCCGATATTCTGTGTTTTCCGAATTTCAGCCAAATTATGTATTTTGAGGTTGTAATGGGTGCTCCGTCCTCTGACAGAAAATTGCCGGTACATATAGTCTTCGTAGAGTTCCTATATAACAGCACGTTTTGATTTTCGGTATTTTCACGATTTTGACCACATTTTTCACCGGAATTAATTCAATTTTAGAATTTGGGCTTCGCATGTGTTCTACTTCCTGACGGAAAATTACATATGCAGTTACGGCTACGTCTAGCGCCGATATAATGCTACCTCCTTATATTCTTAATACTGATGATTTTAGCGATATTATTCAAAGGAATTATTTTAAATTTGGTATTTATTTTGACAATTGGCATTATATTCTCTGATAGAAATTTATATACATAGACTTAGCTTTACGATATTGGGTATTATGATGATTCGTATCACTCTTTTGACGTATTTAATCCAAATTTGTTATTTGGAGCAAGTAATGAGTACAACTTCCTACATGAGAAAATTACTTATGAAGGTCCATATATGGTAACTTCCGATATTCCGTATTTTGCCGATTTTTGCCACATTTTTTAAGAATATTATCTCAAAATTATTATTTCGAGTTCGCAATATACCTTCTCTGACAGATAATTGTCAATGCAAGCCTAAGCTTCTGTTTAGTTCCAATGTAACTCTCCCATCCGAAATTCGTTTTTTTGATAATTTTAGAGGCATTTTTTTTTACATTTTCCAAATTTCTTCCAAATGTTGTAGGGAAAAAAAAAATCGACCCTACCAAACTTAGCTAATTTTTTACTTGTAAGCTCTAAATTCGTAATATGGTGTATTTTTCCTATAAGCAATCGATAATAATTGCTAACTCTGTCGTTAACAATTTATAGAACCTTCCACCCGTTTTTATCAAATTTATTATTCCGCGTCAGAAATTGTGATCAGTCTTATTTACTCAACAATATTTACTTAGGTACTTTGTGTTTTATATATAACTAGCTGAACCCGGTGCGCGTCGCTACCCCTTTTGATTCTATATGCATTCAAAATTTTATTTACTTTATTTACTTAATTAAAAAAAATATTGCACTACTTTAATATGTTAATAAACAAAGTCATTAAAAAATCAGTGCATACAGGAAGGGTTTGTCCTTTGGATTCATTTATTTCATAGCAAGTACCAAGCGTGCAGAAAACTGCAATTTTTGAAGTTGAATGGCATTTATATTGCAATTAGTGAATTCGATGTAGCAACATAATTCCCCGTAATAAGCGTATTTCAAATAAATTGTTGTGTTGTTTTTTAGTGTTAGCCTAAGGCGTTGTGGGTAAATGGTTCTTATTAAAATCATATCCCAATCTGATCCGATTTAAATATAATTTTAAAAAATTTTCTTTTACACCAAATTCCGCCACAACTTTCATATTTCATTGAAATTGGTGCCTCAAATATGTAAAATCGGCCGGAATATATATAGATATGAGAGCTATATCCAAATCTTAAGTAATTTCCAATAATTTATCACATTTATTATTATAACCGAATTCCGCCACACATTCTGAATTTCATTGGAATCGGTCATATATATCGTGTTTGGTGCATAAAATACATGAGATCGGTCGAAAATATATATGAGAGCTATATCCAAATCTGAACCGATTTTAATATAATTTGGCTAATTTATTTTCTAATCAAAATCCCGTCACACATTCCAAATTTCATTGGAATCGAACATACATATCGTGTTTGGTGCATCAAATAAAGGAAATCGGTTGAAGATATATATGGGAGCTATATCCAAATCTGAACCGATTTCTATATAATTTGACAAATGTATATTCGTTTTAATTTCCGCTACACATTCCAAATTTCATTGAAATTAGAGATACATAGCGTGTTTGGTGCATCAAATACATGAAATCGGTCGAAAATATATATGGGAGCTATATCCAAATCTGAACCGATTTTAATATAATTTGACAAATTTATTTTTGCTCCCAATTTTGTTACTTATTTTAAATTTCATTGAAATTGGATATACATATCGTGTTTGGTCCACCAAATACATGAAATCGGCCGAATATGTATATGGGAGCTATTTCCAAATCTGAACCGATTTCAATATAATTTGAAAAATGTATTTTCGGTTCAAATCCCGTTAAACATTCCAAATTTCATTGGAATCGAACATTCATATCGTGTTTGAGGCATCAAATGAACGAAATCGGTCGAAAATATATATGGAAGCTATATCCAAATCTGAACCGATTTCAATATAATTTGGGAAATCAATTTTTTAGATAAAACCCATCACACGTTTCAAATTTCATTGAAATTTGGGATACATAGCGTGTTTGGTGCATCAAATGCTTGAAATCGGCCGAGAATATATATGTGGGAGCTATATCCAAATCTTAACTAATTTCCAATTAATTTGTCACATTTATTGTTGTAACCAAATTCCGCCACACATTCTGAATTTCATTGGAATCGGTCATATATATCGTGTTTGGTGCATAATATGTATGAAATCGGCCGAAATATATATGTTAGCTATATCCAAACCTCAACTGATTTCAATATAATTTGGCAATTTTTGCTGGTGCCAGATTTTGTCTCTCTCGCTTTGGGTGCATCAAATATGTGAAATCGACTGAGTATATATTTGGGAGCTATAATCACATCTGAGCGTATTTGAATATAATTTGTAAAATTTATTTTTGTACCAAATTTAGCCACTCATGCCGAATTTCGTTGGAATCGGTAATACGTATCGTGTTTTGTGCATCAAATATGTGAAATCGGCGGAAAATGTATATGGGAGCTATATCCAAATCTGAACCGACTTCAATTTAATTTTACAAATTTTATTTTACATTTTGGCTCCCAATTCCGTTACTTATTTTAAATTTCATTACAATTGGAAATACGTCGTGTTTGGTCCACCAAATACATGAAATCGGCCGAAAATGTATATGGGAGCTATATCCAAATCTGAACCGATTTCAATATAATTTGGGAAATCAATTTTTTAGATAAAATCTATCACACGTTTCAAATTTCATTGAAATTGGGGATACATAGCGTGTTTGGTGCATCAAATGCTTGAAGTCGGCCGAAAATATATATGGGAGCTATATCCAAATCTGAACCGATTTTAATATAATTTGACAAATTTATATTTGTTTTAATTTCCGCTACACATTCCAAATTTCATTGAAATTAGTGATACATAGCGTGTTTGGTGCATCAAATACATGAAATCGGTCGAAAATATATATGGGAGCTATATCCAAATCTGAACCGATTTCAATTTAATTTTACAAATTCATTTTGGCTCCCAATTCCGTTACTTATTTTAAATTTCTTTACAATTGAAAATACGTCCTGTTTGGTCCACCAAATACATGAAATCGGCCGAAAATGTATATGGGAGCTATATCCAAATCTGAACCGATTTCAATATAATTAGGGAAATCAATTTTTTAGATAAAATCTATCACACGTTTCAAATTTCATTGAAATTGGGGATACATAGCGTGTTTGGTGCATCAAATGCTTGAAATCGGCCGAAAATATATATGGGAGCTATATCCAAATCTGAACCGATTTCAATATAATTTGACAAATTTATTTTCGGATTTAATCCCGTCACACATTCCAAATTTCATTGGAATCGAACATTCATATTGTGTTTGAGGCATCAAATGAACGAAATCGGTCGAAAATATATATGGGAGCTATATCCAAATCTGAACGGATTACAATATAATTTGGCAAACTTATTTTTGTTCCAAATTCCGTTACGTATTCCAAATTTGGAGACTGTATCTTCAACCAATCAATAGATATGTGCATATAAAATCTAAATTTTTGGGAGGTATCTCCGATTCTGATGCTATATCTCCAGTTCCAAGTGGAAATTCAAAAATGTATATAGCCTATGTTACTTTCAGGCGATGTTGCAGTATATATGGAAATTTTCAGGAAAATCTATTCAGCGGTTTTCGAGTCCATAAATTACAAACAAACAAACAAACAAACAAACAAACAAACATACAAACATTTTCCTCTTTTATAGATATAGATATTTATTTTATACTTATTTTTAAAACCGTTTGCATAGAATTTCAACTATTCGAAGTGTGAGAACCGTTGGAAGGAGTTCAACCCATATTTCATGCTGTGATTGACATGGACCGGTCTGGTATTTCCAAACTAATATCGTTCAACTATTTTTTGCCACAAAAAATGTAGTCTGCTCCAAATTACGAGAAAGTGTATCCAATGACTTGACAATTTTTAGATACAAAATTCAATTTGACCGTTTAGCAAATTTTCTACCTAGGGCTCCAACATGTGGAGTTATTCATGGAACTGCGAATACACATATACATGTAAATATTTCTATAATCAAAACCTACACACATACATGCTCATTGAAACTGGAAAGTGAATTGCGAATAGCTGCTGGTAGTTCAATTTCATTTGTATGTAAATGATATGATTAGAAATTGAACATCATGACGATGGCGTTAATGATGGACGGATTTGTTGCCACTACCATGACAGCAAAGAAATTTCTTTCTTTCCTTACTTCATTGGAGAAAAAATCGCTTAGAGCATTTTTGGTTTTCTTTTAAGTTCTTGATCTTGGTCTGGCTTGACTTGGCTTGGCATGGCTTTTGTGCGTAGCCCATGGCTGGTGTACTTGAAATTTCTGCTTCATTGAGACTCGATGGCTACACACATGGCCATATCCATATGTACAGAGAAATGATATTTACTTTTTGCTATCTATGGCAAATAATGGCAATAATCATTTCTGGGATCTGGATGTGTATAAAAAGACCGGGACTATCATTGAAACGGTATCAAACATCGATTTGCAATCAAAGCCTTCACTGGTTTTAGAGACACAGACGGCGACAACAATTGAAAAGTTCTTTTTGCCAACGAAAAGTAGTTTCAATTATGAAGACCTTTACTTTCACCCTGATCCTGGCAGCCAGTTTGGTGGCTGTGGCTTTTGCCGCCCCCGAACCAGAACCCGAACCAGCTAAAGGTAAGTCGGTGGCATAGAGCATGTCAGTTGTCTTGGCATGGATAATTTCAATTTCGTGTTTAATTTCAGCCAAATTCCGTGCTGCCGAAGTAATTAATGACGATAGCACCGTTGAGGTGGCCGACAATGCCGATGATGGACAACAGGCCGACGATGCTGTTGAGGGTGGCAGCAAGAAAGGCGATGGCAGCAGTGGCCGCTTGTTTATGAAGAAGTTCATGCTGTTCAAGAATATGTTTGGCCAGAAACAACCTGTGATTCCCATTATCATCACCGGAGGTGGCAACGCTCCAGTGACAACTACCACCGCCACTGGCACCACCCCACCAACCACAACCATCACATCCACCGGTACCGTTCCCACAGCTACTGGTACCATCACGGTTACACCAACTACCGGAACTGGAAATGGAGGTACCGGAGGTACTGGTGGTGCTGGCAATGATGCTGGTGCTGGAGCTGGCAAGAGAAAACGACCACTGCAACGCATCCAATTGATCGGTCGCGGATCCTATGACAACCAAGAAGCCGCCGACGATGAACCCGAAGAAGCTGCTGTTGTTGACAATCAGGAACTGGCTGCTGCTTTGGGTGCCGGTGCCGAGGAATACATTGTTACCGATCAAGAAATCAGCGGCACCTCCGATGGTCATGTTGACAACGGCTCAGCTCGCGTCAACTTGAGACGCCGTGGCTCCAAGAATGGTCGTGTTGTCAGTGTCCGTATTCCACCCAAATACCGTGGCTATTTCAAGAACGGCCAACGTGTTATCCTCAACAATGCCAATCGCAACAACAAACGTCGCGTTGTCAAGAAGCGTGTCATCCGTAAACGCAACAAGAAGAACAAGATTGTCAAACGCCGTCGTTTTGTGCCCAAGAACTAAGTGACAAAAACGTGTAGGGGAAAAAAATTCAATAGAGAAATTAACAAATAAATGATCTAGCATACATTTATACAAAGACAAAAAATATAAATGAATATTAGAAAAAGAAAAAAATGTTAATTTAATTATGTGTAAGGGGGAGGTGCATGAGAGGTAAAATTGAAAAGGAAACTAAATATTTTTTTTGACTGGTGGCAAAGAAAATTATTTACAACTTTTAATTAACATTTTTATTTCGTAATATACGCACTACTTTTGTTCAGATATTCTAATGCACGGAAAGAGAAAGGATAATTCTGATTCCACTCCAACTTTGCAAATCCTAATATTTGCATCATCTCTAGACCAGGCGCGAAAATGGGCAATATGGTCCACTCAATCGAGTTCCTCCCCCACAAAGGACCAAAATTTTTAATAATTATAACACTTAAGAATCCGAATGTCTTCAAATTACACATATCACAATATTTTTATTAACCCAAGGTCTGGTGTGAAGACGGAATAAATCGGTCCACTCTTTCTGGTACCTCCCCCATATAGAGTCAACATTTTGATCCAGGAAGCTCATAAAATGGGAAATTAACAAAGATTCCATTAAGACTTGGCAAATCTCAATATTTCTATCAACACAAGATTTATTATAAAGATGGTAGAGATCGGACCAATTTTTCTGGTACCTCCCCCGCAAAGGCCAAAATTTTGATGTAAGAATCCGAATGTCTTCAAATTACTCATATCACAATATTTTTATTAACCCAAGGTCTGGTGTGAAGATGGAATATATCGGCATACTCCTTCTGGTACCTCACCCACATAGGGTCCTGGCATGTCCTGGCATATCGCAATATTTATACCATATTTATTTAAGTCCGATACCAAATGGACAATATTGGCAGAAGTCCCAATATATAAAAATAATCGAGCATTGGCTGAGGGTATACATCTGTCGGCAAAACCGACTGATACTTTTTAACTTGTTTCTAATTGATTTGGGTAAAATTTTGAATTTTGGTTTCGGCGGAGTTTAAAACACCTCCGACAGATAATATGTAATATGAATATAATAAGAAGAGGATCTTTTATGGAGTATGGAGGCCACGAAAAGTGCTAAAATGTACTTAATTTCCAAAATTTTGTATTTGACAAACGGAATGAGCTACAATTCGGAAGTTTGGAATGGATGCTTTGATGGGGTATATGATATATGTACCAATAGACGATTTTGGAAATTCGAATTTTATGGTTCTAAATTGATACTAAACCTCTAAAATGTTATCATTTGGTATTTATTAAACGGAAAAAATTGGAATGTTATACAAGGTGTGATGAAAAACTGCAATCAAATTCAGACTGCTGTCATTTCTAAGCCACTCGTCCGACAGCTGTGAATATTATTCCAGCGACAGCTCAGTATTTTGTTTACAAGCGTACAAAAGTATTGTGGTGAGAATTTTCCAAAAACATTATTCGTGATGGAATTCAAGCGTGATAGAGTGATTTCTTTATGTTTGGCTGGAAACCACAAGTGACTATTGTTAGAGCACTCCAGCATTTAAATGTGAATAAATCTTTGTGTCTCATACCATCGATCGTTACCGTGATACTGAAAGAAAGAAAACAGCAACATCAGCAGAAATGATTCGAAATGTAAAGAAGTGACTTGATCGAAATCCGCGTCACAGTGGCCGAAAAAGCCTCATGAGCTGAACATATCGCAATATTCCATTCGGCAAATATTGAAAAATGAGCTCAGGATAAAGCCATTGAAATTCCAAAAAGTGCAAGAACTTACACCGCTTCAGAAAGAAAATATACTCAAAAGAGCTAAAGGGTTGCTTCGCTTGGGCGAAAGTGACGAACTGGAGTTCTCCTATGAGAAAACATTCGTTGTCCAGCAGTTTGTAAACAAACAAAATGATTGTGTTTACTTGCCAAAGAGATCAGCTGAAAATGTGAACCTTCGGTTGGCCACCAGAACTCAAACGCCGGTCATGGTGATGGTGTGGGCCGCCAAAACAGCCGATGGTCGCTCTCCTCATATTAATCGACCGTGGAATAAAAAAAAATGCCGAATAATATCGCGAAAAAAATCTGGAGGGTATTTTAAACATTTTGGCCGCAGACCTTGGACATTTCAACAGGACTCAACACCATCGCAATCAGCAAGCGCCACCCAAGAATGGTTACAAAATGAGGTTCCCCGCTTCATTTCCAAAGCAAAATGGCCACCAAAATCTCCGGATACCAATCCGTTGGACTATTGTGTCTGGAGTAGTTTGAAAAGCAAGGTTGGCCCTAATGGGGAAAATACCACCGGCAATGGGTCAAAATACCGCAGATCAACATTCGGACAGAGTGTGACAATTTCATTGGCCGTTTAAAGACCATAATGCGTGCCAAATGTGACCAATGCCTTTGTTGCAGTTTTTTTACCTCACCCAGTATACGGGTTGCCCATATTCGACGGACCCATGACTTTTAGGGCCCATTCCAATCAACGAGGCTTGTCCGCAGGCAACATTCTTTGCGTCAATTGAATTTTGTACGGGAAAAAATGGAAATCAATGCGAATAATCCGTTGTAAAGTGGACCGGGCCATGCCTAACTGCTGAGAACGGCGTTTTTGGGATGTTCTTGAGGACCTCTCAACACTGGCTCGTACGGCAGCGATATTCTCGGCCGATCGCCCTGGTCGACTTTTATATGGCCTCTTCGGATTAGAAAGAGCCTTAGCAGTCGAAAATTTTTCGTATAAACGCTTAATGGTGTTCTTAGAAGGCGCACTTCTCACATTTTTTAATGTTTTAGAAGCACGTTGAGTTTTCACAATTGACTTCTTCTGTTGAATGTAAATTTTGTTGAATTTCAGAGCGCTCGCGTGGCGTGTATTGGTTCATGGTAAAAATCTGCTTGGACTGACGCTTCAAACGCGGTATGTCATTAAGCGATGTGTCATCTCTGTCAAAAATTATGGCGTTGCCAGATGGGTCCGTCAAATATGGACAACCCTGTATAGGAACACGTTTTTGTATAGCTTCCATGTAACGGTACCTCCCGATATATTTGGTATTTTGATAATTTTTGACACATTTTTTCCGAATTTGTCTAAAAATATGTAATGGCACCTCCGAATATTCAGTATTTTGAACAATTTTTCAATTCGATTTTAAAATTCATTGAAAATTTTCCCAATTCAAAATAGAAGAAATAATTTCGTAGGGTGCACAATTGATTTCATCGTCTAGGGGGTATGTGGAAGGCATATATCTATTGAATACGCGACCAATACTACCTAACTTCTTTTGATATTACTATAAACTCCTTCGTCGAATTTTTCTGAACATAATTACAAACATATGGCTGTTATCTTTTCGATTCCGTATTTTTAGCATGTATTAATTACAAATATGTAACAACTACTTTGAATTCAACAAAAAAAAATTTAAAAAAAAAACGACTTTATTAAAATATCAACAATTTAAAAAGTGAGGTAAAAATAGTTTAGTTTTTATATCCTATTAAATGCATTTAAAACCACCGACTATGAGTGATTCCATTATTTACTCTACTCCATCATCACTCACTTAAGACCACCAGTCACCTCAATGGCAGCACCATTAATATACGACGATTTGTCGGATGCCAAAAATGCAATGACTTCAGCAATTTCACTCGGTTCTCCCAGGCGACCCAATGGACAACGCATCACAACTTGTTCCTTAATTTTTTCCGGTACAACAGCGACCATAGGTGTATTAATGTAGCCAGGAAGTATGGCATTGACACGAATGCCAAATTTACCGAATTCCTTTGAAGCTACTTCCGTAAACGATATCACGCCAGCCTTTGTGGCAGCATAATTAGCCTGGCCGATGTTGTTCATTTTGGCAACAATACTGGAAATGTTAACAATGCTACCACCCTGGATTTTATGTTCAATCATGGCTTTGGCGAATTGCTGTGTTACCATGAATGTACCTTTCAGATTGACGCTGTACACATCGTCGTAGTCACGTTCGGGCATTTTCAAAAGGTAACCGTCGCGTGTGATGCCCGCCGAGTTGACAACAATGGATGGCGTTGTTTGGAATTGTTCGTAGGTTTTGCCAACAGCATTGGTTACACTTTGCAGTGATGAGACATCAACTTCCAAGGGGAATATGTCTGAAAACGAAAAAACCTAGTTCATTATAATTGCATATTTTAAGGGTGACAATAATATTTTACTCCGAATAGAATATTTTTACCACTGCGTAGGATTCTGTGGCATACTTTGAGGCATAAAAGATTACATTTTCACCACATTCTCTGATAAGCCGAACAAAAGAGAGAAAAACGTGTAGAAAAAATACTCACCACGATCACCCAATTCTTTTGCCGTCTCCTCTGCCGCCTTTATGTTACGATCAGCTGCTATGACTTTGGCCCCATAATCTCTTAATAGACGACAAGTGCTGCGACCGATACCACTTCCAGCGCCTAAATAATGAATTGTTTTGTTTTAATTGATATGTCAAAGTGTTTGTTTTTTTTTGTGTCACCTGTTACAATGGCTAATTTTCCAATTAATTGTTGTGCCATAATTTTGTTGTTTTTTAATTAATCCACACGCGCAAAATTTCCAAAAACACCCACTTATGTCAAAGTCCTCGGCTACACTAAGCGGTTTGCAAAGAGAAAACTATAAAATAATAAATAAGAAGGAATCTCTTGTTTACGACCATCAGAGTTAGTAGTGTGCTTATGGGGATGTTGGGAATTCACCACGATTTATCACGGCAAATTCTATTGGGGATGTTGATTTGGGTAAATTCACCACGGTGAATTTTAATGGGGATGTTGTCTTGGGAATTGTACCACGGCAAATTCTATTGGGGATGTTGATTAGGGTAAATTCTCCACGGTGAAATATATTGGGGATGTTGTCTTTTGAAATGTACCACGGTGAAATATATTGGGGATGTTGTCTTTTGAAATGTACCACGGTGAAATATATTGGGGATGTTGTCTTTTGAAATGTACCACGGTGAATTATATTGGGGATGTTGTCGTTTGAATTGTACCACGGCAAATTATATTGGGGATGTTGTCTTTTGAATTGTACCACGTCAAATTTTATTGGGGCTGTTGGCGTTGCTAGTTTTAATATGAACTACTAGATGGCGCTAAGTTTAGCGCAGACACGATCCAAAACTGTGTATGGGATGGTGACATTTCAAGTTTTAATATTCACCATTAGCAGAGACACCCTCCGAAAAAAAAAAAATGTATTATGATCATATCGAGTGGGGCTAAAGAGATTCACCATGTGAGAAGTGAATATAGCAGAAACACATCTGAAAGAGGTAAGTATCGAAGAAAATCATTTTATCTAGATGGCTCTCAGAATGCTTTTATATAGTCAACATGCTGATTACTGCAGTCAAATGTGCTTATTAATTTATTTGAAAACATATATTTCAAGAAATCGACTTCAATAAATGTGATATATTATAGAAGAGTTTCAATTGACAAATATGCTGCAATTATTGATATTTCAGGGGTTTTAATTTCAGCATAGATGAAAATATAAATGAAAATATAGACAAAGAAATGACATCGAAAAATTCCGGAATAATCAAGTGAAATTCTTGAAAAACGATAACGAAGTCGAGTGGGTTGAACACGAAAATCAGCATGTTGGCTATGCAAAACATGATGAGATAAAAAGACAAAACTAACTTTTCGTTGTACTTGTTTTAATTTGTCTATAATTTTAGCGACTCAAAAATGTTCAGTTATTCCCATCGAAACGATATAGGCGACATCTAACGGTGAGTTCCATCCATACTATCCATAAATTATGTTGTAGCATAGACACACTCCAAAACTATTGAAATATGATCATATCGAATGGGGCTAGAGAGATCCACCATATGAGAAGTGAATATAGCAGAGACAAATTTGGTTAGTATCATAGTCAACAAGAAGATGTGTGTTCTATTATTTTGTCCAGATGGCTCTCCAGTCATTTCCCTCGAAACGATATAGGCGACATCTAACCACCAATTAATGTTGTAGCATATACACACTAAAAAAATGCTGCTGTAGCCAATCAAAGCAAATTCTTCTTGTGTGGACAGGCATTTTGATACATTATATCGATCGCTTTTTGATAGTTTTGTCGATGAAGAATTTGTTTACATTATGTAGCAATTTGAGAGAATTGAAACTGAAAGAGTTTCATGACAAACCCTGCATCAATTCGGTATTGAAGATTGAAGGGATTTGAAGAAGGAAACACCATTGTTTACATTAACTAACAATTGGATTTCTGTGAAATGGATATGAGAATTTGGGGGGAAGCGTTGTTGCAGAGTTTCATGACAAATTCTGCTTCAACGATAGATTGGAGCATGAATGAGAACATGCTTAACTATGCTCAAAATTAAAAACTCTAGTAACTCTGTAATATTGTGAAATTCGCGTTAAATATTCGTATATATAGAAGACAATTTCAAGTAAGGCTCACAGTATAAAATTAAACATTGAACGTGATATTATGGCGAACGCAGATTTAATAAACTTATTCAATTCTTTCAGTTATAAAAAAATAATAACTTTGAAAGAAATGGAGGATAACAAAGAATACAACATCCATGGCGCCTTTAGAACAAATACAAAATATGGGGAAAGAATTGTGCTGAAAATTAATGATGCTATCCTCTATTTGCCGTCAAGATTCCTCTCGCTGGCGGATGAATACATAAAAGAAATAGCTGGTGGGGGTTATTCTGTGACGAAAACTGTGTTGAAAGATGGAAGCGGAAAGAGTCTTTACAAACTAGAATTAAAACATTTGGATCAACCAGATTATTTTTATCAACCATATTTAACATAAACTGAAAAGTAAATAAATATTTTGTTTGAAACTAAAAATTGCAAGCTGTTTTCATTTTAATGTGTGCAGAGAAATATTTCAGTTTATTAGTGAAGCTTTAGAAAGGAAGATGTCTCTTCTTAATAAGGAAGACGAACGCTTAAAAACCTTTGCTCGCTGGCCTTTAAATTATCCAGATCCCAAGACAATGGCTGCAGTAGGACTTTATTATACTGGAGTAGGAGATATTACCAGATGTTATTTTTGTAAAGTAAACATTCATAGTTGGGATCAAACTGATTGTCCTGTTACTGAGCATTCAAGGTTGACATATCGTTGCCCATTACTGGAAGGGTGTGAAACAACTAATGTCCCAACTATTTCAAAAAATTGGAATTGTACACCTTCTGAAATTGGTGTAGATGTTTGTGGTCGTGGAGCGAGTAAATGTTCACCCATTTTCTTATTATTGTTCACTTTCATTACCTTTAATGCTTTAAATAAAGTTTTATGCAAATAATACAGTTGCTTGTTTTTATTTATTAACTTTATTAATTTCATCGTCTAGTATGTAGCCAAGTTCTTTCCAGTTTTGTTCAATGAATACAAATATCTTAAATATATTATTTACGGCACACTTAAATCTAGTGTCCAAATGTATAGGACAGTTTGTAAAATAATTTTGGCAAGCTCGAAGTTTCATATTATTTTCTAAATTTATAATGGTAGAATGAATATATTTCTGTAAAAAGATTTTCTTTTCTTGTCCAACAACAAAAATATATTGATAATTGTTCAATGGTGTAAGAGCTTTCTCGACATCATTATAATTTTTTTCTCCATCTGTCCAATCTAAGCCATTCACATGTGTCTTGGTGTAGGCATTTGTTCTGCATGCTTCCCCAGTAAGTTCTTTTATATTAAAAGGTGGACGAAACAAAAAATAATGTGGAACAACAGAAGCACCACACATATATGATAGTTCCTTCACGAAAATACTCTTGTGGTTTCCATGGCAATATTGAAAATCAACCAGTGCAATATCCGATCTATTGATTTCAATCATCTTCTTAGGAAAGTTGAATTTGAATGGAGGGGATATCATCGATGTTGGAGTATTTATAAAATTTTGTTCATGTCCAATAAAAACTTTAAACAAAGATGTCCACAATTGTATGTATGAAATCGTTGATCTCTTTTATAATTGTATGTAATAGCTGGTCCCAAATAGCGTAAAACTTCTATCGGGGGTTGAAGATTACCGAAACTGTCGTAATAGTCGATATTATTATTGATTTTATTATATGCCACCCAATGCGTGCCAGGTCCACTGCTAACATCCAAATTTATGATACCACATTCAATTCGATGTGGTTTCTTAGGTAGATTATCACGCATATAAACACCTCTAAAGTGAGGTATATATTTTTTCCCAAAAAAACTAATATTTACATCGGTTAGAGGACCTTTGGGTAGCTGCTTAATTAGTTTTTTGGAGTTTTATTTTCATCAACATAAATTCCATAGCCCTTTTTATATGGTTTGAGATAGAGACCTTTACCCATAGCTATAGCTTCTATTGTTTTGTTATGTCTGGTTTGTTCATCCAACTCTTGTTTGGCTTTTTTTGCATTTAAAACGGCATTGGTAATTGCTGAACTACCCGATGCTAAGGCTCCCAATGCTCCTAATCCAGTTAGAATGGGAATGAGAGGAAGAAATCCACCTCTTTTGGGCACGCTTATTACTCGCGGTATAACGACCTTTGATTTTTTTCCTCGAAACGTCTTTTGTATTTCATGTCTAGCTATTTTTATGGCTTCATCAATATCAGTTGGTTTTTTGCTTTTAAGGGAACTTGTAGCTTTTTTTAAAGCGTTTTTAAAAAGTTGTTGACCCAATATTTGTTTGGGGTTTTTATTACCCATGCCTAGCTTTGTCTTAGCCTTCATTATGTTAGTTACAAGATATGCGCTAATTTTTTCTCCAATGTTACTATTTTTCGATTTTACTCGCTCCCAAGCCCGTTCAGTTAGTTCACGATCAGCAATGTGACGTTGTTCAATATCTTTATTTTGTGAATAGGCAATATCGTGTGCTCTACACGCTGCATCTAATGGATTAATACCTTGATCTCCTCTTTGAATACGTTTTTCTAGCTTTGTTCCAGGTCCACAAAATTGATATCCTGGTAAATGAAGTTCAACGGGTAAAGAGTTAATCAACTTATTTACCAGTCCTCCTCCTTGAACGTGTTTCTTTCTAATAAATCGCTTCGTGTTGTAAACAATCATTTTATACTTTTTAGCGGGACGCTGAACGAAAGAAATATCGATATTTGATTATATTATAAATATGAATGTTTTCTTAAAACTACTCATTAGTTTAAATCATGAGATTACTGGAACAACAAGCTAAAATAATTGTTCAAAATGTGGATTTTATGCAAAGAAAGACCCCTCGACATAGTACTTTGCTGCCTGATTCTATACGAGCCTTAATAGTAGGACCATCAAATTGTGGAAAGACTAATGTGATGCTTAGTTTGATAGAAAGCCCCAATGGATTAAAATTTGAAAATGTTTACATTTACTCAAAATCGCTGTATCAGACAAAATATGAGTACCTAAAGAAACTGATATCCACTATAAAGGGGATGAGATTGTATACATTTAATAACAATGACGATGTTATACAAACGGACGAAATAAAGCCAAACTCAATCATGATTTTTGATGATGTTGCATGCGATAAACAAAACAACATTAAAAATTACTTCAGTATGGGGCGACATAAGAATGTTGATTCGTTTTATTTGTGTCAAACATACACACGTATACCAAAACATTTATTGCGTGATAATGCGAATTTTATAATCGTGTTTAAACAAGATGATCTGAATTTAAGACATATATTTAATGATCACGTCGGATGTGACATTAGTTTTGAAGATTTCAAAAAAATTTGTCATGAATGCTGGAAGGAAAAGTATGGATTTCTAACGATTTCCAAGGATGACGAAATTCACTCTGGAAGATACAGAAAAGGCTTTCATATATTTATTCAACCTTAATATTATTTAATGTATTTGCAAATGTTAATTTATATTAGTGCACCTACAGCCATGGAGGAGGAAATGCTGAAACGGCTTGTTAAGTCCAGAAATGTCTTGAAAAAGAAATTTCAAAGCATTAAAATGGGTGAAGAAGCTAAAACTACAGAATTGAAAAATACTTTCAAACCAATAACGGAGCCAATAAACAAACTACTAAAGCTTTCAACTGAAAATACTTCCAAAATGATTATGCCTAAGAAAGAGAAAATGGAAATGTACAGAGATTCTATTATTACAAGTACACCCCTTAAGAATTATAAACCAGATGTTAAGTTAGATTCCAATGCATTGGAGGGGTTAAAGCATAAAGTAGATTACACACAAAATTTCGATTCCTTTAATACATCACAAGACGACGACAAATTTTATTCCAACAATGAGGAACCTATGAATCTATCATTCTTGAAGAAAATTAAAAAACTAGATGTAGTCTATGGTCCACACAAAGATAACAATGGAGAATGGAGATTTGGGGACCAACCACTCAAAATAAGCAATGAAAAGATTATGATTGGAAATAAAAATTGGGCATTAACACCCGGTTTGTTTGAACTGTTGTTTTATCAAGACCCCAAGAACTATGATCATACAGAACTCGATATTTACAAAACAATATTATTAGACACAAATGCGCATAAAATAAACTATGAATCTAATGGACGAACAAAGTCCAACAGGGGACAAAAATATAAGAAAATAATAAAAAATATAATAGAGGATACTCACAGCGGCAAAGGCTTACTGACAATAAATCCTGGTAAACCCAACTATATATACTGGGACGATCCCAACGAATTGATAGAACGATTAAAGCTGTTGTTGGCATCACAACAAGCCGGAAACAATAACCATACTAATGAAATTGTTTCTATTATCGAGGAACTGCGAGAAGGAAATATAATATATTAAATAATACTCTCAAGGAGCATACAACATATGACTGTTGACAAGTTTGGACATCATTACAATCAAAAAAATCAATCAATAGCAGTGAGAGAAAATGTTTCGAGATTATTGGGAGTCAATATTGATGAAGATAACAACCTTAACGTGCAAAATAAAAAGATTAGGAATGTTGCATCTCCAGCAGAAGGAGCGGATGCGGTCAACCAAGCATACGTACATACGCAAATCAAGCACATTCAAGAAATTTTAAAGAAAAATTTCATTCAAGAGTGCACCTTCCTAAGAGAAGAAATATCACAACTCAAACGTTCACAAAACGAAATATTTAAAGCCTTATCGCAAGCTCCATTCAACTCACCAGCTTTAATATATCATACCGAATAAAACAATGGAAAAGCGGGGTTTGGTAAATGAACTTCATCATCAAGCACGAAAAAACTTTCCAAGACGAAGGGTTATTACAAAGGGTATTGATGATCTCTGGCAAGCAGATTTAGTTGAAATGGGCAGTTACTCAAAAGCAAACAAGGGGTTCCGATTTTTGTTAACTGTCATCGATACATTTTCGAAATTCGCATGGTGTGAAGCCCTTAAAACAAAAACGGCAACGGATGTTTCTATGGCTTTTGAAAAAATCTTACAAAGAGGAAGAATTCCAAAAAATTTGCAAACCGATGATGGAAAAGAATTTTTCAACACAGATTTTAAAAAACTAATGCAGAAATATTCCATAAACCACTACTCCACATATAGTGTATTGAAGGCCTCAATTGTTGAGCGTTTTAATAGAACTTTGAAGTCGCTAATGTGGAAGGAGTTCAGTTATAATGGGAATTATCTATGGATTGATGTTATAGAGAATTGGTTAAACAATACAATAAAACACCTCATCGAACAATAAAAATGGCCCCTATTCAAGTAAATTCATCGAATGAGAAGGCATTGTTGCAATCTGCTTATAACCACTTAAAAATTTTTAGGAGACAAAACTTTCGTGTGGGTGATCATGTACGCATTAGCAAATATAAACATCAATTTGAAAAGGGATACACGCCAAATTGGACTACGGAAATATTCAAGATAAGAACAATAAGAATAACAAACCCCGCTACTTATTTATTAGAAGACTATGAAGGAAATCCCATCCAAGGATGTTTCTACAAAGAAGAACTTTTACCCACAAAATATCCCAACACGTATTTAGTTGAGAAAATTTTAAAAACAAAAGGTAATAAAGTCTTGGTTAAGTGGCTGGGATTCTCAGACAAACATAATTCATGGATAGATAAGAATCATATCATATAATCTTAATATGTAGATATACAATATACAAGCATATATTTAAATAAATAAAAACCCATATATACGTATGCATATTTTGTGTTTCAATTATTACGACAAAGAATTTTGCAATGTCAAGAACGTTTACTGTGTCCGGTAAATCTCCAATTCTACATTCAACATATTTACCCCCAATTGAATTGGGAAATAGTAGTTATGAGTGTTGCCTAATAGATTTCCAATCATACAATTCAATACCCAATGTGGATAATGATAACAATCTCTTTCACATTGGAGACAATATTATAAAAATACCTATAGGATCCTATGAATTGCAAGATATTGCGAATTACTTGGAAACGGAATATAAAACTATCCACGAGAATAGATCCATTGAAATTAAGGCGAATAATAATACGCTAAAAGTAGAAATCGTGTCTTCTCATGATCCTATTTACTTTGATAAAGAAAAATCTATAGGCAAGCTTTTTGGTTTTACCGAAAAAATCTTAGAATCTGGGAAAAAACATACTTCAAACCTTCAAGTCGACATTTTAAAGGTTAATGCCATACAAATACACTGCAATATTGTAACTGGATCATTCATGAATGGGTCGCCAACGCATATTCTACATGAATTTGCTCTTAATGTTCCTCCGGGATATAAATTGGTAGAGAGACCAATGAATCTCATTTATTTACCAGTGAACGTCAAAGAAATCGGTCGTCTGGAGATAAAGATAGTAGATCAAGAAGGTCGCTTTATAAATTTTAGAGAGGAAGAAATCACGCTACGTATTCATATAAGACCAATGCAATCATGATTATCTACAATAAATACAATCATAAACAAATACCAAGACACATTCAACACAAAGTTGTCAAACCGACAAGACCTACAATTTCAAAGGAAAATAAAGAGTTTTTAAAACTTATTAAGCTTAAAGTCAAACCAAATGTCTGAAATACTTAACATTAATGAGCGTCCATTCTCGGATGAGAATATTGTAAAGAGAGACTACCACAGCTATGTTCCATATATTCAATCATTTAAAAATAATGATGAAATTCGGATAAGTATACAAAATCAGGATCTTTACATACTTCCATCGGAGAGTTATCTATTCATTGAAGGAAATTTGAAAAATAGCAAGGGAGAAGTATCGCAAAATGCAAGACTGAGAAATAATTGTGTGGGATACATGTTTGATGAAATTCGCTATGAACTAAATGGTGTTGAAATTGATCGTACTCGTTATCTAGGAATAACTACAGAAATTAAAAATTGGATTTCTCTAAGCGAATCCGAAAGTAAGGTTATGAGCAAAGCGGGATGGAAAGCTGATAATGATTTATCAGTAGGATACTTTAATTTTTGTGTACCCTTAAACCGTCTACTAGGGTTCGCAGAGGACTTTGATAAAGTAATTTGCAACAGCAAGCATGACTTGATTCTTTTGCGTAGTGCCAACGATAAAAATGTGTGTTATTCAACCATGGATACGGAGGAAATTAAACTCACCATAACAAATGTTGTATGGAAAGTACAACACATTCAATTATCAGACTATAGAAAAATCAGCTTCTTGAAAACTATTAAGGATGGAAAAGCGTTGCCTTTAGCATTCCGCAGCTGGGACTGCTACTTTAATCCAACTTTTGCTGGTGGAAGACAACACAGTTGGAGTGTTAAATTGTCTGTCAATCATGAAAGACCACGATATGTTGCTTTGATATTTGAAAAAGACAACAAGCTGGAACATTGCGAACTTAAAAACATCAAAGTTCACTTGAACTCTGAAACCTATCCTTACGATGATTTGAATGTAAAGTTCGAAGAAAATGGCTATGCAGTACTATATGACATGTATACAAAGTTTCAACAATCATATTACATGAGGGAGCCACAACCACTTCTTACATATGCAAGTTTTAAAGACAAGCCCATCGCCGTTATTGACATTAGCAATCAAAACGAAGCTGTTAAGAATGGACCAATCGATTTAAAAATCCAATTTGAAACCAATAAACCAATTCCACAAAACACTTCTGCGTACTGTTTAATTATACATGATCGTCTGGTCGAGTACGTTCCATTAACAGGAATTGTACGAAAAGTAGTATAATCTATTTTATACTCACCTTTGCAAGAATATTTCAATAAAACGCAATTTACATAAATTTATAAACAAAAATATTTTGTTTTATTTTATAATAAGAATAGTTAAAGACTAGTTAAAATATAATACACTTATATTTACTTAAAAATTAAACATTTTGTGTGGCGAGAAAATATTAATATGATGACATTTATAGTGAGTAAAGACAATTAAATTAATATTATTACTATGCTCTTTTATCTATATATTGAAACTTAAATCATAATTAAATTTATATTTTAATCCAAGTCCATTGAGACAGATTCATTTGAGTTATTTACATTTGTTTCATGAAGGTTATTTAATCTATAGTGGCCCCAAGCATAGGTGTGAATACCATCCTCTAGAATAAATCGTTTATCATCTTGATGGCTTAGCGATATTTTAGTAATTTTGTCTGTATATATTGTATGCTGTCTTGACCTAAACGAAAACATGGTACCGTAAAAAACCTTTTTGTTATAAAGACATTCTCGATATTTATCTATAGTATACTTTTTTAGGACCGACTTTTTAACTCCCTTAGATTTTTTTACTTCTTCGCTATCAACTACATTGATGGCATACATTTTAGGACGAAGGCCTACAAATTCAACCATTGTTTTTCCGTCATTCTCATCTTTCATCATGCCAAGTTTTTTCTTATTAATTAGAGGAAGTTTATATTTATTTTCTTTTGAAAACCCTGAGGTGTCAAATCTAGCCAATATTTCATCTAAAGATAATTCGGAATACAAATTCCGTCCGTAAAATGTTAATATGAACGAATCTGTATCCATATAATTTAGAATAAAATCCTCACCAAATTTCACTTTTAGAAAATCATACAGAAAATCATACATCACCCACTTTGATAAATCTAATATGCAGAACCCTAAGTACAATGGTCTATCATATTTTACTCTGACATTCCTAATTTGAATAGCAACCATATTTTCGGAGAATATCGAAAGGCTGTGAAAATTTGGCTTCGAGATTAATTTACTAGCAACATTCCTTCTTCTTTGGTTTGCCTCATCTACCCACATTGTCACAATTTTCACAGTTTTTCTTTTGTCGATATTCTCCATTGTCTTACCGAATGAAGAGTTATTCAATAATTTAAAAAAATCTTTTTCAAAGGCATTTTCAGCCTTTTCCCTATGTTCATTATTCTTCAGTATGTAAGGAGCTAACCAAGCGCTTTGTGTGAAAGCCAAAACTCTATGGACTTTCTTAAGAATTAGTCCATGTTTCAGAGATTGCTTAAGTAATTTGTAGTGTATGGTGTATGATGTTTTGTCAGTAAAATCTGCAATCAGTTTTTCAGTTTTTGAGCCCTCAACACACTTTTTCTCCGCCAAAAAAGGTAAATCGTTATGTTTGTCGTGAAGGTGCGGTGGATATTCAATATCAACCTCTAAAATAAAACCAGTAGGAGCGTTGTCAGGAATAGATAATATTACAGCTGGATCATTGAATTTCTCCATTTCATAACCCTCCACCCATCTAAAATCTTTTTCAGGGAGACACTCAGTCATAACTGTACCATATAAATTATTTACATCCAAATAATAGATATTTACCTCTGGTTTGGCACTATTATAATTGGGAGCATCTTCATTATTTGCTACCGAGTGTCTGTTTGAGCACTGGGTAAGCCCTCCCCGAATACCATTTTTGCAGAAATTGTACATGTCTATATCTCTGAGTAGCTCAAGTTCGACTTTAGTACATAGTAGCATTGCATCCCAAGATAGAGATGGTGCTGTGAGATATTGACAAGGGTCCAGTTCGTGAATTCGCATACATAAGCTCCTGAAATTTTCAAATACGTCTGCTAAAAGCAAGACATCAGCTTTTAAATACAAATCCATGTAGTCTTGCATAGTTTGACATCGAAAATGTGACCAAACATTTGTTGCATGCCTATAATCGTCTGACGAGCATTCAGTATCTGTCAACTTATTATAAAATTGGTCTATAGGGGGAAGTTGTTTCTCCTTCAATTTTTCAAATGATGAAATATATTCGTAGGGAAATACTCCTTTCCTAGTCATAAGTTCGAATGCTTCATCATCAGGAAAATGAGATCTGACAGCAACAAAAGAATCTCGAGATAAATTCCTTGCTAATTTATCCAAACTAGTAGGCATAAATCGAAAACTATCTAAGAAACGATGCTCTAATCTATTCATTTTCTTTTTCTTCTCTTTTTTGCCCTCACTTTCCTCTTCTTGCTGGAATTCCTCATCATCTTCCTCACTCGAATCTTCTTCTTCTCCTACAACAACTGTACTTTTTAAAGAACTAGAGTCGGTTGACTCGTTATCCATATTAATGAAATAAGACATTGAAATATATTTTTCTTTGTTTTGAGGTATGACTCTTATTTCACCTCCAAATTCAACTAACTCTTTAAAGAAGAGGTGACAGTCGTACGAAGAAAAATTGTGGAAATATATTGGAATAAATTTAGGTAGATGATATTGCAGATTGCAATGGTTATGTACCGCACCTCGATATTGCCCCGTTAAGTGACAATGATCTTTCACCCTATCGTTACCTAAAATGTCGCCACATATACGACAATTGATATCCCTAAGAAAGGCTGTCTCTTCTTCGGGTGTTAGAGTATTCATAGGTTTCGTTTTGGTTAGGTAACTATCATACAAAAATTTACAATCCTGAATTAGTTCTTTCAGAAAAACATTTGCTGCGTCGGGACCACTATATATAAATAACTTATTTAAATTTTCATTAAAACTACATTTAATAAAATAACTAAAAGCACATGGAATATGCTTCTTTACCTTTTCCGTTTTTTTACTCGCCCCATTGTTCTCATCTTCCTGCACGTCTTCCAGTACACTTTCGGAGTCAGCATAAATAACGAAAGGCACCTTATCCTTTTTCTTGTGATTGACGAACTTTAGTACGGCTTCTTTTTTGTTCGGCAGGGCACAGACTACTTTTCCACACTGCTTTTTGTGAGTCATACATTTATTTTCATCGTGGAAACATTGCAGGCATCCAAAACAAAAGTAACCTTTCTCCTTATGACTTGTGAATTGAGACCGCATAAGACTGAAAAAAAAAAAAAGAACAAATACATGATTATTATGATATGGTTTTGATTGATAAGTTTTGTTTATAATTACCAAGACATATCCATAACCAAAATGTAATGGAAATTTTCTTCGTTGTGCAGCAATATTAAATTAATGTGATTGCTTTTCGTCTCCTTTGTTAAGTAATATGGACCAACGACCGACTTGTTTTCATAACCGAAAACATTTACGCTAATCTCTGGGTTGTTCATTTCAAATTTTTTTATATATTTAAGACCCAATGGGAAATTTAATTGTTCGAAATTTAGCGATATTCCAGACTGCAGAATAATGACATCTTGGTGTATGTCTACGTTATATGAAGAGGTTATACTCGGATCTCCATATGCAGTTTCCCCCAATGCAACAACCATACACCACTTAAAACAAAAGTCATCATAGTTTTTGATGTTAAGGCACGCACCCTTCTTGTTGCTTAATGATTTCGGAGTTGGAATATAATGTGAGCCACGTGTTAAGTTGGCTCTCAACACATTTATGTCAAGTTTTAAAAGTTTCTCCAGGGCCCAATTAGAGCCTCTTTCTTGGAACTCTTCTGATTTAGCTATAATTTCCACACAGTGGTTGAAAACGACCTCTTCCAAATCATCTCCCAGGGTTAATAGCGTTGTTTTTGAAATATGATTAAATATATTTTCAATAGTTAACTCTTTGGAAGTTGAAGGTCCATCTTTTTCATTGTTTGGTTTCACATACAGTCCTTGGAGTTCCATATTAAATTTTATGAGCGTTTTACCGTTTAACTCATTTTTCAAGGTTTTAATTATTAATTCTTTTGAAGCATTAAGAAAATCGATCGGGTACAAAATGTCTTTATTGTTTTGTATCTCATAGCTGAGTATATTTTTGTTAAATGCACTTTTAACAATTTTTATGTCAGAATCCAGATTTTTTCTCACGGTGGATCGATGTTCTTCGCTACGAACGTGTGATCGTATATTATTCACTATTTTATCACAATCACCACAAAACTTTTCCACCTTCACAGCTGATTTATTTTCATGCTGCTGCTTTAGTTTTTCTTGTTGTTGATCACGATTTTGTTTCATTACATGCTCATCTCCATGATGGTTCTCTAAGTGCAATTCTAAATCGTTTACACTTTCACATAAAACATCACAAAACATACAATGCTTTTTCATATGTTTCACAAATTCACTTTTTTCCTTGTAATAAAGGCTGCATGACCAACAAATTTTTTGAGACATTATAAAAACTTTTTTAAAAATATTAAGAAACGATGCTTATTAATCTGTGACTTGTTGAGTACTGAAATTTCTTCCAATCCAATCAATACATTATTGACTACATTTTGTAAACAAATAGAAATTCTGTGATTGAAGCAGAATTTGTCATGAAACTCTGCAACAACGCTTCCCCCCAAATTCTCATATCCATTTCACAGAAATCCAATTGTTAGTTAATGTAAACAATGGTGTTTCCTTCTTCAAATCCCTTCAATCTTCAATACCGAATTGATGCAGGGTTTGTCATGAAACTCTTTCAGTTTCAATTCTCTCAAATTGCTACATAATGTAAACAAATTCTTCATCGACAAAACTATCAAAAAGCGATCGATATAATGTATCAAAATGCCTGTCCACACAAGAAGAATTTGCTTTGATTGGCTACAGCAGCATTTTTTTAGTGTGTATATGCTACAACATTAATTGGTGGTTAGATGTCGCCTATATCGTTTCGAGGGAAATGACTGGAGAGCCATCTGGACAAAATAATAGAACACACATCTTCTTGTTGACTATGATACTAACCAAATTTGTCTCTGCTATATTCACTTCTCATATGGTGGATCTCTCTAGCCCCATTCGATATGATCATATTTCAATAGTTTTGGAGTGTGTCTATGCTACAACATAATTTATGGATAGTATGGATGGAACTCACCGTTAGATGTCGCCTATATCGTTTCGATGGGAATAACTGAACATTTTTGAGTCGCTAAAATTATAGACAAATTAAAACAAGTACAACGAAAAGTTAGTTTTGTCTTTTTATCTCATCATGTTTTGCATAGCCAACATGCTGATTTTCGTGTTCAACCCACTCGACTTCGTTATCGTTTTTCAAGAATTTCACTTGATTATTCCGGAATTTTTCGATGTCATTTCTTTGTCTATATTTTCATTTATATTTTCATCTATGCTGAAATTAAAACCCCTGAAATATCAATAATTGCAGCATATTTGTCAATTGAAACTCTTCTATAATATATCACATTTATTGAAGTCGATTTCTTGAAATATATGTTTTCAAATAAATTAATAAGCACATTTGACTGCAGTAATCAGCATGTTGACTATATAAAAGCATTCTGAGAGCCATCTAGATAAAATGATTTTCTTCGATACTTACCTCTTTCAGATGTGTTTCTGCTATATTCACTTCTCACATGGTGAATCTCTTTAGCCCCACTCGATATGATCATAATACATTTTTTTTTTTTCGGAGGGTGTCTCTGCTAATGGTGAATATTAAAACTTGAAATGTCACCATCCCATACACAGTTTTGGATCGTGTCTGCGCTAAACTTAGCGCCATCTAGTAGTTCATATTAAAACTAGCAACGCCAACAGCCCCAATAAAATTTGACGTGGTACAATTCAAAAGACAACATCCCCAATATAATTTGCCGTGGTACAATTCAAACGACAACATCCCCAATATAATTCACCGTGGTACATTTCAAAAGACAACATCCCCAATATATTTCACCGTGGTACATTTCAAAAGACAACATCCCCAATATATTTCACCGTGGTACATTTCAAAAGACAACATCCCCAATATATTTCACCGTGGAGAATTTACCCTAATCAACATCCCCAATAGAATTTGCCGTGGTACAATTCCCAAGACAACATCCCCATTAAAATTCACCGTGGTGAATTTACCCAAATCAACATCCCCAATAGAATTTGCCGTGATAAATCGTGGTGAATTCCCAACATCCCCATAAGCACACTACTAGAGTTGCCAGAGTGCGCCTTGTTTACTTTTAGTAAAACAGGAAAGTAGGTGTGTTCCGGAAGATTGCGGAGGAAAAATGAACTTGAATGTGCGTATTTTAGATTAACTCTACTATTCTACTAAAGTTTTAAATATCATCGAATCAAATGAGTTTAAATGTGTACATTAAATTAGAATTTATTTCAATTGAATTTTGTTTTTGATGTCAAGTTCCGAACCGGTCAATTTTCTGGATGGTGGATGGTGCGATTTAATGCCATTAGACTTTTTTTATACCCTCCACCTTAAAAAGGAGGGTATACTAACTTTATCATTTCATTTGTAAAATCCCCATGAGGTATAAAATATTCATAATCAGCATAAAATTCTAAGTCGATTTAACGATGTCCATCTGACAGAACAATTTGTATTGTGTCTGGTGTGTATTTGGTATTGAATATGAGATGTATCAGTCCACGTTTTGATATAACCGCCATATAACGGTACCTCCCGACATTCGGTATTTTGATGATTTTTGCCACATTTTTCCATGGATTTGTCTAAAAAATGGTATTTGTAGGTCATAATGGGCTCTAGCGACAGTAGCGCAACATTGTATTCATAGGTCTACGTTTTTGTATAGACCCCATATAACGGTACCTCTCGATATTCCCTATTTTGATGATTTTTGCCATATTTTTGGGGATTTGTCTTAAATTGGTATTTGTAGTTCGCAAAGGGTTCTAGCTCATGATTTTCGCCATATTTTTACGAATTTGTCTAAAATTGGTATCTGAAGGTTTTAGTGGGTCCGAGCTACGTTGGCGGAGCATTGCATGTATAGTTCTACGTTTTTGTATAGCCCCTATACAACGATACTTCCCAATATTCGGTATTTTGATGATTTTTGCCACATTTCTCCATGGATTTGTCTAAAAAATGATATTTGTAGGTCATAATGGGCTCTAGCTCCAGTAGCGCAACATTGTATGCATAGGTCTAGGTTTTTGTATAGACCCCATATAACGGTATCTCCCGAATTTCCGTATTTTGATGATTTTTGCCACATTTTTCCACGGATTTGTCCAAAAATTGGTATTTGTAGTTCGCAATTTGTGCTAGCTCCGGTGGCGGAACATAGTCCATAGAGGTCCACGTTTCCGTATAGCCCTCCGGATAATCAATATTTTGATGATTTTTGCCACATTTTTCCATGTATTAGTAGTTCATAATCGGTTCTAGCACCGGTGGCAGAACATTGAATATTCAGGCCAACGTTTTCCTATAGCACACATATAACGATATCAACAGATATTCGGTATTTCGATAATCCTAGTCACATTTACACACGAAATTGTTTTAAATTTGGTATTTAAGGATTTCGTAGCATAAAATTGAATAAAAATTGTCTATAGAGGTTTCCATTTTGGTATGGCCCCCATATAACGGCCTCACCCACTTCATGGTTTTTTTGAAAAGTTTAACAGTATTATCCAAACGGTATTTTTAGTTAAAAGTGAAACACGTTTGAATTCAGATATTTTATATAAAAATGTTTTCTTTACCCAAATGTGGAGGGTATTAAAAATTCGGCTCGGCCGAACTTAATGTTTTTTTTTTACTTGTTTGCAGTTCAATTGAAGGCAATGTTGAAGCATTTCATGAGATGCCGGCCGATATGTTAGAACGAGTATCAAATTCTTTTTCCAAATCAAGGGGTTCCCTTAAAAATACCCAAAAAAATACTGTCTCTCTGTCCATCTGTTGAAGTGAAGATACAGCCCATATTTTTTGAAAAAGAACTTTGAGTTGGTACAATAGCTACACGTTTATCAGATGTAATTCGAAACATTTCAATTGTAATTTGAGAATCATTATAATTCGAAAATTCCAATTGTTGTTCGAATTATTTCATTTGTAATTCGAATTATTCCGTTTGAAATTCTTGTAATTCGAATGACACAATTTGTAATTTCAAATGGAATAATTCGAATTACAACTGGAATCATTCGAATTACAAATGGAATAATTCTAATTACAAAAAGATTATTCGAAATTCAACTGAAATAATTCGAACTACAAATTGTTACGAATTAAATTAAGAATTATTCGAATGACAACTGAAAAATATATCGTATTTTTATGTCTAGGATAGTTGGAATTGAAAAAGAGAAATGCTGGTGCACGTTTTATTATAGCACCCATTTGATGGTACTTTTCTCAAAATTGGTTTGTTTCTGGTATTTGCTATATGTTCGTCTTCTTATTTTGAGGAATATTTACTATTTTTACTAAATAAACAAAACGAACACGTCTTTTATATTTCTTTATCTGTAAAAGGCTGATTAGATAAGTAAATATTTGATGTTATTATCTAAAACATTGCATACCAGTTTAGCAGGCAACAGATGATAAACATGGTGATTAGTTGCCTCCCTAAAGTCTGCCTCAGAATTTCAAATTGAATAAACTATTATTTGATCACTTAGCTATGAACCACTAGATGGCAGTATATAATTAAGGGCGAATGATGCGCTTATAAATTCGAATAATTTGACTTTTATCAGCCCTGCTCAAAACTATGTTCTAGAACATGAGCCGAAAAATGAGATAATTTAAGAGGAAATTATGATTCTGTTTTCTTTATTTTTTTACGATTCTATTTGTGATAGAAAACTGAAATTTTTCATAGAATTGTCTTTAGTCAGGTCTAGTTCGAAGACGAGCCATGTCGACCGACGTCCATATTCGGTATTTTGATGATTTTAGCCACACTTTCCAACGGAATAGTTTAAAATTTGCTATTTATAGCTGCAATGGGATCTAGTGCCAGAGCTTTGTCTATACAGACCCACTTTTTCGTATAGCTTTCACATACAGGGCGAGTTGAAACAGGTCAAAAAAACATTAAGTTCGGCCGGCCCGAACTTTTAATACCCTCCACCTTAGGGTAATGGAAACATTAGAACCAATTATGGAAAAATGTGCAAAAATCGTCAAAATACCGAATATCGGGAGGTATCGATATATAGGGCTCTACTAAAACGTGGACCTATACGAATATCGGGAGATACCGTTATATGGGGGCTTTAAAAAAGCGTGTACCTATACATACAATGTTTCTCCACACGAACTAGGACCCACTATGACCTACAAATTCCAATTCTCAGACAAATCCGTGAAAAAATGTGGCAAAAATCATCAAAATACCGAATATCGGGAGGTACCGCCATATGGGGGCTATACCAAAACGTGGACTTATACATGCAATGTTTCGCCACCGGAGCTAGAACCCATTATGACCAGCAAAAACCAATTTTCAGACAAACCTATGAAAAAATGTGGCAAAAATCATCTAAATACCGAATATCGGGAGTTACCGTTGTATGGGGACTATACCAAAACGTGGACCGATATATGTAATTTTTAATACCAACCATACTAGACACAATACAAATTATTCTGCTAAATTTTGACGCTCTACGTCAAATAATGTGGCCTGTTTCATGATTTCAACAGACAGACAGACGGACGGACAGACAAACAAACAGACGGACATTGTTAAATCGACTTAGAATTTTATGCTGATTATGAATATATATACATTATGGGGTCTATGTTAAAAACGGAATGACAAGTTAATATACCCTCCTTTCCATGGTGGAGGTATAAAAACTGCAAACAACTTCAGACTGCTGCCATATCTAAGCCACTCATCCGACAGCTGTTAAAATTATTCCAGTGACAGCTCATTATATTGTTTACGAGCGTACAAGAGCATTCGGGTGAGAATTTTCCAGAAAAGAGTTATTCGTGATGGAATTCATGGATATTGATGAATATCGGTTCAGTCTTTTAAATTTAGTAGAAATCGATTAAGAGGAGGATATACATCCATATATTAAGACATGTTTTCGTTACGGCTTTTTTCTGGGTTAACCTCCCTAATGTAGATTTATTTGAGGTATGTGTAATGGAATTGACAATTTAAACCGAGGGGTTTTTCTAAATCCCTTACAACGTAAAAGTACTTTTAGTTTCTTTCGGCTTTAAATTATATCTGCTTTAAAGCCATAACACATATTTAAAATTCCGCAAAGAAATGTTTTTTTTTTTGGTTATGAGTGGTTTACAAGATGTGCAAAATCGGTCCGGCCAACGTTGGGCCTTTCTTACATGGTTGTAGCTGTATTTGGAGGATGCTTGTTTTATTTTGAAAAAAATTATGGATTTCAATGTTTTCCTATGGCGGAGATTCACAACCTTTCCATGTTTTGCTGATTTTATTATAGCTTCAAAAATTTCCCATTACTTACCTTTATTATTCATACCATAGAAAATGAAACACCAAAAGCGCAATTTCATTACAATTTTCAATTTTTATTTAAATATTTTTTTTGTCTTTATTAATAATAATAATAAAAAATCATCATTATAATTAGTATGTATATATAATTTACATATATACGTAATACGTATTAACAAAATTGTCAGCATCTATTTATTTTTATTTAATAATAATTATTTTCGTTTTGTTTTTGTTTTTTTTTTTTTTTTTTCAATTATTAATTTTAAGCAAACATACATTTATATCATTTGTTGTTGTTTGTTTGTCAATGACAACAATTGTCTCCAACACTGGAACAAGTGGCGCATCATCAAAAATATGCGAAGGAACGAATAAACGAACGGTCCGGTCTATCGATGACGATGGCGACGATGATGATGATAATGATAATGTCGCTGAAGATAATAATGATGATGATGGCGATGATGTTTTGCAAAATATTACAAAAATATACGTTTATAAAAAATTACAAAATATATATTTGTGGATGTTTGTGTCAATTTTGTAATGTGTTGGTGTAATGGTATGTATGTATGTCTGAATAAAATAATTATATGTAATACGCAATTATGTTTAAACTTAATTTAATTTATAAACTATAATAAAAAAGTGTGAAAAAATAAAAACAATTAATATACATTTATATATATATGTAGAGAGAGAGAGAGAAAGAGAAGTTATTGCCTGAACAGAAGAACAATTACATATGCAATTCGTAATAAAAAAGAGTCGCTTGTTTTTAATAATAGCAAAAAATATATTTAATATTATTTTTGGATTTTTTTCGTGTATTTTTTAATATATAAAAATGAAATCATATACAGGCTAAACCAAGTCATTTGCAAGCAATTAGGTGTCTGTGTGTGTATGTGTATTTATGTTTATGTGTTTTATGGAGATTAGGTGCATTTAAGTGAAAGTCTAATGAATTATGATTTTATTTTTCTGAGTGTAAATAGTAGCAGGCTTTGTTTTCTTAAAATTTTGCACTTTCGCATAAAATACTATTTAATAGTAAGCAAAAAAATAATTTTCAATTTCTTTTTGTTTTTTTTTTTTGTTTTTCAAAAATATTTGTACACAAAAGCACATGTATTTGTTGTTGATTTTGTTTGAATTAATAATGATGACAATGATGAGTTTTTTTTTTGTTTTTCAAAAATTTCAACAAATTTTAAGACACTACATTCAAGGTAATTGCAGACATGCTTTGATCAGAAACTAAAGCAAAGTGATGAGACCCCAACGGGGAACCAACTTCCCCCAAGGGTCATTTTCTTTAAGGTAAAGCCCATATACATATCGATACTTACAAGTTAAATGCTAGCTAGCTTTCATATTCTATAAGGAGAAGGTTATACATTTTGGCTATCGTTTACATACTACTAAGTACTTAAAGATTTAAAGTTAGAAGATTTAAGTAGTTGTGGAGTTCTAAATTTTTTCCTTTTTCGTTTATGTACAATTTCCAATTTCGTTAAAAACTAATTCGTATAAGGCTAACAAACTAAGCTGAATGTGAATGACAAATGAACATTTTTTTGCATTCAAGTTTGGTTTTCTTGGTTTTCCTTAATCGATCTAAAACAAATATTCTTACGTCTATCAGGTACTTTGGCTTAAGCTTAATTGAAAAAGAAATTAAAATTAATTTTTAAACAAAATACTATTTTTTAAAAAAATGCTATTGATTTTTTTCGTTTTCATTTCGATTTTCTTTTTGTTCGTCTGTCTAAGGCTAAAAATCCATAGTTCGTCAAAAGAATGAAGGGGGGAGGGCAAAATAGAGCGGTAGTTTTGGTTTTTCTTTTTCTGTTATTAACAAATTGTACCGGAAATGACTTTGTTTTGTTACTATTTTGTGGCTATTGAAAGAGGACATTGATTGATAGATACAATACTACCGGTTTATTTAAGTCTTTGATCAGTTTTTCGTTAAAATTTTAGTAATATACGACTATTCATCAGCGGCACTTGTTAATGGATTCTTTTCCAAAAGCATTCTGTGGGGAGAGTTTGAAAAACAAAACTTGAAATATTTACTTTGGGGAGCAGAAAGAGGTTGATTTTCAACGAAATACTAATTTTACAGTTCGACTGATTGGGCGCCATTTTATGTGAATGCACGTTTTAATGTTAGGCGCCACATCTAATTAGCACCATGATCAACAAGTTTTATGTACGAAAATTAATTTTAAGTATGACAACTGGCCTTTGGGTACTGCATTTTTTTATAAAAAAACATCTTTTTGCGCTCGGAAAAAAGATCCCTTTGTTGGGCGTCATTTTTGTCTGTGCATTGAAACAATGTTTCATGACTCAAAATTGATTATTCGTTGTACTATTAAATGTTGCTGAATAAAAAGAAAAAGGTTCGCTCAAAAATATGAATTGGTTCATTGGGCGCCATATAAATTACGTCATGGTATTAGGGTTCGCCTAAAACGTCAGACGAATCATAACAACATTTTCTACTAGCCTAGATTCAGACTGAACAAAATTGGAACAAACTTTACCAATCACCCAATCCGCGTTGGGCGCCATTTCCTGATCATTGCATTTTACTGTCCAATTCCCATTCAAAATTCCTTCAAATAAGAGAAATTGGTCTAGAGCCACGTTGAGCGTTATTTTTTTGTCTTAAGTATTCCGATAACTTTCCTTCAGTCGTATGGCTACCCATTAGGAAATTGCATTGAATCAAACCAAAGTTACCATCCATCAATGCAGATTTTCACGTTGGGCGCCATTTCATGACAATGTCTTGTTTGCTTATTTGATGACGCTTGAATCATTCTATGTACCATACATTGACATCTTTGAGATCCTGTCGAACTGAAAAACAATTATCTGGAGGAGTGATAACACGTTGGGCGCCACTTCTTGGTACTAGTACTTTTATTTTCTTTTTTCAAAGATTTCTCTGAAGTGATGTCACTATTAAAAAATCTCTTATCTTCACGCACCAACGCACTAAGCAATCATCGTTGGGCGCCGTTTTAGTCTGTCATCGAGCGTAAGCTCGAGTGTCAGTGTCATAACATCAATAACCACTAAATATGAATGCCCGTTTAGAATTCAGCTAGTCCATCCAATGCATTGGACGCCACTTCTTGTTAGGTAAGACTTCAAAAAAATATTTTTTAATTAAATACTCCGACACTATTCTTAGACGCCATTACTTTGCAATTTTGTTCAACGATTTGCTACAGGTCTTTAGATATAAAACTGTTTAAACTTAGAAGATGACAGGCCAAATATGCCTCTTGAATTTTGTTTTACGGAAACCTCGATTTTTTCAATTTGACAACTAATTTTTTCATGACCTAAATGGGTCTCTCGAAATCAGGGTCTGGTTAAATTGTAGTCTCCCTTATTGGATTTTCCATTTTCCCCACATTTCATAGCCCCCCTTGTCACCACAGACTTCACAAATCCATTAACAGGTTTTCCACGACGAAATCTCACCTACTTATTATGTATGTAGTTGTCGTTGATTGGTTTTACACATATATACACAAATTTCAGTCTTTGTTCTACTACACTTACTTCAATTGTTTTTGTTTTCTTATAAACAAAATCTCATACATACAAACAAAATCCTAAATCCCCTTTGGGCTTCTTATACAGCTGTGGGTGGTGGCAGCAGCGACGAATTCGATGATCTTAAATAGGGATTACCATAGATGGCACTGAAACGTGGATCGACAGCGGATGCTGGTGTCGCCGACGACGATGCGGCAACAACATGTGTTGCTGTACTCTGATTGCTACAGCTGCCGTTGGGCGATGAACTAACCACCGAAGCTGTGGTCGATTGTAGGCTAGGAAGTCCATTATCTTGTCGTATATCACGGGCGGTAATTATACTGCCAGCTAAACTACTGCTGCCATTAACGTTTGTTAAAAATGTCATGGGCAGGGTTTGTTGGTGTTGTTGTTGCTGCATTTGTTGTTGCAAATGATTTTGGTGATTGTTTTGTATAATTGTAGAGCTGCCGTTCGATTTGGTCGAACATGTGGTGAGGTATTGGGGCGGGGGGCTGTAATGAGTGGTGTAATCACCATACGGTACATAGCCACCGGATATATCAACTTTGAGATCACTATAGTTGGAGGTACGATCACCGGGTTCCATTTTGCACGAGCCCACACCGCCGTTTTTGGTGATTTGATGTTCGCTAATGACATCGGCTGGTGGAAGTTTGGAGCGTTTTTTACACTTGAAATATACAATGACCAAAATAGTGATGATCATGAGCAACGCCACGGCCGAGATACCGCCAACAATGGTCATCAGTAGGGGGACACTTTCTGCAAATTGAAAGAATAAAAGAAACACAAACAAATTAGTGAGTTATAAAAAATCCTTATTTAAAAAATACAAATTTTATTTTCAATTTTAAGAAAATAATTTCCAAAAAAATAATTTTCAAAACTTACTTTGAGCCTGTAAATTAATTTCCGCCACATCATTGCCATAATCATTGACCACGGTGCAATTGTATTTGCCATAATGATACGACTGACTATCCCGAATGATCAGCGTTGACTTAACACCACCGGGAACGGCATCAACCAATATGGAGTAGTCGTGACCCATTTCGGAACTAATTTCATGGCCATTAAAAGTCCATGAGACATGGCGAGCCCTTGGCACCGATGTGGCAAAACATTCAATACGCGCTGTATCACCCATCAAACCGTATTGAGTGCGGGCCGATGAGATTGTGGGTGAACCTTTCAAATAGACATAGGCATCAGCGGATATTTCTGGATAGCCAGGGACATTGGCTTTGCAGTAATAACGGCCGGCGGTTTCATTGGTGACACTGAAGGTTAAATTGGAACTGGAACCAACAACCTGCAAGTATAGAGAGGGAGGAGGGGATTATTAAAATCTTTTATGGAAAGAATGTTTTTTGATTTTTTGAACTTACCCTATCAATGGGATGTTGTATCCAAACAATATCTGGCGTGGGGTTACCATCAACCTCACAGTTTAGGGTTACCACACTGCCAATGTCAGATTCAATGGATCTGGGTTTCTCTTTAAAGGTGGGACCATCTGCAAGCAAAACAAAATATTTTTAAAAATTATTTCAAATTCCTTAAATTTTTAGGTAGAAAAGGTCAGCTCTACTTACAGCTAATGTCCAAAGTCTCGCTATCCTCACTTTTGCCAATGGAATTCTGCACCTCACACTTGACAATGGCATCATGGAATTTCCGGGTAACATTCCGAATAATCATTTCGGTTTTTTGTCCCCCACTAATGGGCTCATCATTAATGTACCATTTATAGCGTACATCACTGGGATTTGCCTCCGATTTGCATTCCAAACGCACCTGAGAGTGTTCCAAGATACGGCCATTGCCCACAGCACCTCCTATCACATTGACCGTCACCTTGGGAGCATATTTCACATCAATACGAATTTTAGCCGAACGATAGGTGCGATCGGCGGTATTTTGAGCCTGGCAAGTGAAGGTGGTGTTGTGATGTTCCTTTTTCGGGGTGAGACGCAAAACCGATTTGGCTGTATATCTCCTGAGATCGGGCATTGGTATGATGGTATAATCTATGTTATCGGTTATGACATTGCCGAAACCATCAATCCAGGTAATTTCCGCTGCCGGCTTGCCACCCACCGATATACATTCAATATCCACCTTGCGATCTTCGGTGGTGTGAATGACCTCACCCTGAACAATTTTCGGGGCTTCGGGTGGCACAAGCACTGTGATTTTGGCAAAGGTTGAACGCACAGCTGGCTGGCCTTCAGGCCCTGGACTTACTTGACACTGATAACGAGCATCATCATCCAACATTACTGGATATATTTCCAGTGAATAATCACCCTCCTCATCACTGCCTATCATGCTGTAACGTTCAAAGCCGGCCAAATCACGAGATGTACCCAGACCAAAATCATCTTTGGTCCATTGTAAGGTACCTTGTTTGTTTATGACACGACAGGGCAGGGTGACCCGGGCACCCACTACCGCTGTTTGATCCTGAGGTTCCATGGCAAAACGTTGATTTTGAAAGTGTGTAAAAAGATTCGAAGATTTACAGTCGATGCGACATATTTGCAAAGAGAGCAGGAGAGTGGTGAACACAATGGTGGGAGAGAGTTGGGAGAGCGTTGAAGAAGACATGTTGCTGGTAATGTGTTGTAAAGATCGTAATGGCGATGGTGTTGTATTTAACTCTTGTTAGAGGTGGTATTGAAGGATCTTATGAAGTGGGAATTGTCCTTCGTTGAAATTATAACTGAAAAGAGAAGAGAGAAAGGGAAATGGTTATTTTTTGAGAATTTTTATATTTTTTCATGTTTTTATTAAAATAAAATAAAAAATGACATATTTTTTTTTTTTTTTTTTGAAAAAATTGATGCAGGTATTAACTTGTTATATAATGGAAGTAGAGATTTCTTTTCTTTAGTGACTTATAGCTAAATTCAATGAAGAATATTTTTGTCTTTGACATCATCCTTCTAAAGTAACGCGTTGTAGGAGAATTTGGCATAAACTCAAATGAAGTGCGGATATAACCATAAAAAATGTGTTAAAAATTAAAAATTTAGACTTTTGCTGTATTTTGAGACCTGTAGTAGAATTTGAAGACAAATATATTTTTGTAAAACTTTGTCTGGTTACGATCTCCTTAAAGGGGAGTTTCTAGCTATATTTTAAAAAAGAACCAAAACAACCCGTTTCTAGCTTTTTTTTTAAATAAACAAAAATACCCGCTTAAGGTTCAAAATTTTCTAAAAAAAATCTTCCCTAAAATTGAGGGAATCTTAATCTTAAATAGTCACAGAGGGGGACCTGTCTCCTACATTTAGCTTAATTTGTGGTGCAAATTTTCAAAACGCCGATATACGTGACTCCTATTTTTACGTATACTCTCATAATATTCTGATTGTTTTTCTTGTATTTTTTTTTGCGACTCCCTTTTGAATTTAATATCACTTCTTTTCAAAATAAAATTAAAAAAAAATTGTTACACAATTTTTCTATTTTCAAATAACTTTTATACCATGCCCTTCAAAACAGTACAATTTTGTGCTCCCGTTTCGTAACGTGGGAAATCTAAGCAAAAGCAACAATTGGCCTGATATGTGGTCTATCTTCCCATGCACTATGACGACAGGTTGTTATTAAAAAAAGACGGGAAAAAAGTGGCTACTTTGCGGCCACTTCCAGTGTACCTGATGCATTTTTGGGGCGGCTTCTTTGTATCCAAAATACAAAAACAAACTGTTTCTCTTGTTTTTATTAAGGTGTCTTCCTTGATTTTATGGGGTTTTCCTGGTATTAAAACAATCACACATACACGTAGACATAGACACCAAGGAAAACAATTAATTTTTATTAATTGTTATTACACTCACACTCATGGTCTTATATTTTTTGGGGGGCCACCGACAATAGCAGCAATCACAGTTTCTGGAAGTCTTATGGCCGGCCCCCATGCTGGCCAGAGCACATCTATTTTGAAATCCCTACCACTTCTGGTGCGTGTAATTGTAGTTTCAGTTATTATTTATTTTGTGTGTTTTTTTTTTTTTTTTTTTTTTTTTTTTTTTTTTTTTTTTTTTTTTGAGAGGCAAGTGTTTATTTTTAAACTTTATTCCACTGTCGGCATATGGGGCCATCCACAGGTGTTGTTTGGATATCTTTTTCTCACGCATAGCCGCAATTTACCCGTTCAACAAAATTCTTGGTAGCAATCAAACAATAAACATTCATTACTTTCCTAATATTTTGCCTTTGTTGCGTTTCTTTTCAGTGACCTGTCTTTTCCGGCAGAAGCCACCTAGTGGAGAACAATACCAAGAAAAAATCTAATAAATTACTTTTAACTCTAAATCTCTGTTTTAATGTATCAATCCAATGATCGCAGTTGCATCCCATACCCATACCATTTATTTTCATTTCGTTCATTCATTCATAGATTTGTTACGCCAAGCTGATTCATACATTCCTCCTCATTCCGGTCTTAAACGACAATAACTTGGCTTCGATTAAAAAAGCCACATTATTAGTGGGCTTCCGTTTCAGGTTTTTTCTGCCTTTCTTTCGATTGCTGGCAGGCTGGCTAGCTGTCGAAGTAGAAAAATTCAAACAAGTCCAAAAGGAAACAACAATTTCAATGAGAAGACGAAGGCGAAGTAGAAGCAAAAAACGCAACATCCAGTAGTCAATCCAAGCTGATGGAGTGCTGGAAAAAATAGCTCCCTAAGCTAGTTGACGATTGACGAGGAGCAATTTTTTTCTGCCTCGGACTGAAAATTTGTTATTTCCGTTGGTGTGTTTGTGGAATTCCAAAATGCCAATGATGATGACGACGACGACGACAATGATGATGTTAATGATTGCGGCTGAGAGTTTTCTTTTGTTGGGAGATTGTTGTTGGTTTTGTGTGGACGCTTACAACAATTACTTATTTCAAATGTGTCGCTCTGTACATTTTTGTTATCTCTGTTCGTCCGTCTGTCCGACCGACCTTTCTATTTGTCCACCTGTCTATCTTTTCCACACACAAACACGCACACCCAGAGGTTTTAGATTTCCATGTGGGGGTACTCACTCACACACACAGACACATACATGCATCAAACAAAGACACAAAACTCCAAGTATTTTAAAGAAGAAAACTTTTGACTTAAACAAAGTAAGCGTTGAGAAGATAATTATGTCTTAATGTTGGATCTTTTGTAATGTTTGTCTTTTGGAAAAAATAAAAACTCCCAAAATGTTTTTTTTTCTCAGACAAAACAAATTTTTACAAAGTTTTTTCTTTAATTGTCATTTACAGTAATACCCAGATAATGGCAACTAATTCTTGAACAATAACACCCCAGGGCCCCCCACTGGGGGAGGAAACCCAACTGAAAAAAAAAAACACCAACCCACATGTGAGGTGCTGATGATTTATGGGCAGGCTAATGAAATGTTGTTATTGTTGTAAATTTCGGGGAAAGTGGCATTAAATCGTTTTCCGGTCTGTGTGTGTCTCTCTCGCTACCTTTCTTTTCATCAAATTATATTATTTAAACAAAAATTATGAAAATTACCGGGCTCTCGAAGAAAGTGTAACAAAACAAAAAATCTAAACTTTCATGAAATTAAGTGTGTAATTTTTATGGTATTCGGCACGCATATCATCCATGCCAGTGAAAGAAAAGAGTGGGTTGCTGATGACACAAATCCACAATTAAATTTGGATTTGGACGTTTGGCTTTTATTTTTTTGTCTCAAGGAATTTCAAAGTGTTAGCTTTTTGATGGGTGTAATATAAATAGTAATATTCCTTTGAAGAATATTATCACCTTTCTTTAGAGACATCTTGACCATTATGACCATCATGGTATTAAATGTAACATAGAAAGCCATGGGGGACATTAAAAAGCGGAAGTTTTTTCTTTTAAAAAAGGAAATGAGAAGAATTCCATCGCTTAATTGGCATAAAATAAAAAACAAGACAAAGAGATTATAAAAAATTATGTGTGAGATGTTAAATGATAAAAAAGTGAGAGATATTTTTTAAAATTATTTAGACTTTAATGCCCACATTTCCAATGTGAAAGGGGTGTGCATAGAAGAGCCCCTAATGGGAATATTTCTAAAGAAAAATTAAAAAAAAAAATAAATTCTGGCAATAAACCAATATACAATACCTCAATATTCAGCTAAAACAATTCTTCCTGTTTTTTCTGAATTTGTATTAAATGACAAAAAGAGGAACATTTTTCAAAAATTCGGAAATTAAAAATAAAATGGATTTTGGAACTCTAGATAAAAAAAGTTTGCTGGGTAAATACACACGATATGTACATCTAAATTTTTTCTTAGTTTTTTTTCTGAATATTTATGAAATGGCAAGAATTCCGGAATTGAAAAAAAACATTGTTTTCTTATTTTTTTTTTTGCAGAATATATACATAACCTCAATACCCTTTTTTATTTATTTATTTATTTATTTATTTTTAATATTTATTTAATGGCAAAATGTTAGATATTTTTCAGAAAATCGGAAATTTCCAACAAAAAAAAATTGAACTAGGGTTACAAATGTTTGCTGGGAAGTAGACATTCTATGTACATCTTTATAACATTTTTTAGGGTTTTCCGAATTTTTATTAAATGGAAAATTACCTTTTCAGGTATTTTTCAGAAATTCGTAATATTTAAAAAAGCAAAAAAATGACATTGGAGCTCTAGATAATGGTTACTGGGAAAGTGTATGCAAAAAATCGGAAATTTATTCAAACGTCAAATTGACTGTTAGCTATTAAAAATCCGGCATTTTTTTAGGAGTATGTTCAGATTTCTTGGATCTCAAGATTTTCTATGAACAACACAAGACTTCAAGGTTTTCTACGGTAAATAGCAAACTTAAGGTCACCTGAAGGCAATTCAAAACCTCAAGCTTGCCTACAGATAATAGAAACCCTCAAGGTCTTCTAAGGACAATACAAGACCTAAAGATCTTTTATGGACAATAGTAGACCTCAAAGTTTTCTATGGACGGCAGAAAACCTCAGGGTCTTCTATTAACAATAAAAGACCCCAAGACCTCAAGTTCTTAAAGAAAACTAGTTCGTTGCAGAGCAAACAATTTGATAATTTGCATTTTTAATCAAATCATTTGGGCGCCACATGAGCCTAAAAACGAGGACTGTAGATTTTGATACTCCTTTATCCTATAACACAGTAAATGAATTGTTTCATTACAATCCCAAAGATCGTGTGTTCAATTCCAACTGTGAAAAATATAGAGCGTCTCAAATTTGGTCATAAATTAAATTCAATAATTTTTTAATTTTCTAAAATCTTATACGTTTTTAAGTAACGTTACTTTCCATGCTAGAGGCTGACATTTCTTTTGTTTCCTAAAGGAGTTAGAACCATTCTATGGCTTATGGACATAAATATTTCGATCTCAAATAAATGTCATTGGCACAAAGACTAATATACCCTCAAAATCTCTTATTATTTTTGAAAAACCAATAACAATACATAATTTTTAATACTTTTGACCATATATGCCAGATATCAAATAGATTTTTGATAAATCTATTAAAATTATCTACTATCGCCTTATATATACGATTTTTTCAGAGCTCTCTATATTTAGTATTGTTGTAATTGCTTTTTGCCAGCTTGTTTTTTTTTGTTGGCCAACCAATTATGGACAAGATTAAGCGCCAGACCATTAACAATAATATCGATCGACAGCAAATCAATAAATAATACTAACGTGTGTCTTTCAAAAAAAAAGTTTTTTTTTTTTGAATAACATTTCACATTTCCGAGTAAGCTGATTATTTATGCGTTTTTTGTTTTTTTTTTTTTTTTTTTTTTTTTGTTTAGAAAAAAACTTAAAACGACGTTAGGTTTAAAGACCACCTAACAAAAGATAAACTAGTTTTCGGGGAAATAACTGCTCCCATTGTTTATGTTTTAAATCAAATTGCTAAAAAAAAACTGTTCATTTGAAATGATGATAAATTCTTCAGCAGAAAAATATCTTCTCTTCGAAAAGTGAAGTGTGTCACCTTGTGCCTGTGTGGCTCGTTTATATGTAAATTAAATTCACACTTTGACCGAACGTAACATCGTTGAAAATTTAAAATCATAGCACAATCATGACAATAATAATAAAAGCAAATGATAAGAGATTTTTATTTTAAGTTTCGTTCAACCTACGCTTATATTTGTGGAGCTAGGCAGCCAGACAGATAGCCAGCTAAGTCAAGTTAAGTCAACTCAATGCTGTTTAGTGGGCATCACAAAGTAGTAACATGTTGTTCGACCTGTCTGAGAGATGCTGGTCCTAAGTTATTTGGCGTGTGGGCGTTTTTTGACAACACAAACTAACATTGAATAGCCAGCTAGCTCTAATATAATTTATGTTTATTGAAGTTTTGAGTTGTATCGAAAATTTTAATGAAAACCAACAAAAATCCATAATAACTTGAAATGACACATTATGTTGACTAGGCTAGGGCTCAGGAGGAAGAAAAAAACACGCTGACATTGCTTTAGTAACGCCCTGAAAATATCGCATTAAAAAATTTCCAATGAATTTTAAATTTTAATAAAAATCAAATTAATATCGAATTTTGTAACATTGGTTTTGAGTTTTTGGTTGAAACTAAAGTCAATTTGCGACATTAACATGGAGTTTAAGAAAAAAAAAAAAAGGAACAACGGAGGATGGTGTTTTTTATGTTATACCCTACTTCAAGTCGACAATGTCAAAAGTCGTAGCCATCAAAATTATATAAAAATAATTAATATTTTTATATACAGGGTGAAATAAAAAAAACTACAACAAAAGTCAAAAGCCAAAATTTTTACATTTTTTTTTTTAATTTTATTGAATGAAAGCAACAAATGTCGGAAATAGGATCAAATTTTAGAATAAGTTTAGATTTGTTCGAATTAGTTACCTTTGCCACGAATTATGGCCTTCAAACGTCCAATGAAACCCTAGCGCTTGCTTGAGGTGATCGACAATCGCCCAAGCGAAGCAACTCTTTAGCACTTTTGAGTCTATTTTCTTACTGCTGCGGTGTAAGTTCTTTCACTTTTTGGAATTTCAATGGCTTTAACCCGAGCTTATTTTTCAATATTTGCCGAATGGAATATTGGGATATGTCCAGCTCACTAGCTATATTTCGGCCACTGAGACGCGGTTCTCTTCTTTACTTTTGAACCTATTTCTGCTGATGTTGCTGTTTTCTTCCGTCCACTTCCTTGACGTCGGTCTACGCTCCTAGTATCACGGTTACGAGCGATGGTACGAGACACAAACGATTTATTCACATTTAAATGCTGGAGTGCTCTAACGAAAGCCACTTGTGGTTTTCCAGCCAAATATAAAGAAATCACACTATCACGCTTGAAGTCCATGACGAATAACTTTTTTTCTGGAAAACTTTCACCAAAATGCTTGACAGAGTAGCTTGTCATGATGGTCATCTAAGAAATAGTAGATGCCCATACTAGTCATCTACTACAGAATAGATAGCCATACTGATCATCTACCATAAAAGAGATGGACCTACTGATCATCTATAACAGAGAAGATTGTCATAATGGACATGGACTACTATGGCCATAATGGCCATCTGAGATAAAAAGATGATCATAATGATCATCTACTATAAAATAGAGGGCCTCATGGTCATCTACGATGGAGTAGATTGTCATACCGGTCAACTACGAAAGAATAGATGCATATACCGGCCATCTACGACGGAGTAGATGTTCTTATTGTTCAACTAAGACAGAATATATGACCATACATCTACAACAGAATAGGTGGCTATATTGTCATACAAAATGAGCATAATGATCAGGTACCATAAAATAGTCATACCGGTAATCTACGATACAGTAGCTATCTATGCTGGTAGATGACCACACTGGTAAGATTCGATGGAGTAAATGACACTACTTATCATCTACAATAAATTAGATGACCATCTTTCTTTTCTTTCAAAAACTTTAAATGGGATTTATTCGTATTCATAAAATTTATATAAAATTAATAAATTATTTTATATATTTTTAAATTAAATCGCTTTTTATTAAAAGGTTATCGATACGAAAAACAATTTTACATAATGTCTTGAATTAAATTCCACTTGTTAATATTTCCAGTTAACCCCAAAGCTAGAGCAACCGTTACTTTATATCCTTTCAATTATACGGCCGCATATCTTAAGGCTCCCCACTAATTGGTAATACAATCATAAAGAAATCTCGTAAAAAAATCTTTACAATCCCTTCATGCAATTTGATCATCTTCGTCAGATCCATAAAAAAGAACATCCAACTAGCCACAACGTTTTTTATACGTATCTTTGGCATAAGATAAGCAACAAATAACCTACATGAGTTTTTTCTTTATTAAATTAAGAAAAAAACCGAACAGGACCAGCCGACATATTAAATATTTCATTGCAGACCCTTGGCATGGATGATGACCTTTTCCATGAAATTAACATGGTTCGTAAAATAATATTTCAAAAAAAAAACTCGTTTCGGTAGTTTTAATGTAATAAAACATTATTGCTCCCTTCGAAAAATACACACACACACACACAAGGTCCTGGCCACGCAAGGACCTGTTTTGAAATTCTCCCCTATTTCTTTGGGTTTTTTAAGATGAGATTTTGAGTCCCCCTTTGGCACAGGGAACCGCAACAAAAAACCATAATAATTAATCCTTTAATGATACATGACACACTAGGCTGATGCCCTGCACCAATGGCCAAGAAATGTCGGCTCAAACACCACCATCGCCATCGTAACTACCACCAATATACACATTATTGTTATTATTATCATAAATGCCACAAGTGAAGACAGCGGACGAAAAGGGGAGAAATCCTTTTTTTAATGACTTTCAAGTAACCACAAGGGAAAAAAAGCAAATAAAACAACAATAACAACAAATTGGCGGCGCGACAATTTGCCCTGAACTCAAAACAAAAAAAAAGAAAAAAATAACTACCTTCTGCAGCAGAAGAAGACCTAAAATTAAAACAAAGCAAAAAACCCCAATCTCTTTAAAGTGAATAAAAATCAAGTTTTGTTGAACACCTGAACACAATAAAACAACAACAACAACTAACTTATAACAACTCCAACTTGAAATGAAACGAATGAAAAAAAAAAAATTAAAACTCCTCATCATCATTGACTTAAAAAAAAGATCGTACAAAACTGATTGATATATGTACGACATATAGGACGAATGCGTACAAATGTTTTTCTTTTTTTTACTACACAACACGAATATATGTACGCATGTACATATGTAACATACACTTGTCCACGTATGTACCAACACACAGTGGCGGCCACGGCGGCAATCGCACGCATTAGCCACCATCATACTGGCAATTCATGTTCGATAATTTATTTCAAAACTGTCGGTTGGGGAGAAGTTGTGACTAAAAGGTAAAGTGAGTAAAAAAGCAGTCTTTTGAAGACAAAAAAAATCAACAGCTCCGAACGCCAGCACCAAGAGAAAAAAATCAATGAAATGAAAATGAATACTTCTTTGTTACTGGTGCATTCAACGCCACAGCCGTGGCCATTGATTGCATACTTTTACACACAACCGAATCGATTCGAGCCTAACCGAACTGAACTGAACTCAACTCATATAGGTATTAATTCGAAGAAAGCATACTTCAAGTACTTGTCATTGTTAAGGCTTTAAGCGGTAGTGTTGCCAATGCCAAATGCTAATAAACTTCGGTGGGAAAAATCACCAAATGGACATCTACTGTGGGGAAGATGGTCAGGCTGGTTATCCACTATAAAGAAGATATACAGGGTGAGATGTTAAAACTGCAACCAACTTCAGACTGCTGTCATTTCTAAGCCACTCGTCCGACAGCTGTTAAGTGACAGCTTATTATATTATTTACAAGCGTACAAAGGCATTTTGCTAAGAATTTTCCAGAAAAAAAGTTATTCGTAATGGAATTCAAGCGTGACAGTGTGATTTCTTTTTATTTGGCTGGAAAACCACAAGTGGCTATCGTTAGAGCACTCCATCATTCAAATGTGAATAAATCTTTTGTGTCTCGTACCATCGCTCGTTACCGTGATACTGGTAGCGTAGCTCGACGTCAAGGAAGTGGACGGAGTGGAAAAAATAGCAACATCAGCAGAAATGGTTCGAAAAGTGAAGAAGCGACATGATCGCAGTGGCCGAAAAATGGCTCTTGAGCTGAACATATCGCAATATTCCATTCGGCGAATATTGGAAAATGAGCTCGGGGTAAAGCCGTAGATATTCCAAAAAGTAAAAGAACTTACTCCGCAACAAGACTCAAAAGAGCTAAAGAGATGCATCGCTTGGCGGAAAGTTGTGAACTGCCGAATTTGGTTTTCTTCGATGAGAAAACAATCGTTGTCCAGCAGTTTGTAAACAAAAAAAAAAAAAAAAAAAAAATGATCCGCTCGTGTTTACTTGCCAAAGAGGTCAGCTGAAAATGTGCACCTTCGGTTGGCCACCAGAACTCAAGCGCCGGCCATGGTGATAGTGTGGGCCGCCATAACAGCCGATGGTCGCTCTCCGCTCGTATTAATCGACCGTGGCATCAGAATAAAGGCCGAATATTAACGAGAAAATATTCTGGAGGTTGTATTAAAATCCTCGGATACCAATCCATTGGACTATTGTTCTGGAGTATTTTGAAAAGCAAGGTTGGCACTAAAAATTTCTAAAGTGTCGATCACCTCAAGCAAACGCTTCGCCGGGAATGGGATAAAATACTGCAGAACAACATTCGGGCAGCGTGTGACGGTTTCATTGGCAGTTTGAAGGCCGTAATTCGAGCCATGAGGTGACCAATGCGAACAAATCTAAACTTATTCTGAAATTGGATGCTATTTCTGACATTTTTTGCTTTCATTCAATAAAATTTAAAAAAATACAAATTAAAAATTATGGCAGTTTTTTTATCTCACCCTGTGTATGCCAAAATTGAGCCTCTATTGTGAAGAAGATTTGAATATAGACATCTACAATAAAGTATATGACAATATACGTCCGATTGTCATACTCGTAATCTACAGTAAAGAAAATACTTGTCATCCACTGTAGATTGCAAAGCCATTCTTGTGATCTACTGTAAGGGGCCGATCCCTCTTTGTGACACATTCAAATCATTCAAATTTTATTAACTACCGGAGTGGTCTGCAGTAGAAGGTGCGAATATCAGTTGCTCTCATGAAGAGATCTCTCTGATCCCTCTCTTTATAAATCTGCTTTAATGGATTCCCCAAACTAAATCTCTAAACACTGGTTGTTTAACATGGCAACCCTAACATATTAATGGCCTCTACACACACAACCACCACGAAGATGATTAAAAGCAAGCAGTGGCCCAAAAAAATGAAGACAACAACAGCTAAAGAAAAAAAATAAATACAACAACAGAAAAAAAGGGTTCTGTTTATAACTTGTATTAAATTACGGTAACAAAATAAGGTCGTAACAGCAGCAGCAGCGCCGGCAACAACAACAATACAACACCAACAACAATGAACTGTAAAACTTCCTTTTTCATGCTCTTAACACTTTGAAACTAAAAATGAAATTACCCTAATATTGGGGAATCGTCGTCGTCGCCGTTGTTGGTTATTTTTCCTTGCTTTGCTACGTCTTCTTCGGCCTCGGCTACTTTTGGTTTTCTTTTGATACGAAACAAGGATTTCTTATCTGGGGCAATGCGAAACAAAAGAAAACCTGTCCGTCCATCCGGCCCGGCCGTTATGGCTTGAAGTCATAGAGACTTGAGTTATCCTTAAACGAAACAAAACAAAGCGAAAGGGCTGAAATTTAAATTATCGTAAGGGAGCCCGGCTTCTTTTTGTTGTTGATGTGTGTCTCGGGAAAAGGGGGAACTGCATGCTCAATACGGTATGAGCCACTAATTTGTGGTAATATTAATAAAACTATATATATTTTCTTGGCAATAATGTGTGTTACATGGCCGCCTTGATGTGTCGGAGTGCTGTTGTTCTTGTTGTTGGTTGCATGCAACACCAACAATAGTGGGGCCCAAAGAAACCTTAATTTGTGGCTATTTTAATCAAAGGGTTATATTCAAAGGCTGTTTCGCCCCTCGATTTGTGTTGTGTCGGGAAATGCCAATATTTATTGTTAATTCTATTTGTCCAAGGGCGACAAATTGTATATTGTCTGAAGTGAATTAAGGATATCCTGAAAGAGGATAATAAAAGTAATATGTGGTGTTTTCACAGTAATTAGAGGAGATTTTTTTTTCGTGAAACTAAGGAAAGGGTGGTTTTCAAATTCGATATATAAATATTTATGATTCCATTTAGATATTTTCATATTATATTGTTTCTTTTCTTGTTAAGAGGTGTCCACATTTCATTTTTCCTAAAACAAAAAATCTATTTATGTCACAAGTTAGCATTCAATCCCTCAAGCTCTTTGCCCTTAGACCCCAAAGTCTAATTAATTTCTTATAAAACCGTTTAGCTATCCTCTTGTCCATCGTCAAGGACATTTATTTTTGAGACGTTTATTTTCCATGTAATGACATATTTTCCCATTAAAATTAATGATTTCGTCTTTTTGCTGCTGGCCAAGCCATAGAGGTATTACCCAAGTGTCTGTGTGTAAATTTTGTACGGAAAATCAATCACCCACTTCGACCGATGGGTTCAAAGAGCCATCTGAATCAGGTTGTGAACACAAATATCTTCTTGGCCCTCTGCTTGTATCCAATAACGAGGTAAAGACGAAGCTTTGTCTTTAGTTTCCCTTTTGTTGTTGTTGTTGCTGTCGTACTTTTATTTTCTTCAATTGTGCCTTTGGTGCCAAATCCGATTATAACTAATTATGATACGAGTACGCTATAAGTCACCTGTACCCTAAACTGACTGGCTGGCTGGCAAGCTGGTAGACTGACAGACAGACAAACAGATGGTTAGACAGATACATTTGTTGTTAGTTGATACAATGGGTTGTAAGATTACACATGTATGTATGTAACGTTGTGTCACAAACTAAGCTATGGAGAAGTCATATGAGGTCAGCAATGTTATAACGTTTGAATTGTGTCTCTAGTGGGGGATATTTGAAAAAAAGGGTGTAACTTTTGTGGGACAACATTATTCAAAATATACAGCAACAACAAAAAAGAGGTGAATAATTTACTAGTACAAGTTGTTCTCAAAAAGGTGTACTGGAACAAAATGATGAACAGCCTTTGAAAAAAGGGTAATAAATGAGTTTAAAAAAGGGGTCAAACAACAGGTGCCACTGCATGGAATCTCAAATCTTTAAGGGTCTCTCCAAATCCTCCAAGCAATCTTATATTACAAAATTCCTTAAATTTTTCAAGAAACCAGCATTCTTTTGAACATTTTTATTAAAGAATTTTATGATTTTCCTGTTGTTGTTGTTGTCGTATACTCTTTTGTAATTGCTTTATAGATTCTTTATTGCCGCTGCTCACCTTAATTAAAATTATGAAAATTTATGAGTTTCTTTTCTAGAACAGCTTTTATTGGAGAAATTTTAAGTACCTTTAAGTGCTCTCGGAATATTACATATTTTTTTATTGTGATATATATGTTTATAGCCATGGTTGTTGTTGTTATTTTCGTAATTGTAGTTGTTGTTATCGATTTCTTGTTTGTAGTTGGGTTTTCAAAACATAAAAGTGTTCGAAAAATTGAAATACTATCAAGAAAGTCAAGGCGGTTGGGAAGAGATGGAGGGGGAGTGAGGAAGGGAACAGCAATAAAATAAAATTAAGCGTCAATTTATATAGGTGTGTGTGTGTGTGTAAAGGAGCTTTCACGATACGAAGACAGTGGAATAGAAGAACCTAATTTTTGGTAGGAGAGCAATGGATTTTTCAAGTAAAAGTTTGGAGAACTTTAAAATTTGAAGTTTAAATTTATGTTGAGACCAAAAAAATATTTTAGGGGAAAGATAAAAACTATTTTTGTTCCGCTGCCTTTAAACCTTTGTGATTCCGTCCGAAAAACCTTGGAACATTCGGAATAAAGTAATAAAGATCAGTCTGTTTGCTGAAGTCAATGCAGAGGTTACTTAATTTAATTCAGGGTTTTGTCAAGGTTTTGATTTATAGAAAATATTTTTTTCGCTACACGAAATTTTGAAAATTTGGGGTTATTTCTTCTAGCAATACATTTTCAATACACCTTTGGTATAGCTCTATACCACGACGTACGGTGGGGGTCCGGCCTATACTCTCAGAAATTATAATTTTTTAGTTGTTATTTTGCGATTTAAGTTTTATGATTCCCAGCAACTCTGTGGAAATTTTCCAGTATGAGTCAACCATTTGGTATGTGCCCCAGGTGCGTGTCATAATACCCACGGACATAATCCCCATTACAATGGAATCCGATTATGTCCAAACAGAAATCGGTCATAATCTCCAGAGAGTAGCGGACATAATCCCTATAATAAAAGATGTGCCCAAAATGATTGGGTGTGCGAGTTGATTGAGATTTTCTCCTCTGGCTATGTCCCGTGAGGCTGACCCGAATCAAAGTTTTCTAAATTTCTCACTTTTTGTAAGTCGACGGCCTTTGGCCGGGTCTTTATATTTTCCCAGCCGGCTAATGCGAACCAAAGTTTCTAAATTTCATACTTTTTGTAAATAGCAGGACTTCGGCCGGGGCTAGAGTTTTTCTTAACCGTCTAACACGAACCACATTTTTTAAATGTCATACATTTTGTAAGTTGCCGACCTTTGGCAGGGACTTGAGATTTTCTCCTCTAGGTATGTCCCGCACCGACTAACGCGAACCCCGGTTTTTTTAAATTTAATTATTTTTGTAAGTAGTTCCTGCAGCAAACGGTCATACTCCCCATGGGATTTATGTCCGTTTTGAGAGCAGAAATTTCATTTCAGCTCTCTGAGAACATATTCCCTACCTGGATACTAAGTGGATAGGGGATCCACCTACTTTAGCTTATATGTTCTTTATGAAAGAAGTAAATATTTTATTGAGGTACCAATCGATTTTTATTTATTTTAAGATTTTTATTTATTTTCAAGGACGAAATTACACCTTGAATCTAATGAATAGGAAGATCACTACCTGGAAAAAATTTGTCTAGGTTATCCCTCATGTAAAATTACCCTATTTTTTTTATATTTTTAAAATTCTAATAAAATCTCGATTTTGTATTTTTTTTCAAAGTTAGACGAAATTTTCCCCCATTTTAATCCGATTTATATAATTTTAAACATACAATCATAATTAACTGATTTTCTTGGAAATATTTTTTATTTTATGAATAATTTCTAACTTAGAAAATATTTCAACACGAAGGATTCAAGTGAAAAAATGGTCTCTTTTATGCCCCACCATGGGTCTTCATTTCGTCTTGAAGCTTGAAATACTATTACATGAACTTCACGAACTCCATATTAATCTTCTTATCAAAAAACATAAACTATTTCTTATTTCAAATTTAAATATTGTCCCAATATCAGGACTTCATTTCGAAAAGAACACCCCTCCCCCTGATTAAAAATCAATATTTATTTAAATTTCCCGTCCCACTGTCTATGCACACTTCTGCTATGGCATTTTCATTCACTAAATAATAAAATGTTCTTGTTTGTTTTCCATAAATGTCTGCTGCTTTGGTCCGCCTCCTGCCGCTGCTACGGCTTTTTCCAATAAATACAAAACTCTTCTAACGCCAGCCAGAGCCACCATCACACCAGGCGCCACTGGAACAAATAACAAACAAACGTTAAAAACAAAACATGTCATATGACAGGAGTACTACGCTTTCTAGGTTGGTTGGTTTACTGGCTATGGAGAATATAAGCATATCAATGCCACCCCCTGCCATCCCCCCACCCCTCAGTCCAGCAGTCAATATTCAGTCAGCCATACAAGGAATCCACTTACCCACAATATTGCAAACAAGAAGCGGAAAAATGAATAACTATAACTACTTTTATGATTTGTGGATGGATGACGTCGGAAGGAGGGGGAGGAGGAGGGGAATTTTACGTACTTCCACTTTATGCCTAGATGGTCGATTGGGTGGTAAATGTTTGAAACGATGAATGTGTTTCGAATAGTGACCCCCCATGTCAACCATGATGGTGGTGATTTTACCATAAGACACTCTTTTATCAAAAGTATAGCAATTATGGCAGCAGTAGTGGTGGTGGTGGTGGCGGTGGCCCTTGTGGGTGGTAGAGACACACAACTTATGACTCATACTTGACAAAACACAAAAGTTAGACAGAAAATAGAAAAAAAAATGGAAAACATGATTTGTAACACAAAAGAAAGCAGAGAGCATAACAAAGAATACAAAACTGAAATTCAATACCAGCATTTTTTCCAAATCAAAAGAACGAATGAAAGAAAACTTTTGTGGCTACATCTTGGCCAGCTCGAAACAACTTGGCGAGTGGTAAGTAAAAAATGTCTTTTCACTTTCTTGCAGACTTGGCAAAACAAAAAGAAATTGTAAAGAAAGTCAGCTGCTGAAATTCACACACAACACAAGCCGACGCAGAACTGGATCGTTGGCAATTTTTGTTTTTGTAATTCCCTTCAAAACGACTCCATGGTGTCGCCCCCAGCCTGTGTGTGGCATGAATACGTTTATCAATAAAAAGTAATTAAAATATTATTTGAATGAATATCATTTGTAAAGGTTCAGTTATTATGAATAAGATAATAAATATGAAATCACATTTCTGAGGGAGTTTTCTTTTTTTTTCTAATTAAAATTATAAGGATTAAAAATGGGGAATTTCGGCAAAAAGGGGGATGAGAGGGGGAGGAAAGGCTGTCTGGCTTCTTATATTGTCGTCGTGTATGCCAAAAATGCCTTGGAAATATTTAACAAAATATTTAGAATTTAAGGAAGATAAGCAGGATTTTTGTGGATTGCTATCAAATGTTGTCAGAAATGTTATGGAAGTACCAAACTGCGTAGCGTAGCCCGACGTCAAGGAAGTTTACGGAAAAGTAAAGAAGTGACTTGATCGAAACGCGCGTCGCAGTGGCCAAAAAATGGCTCGTGAGCTGAACATATCGGGATATTCCATTCGGCAAATATTGAAAATGATCTCGGGGTAAAGCCATTGAAATTCCAAATTCCACCCGAATGGAAACAAAATAGACTCAAAGGGCTAAAGAGTTGCTTCGCTTGGCCGAAAGTGGTGAACTGCTGAATTTGTCCATTTGTCTTTGTCCAGCAGTTTATAAACAAACTAAATGATCGTGTTTACCTGCCAAAGAGGTTAGCTGAAAATGTGCACCTTCGGTTGGGCACCAAAACTCAAAGCCAGACATATTGATGGTGTGGGCCGCCATAACAGCCAATGGTCGCTCTCTGCTAGTATTAATCAAAATGAGGTTCCTCGCTTCATTTCCATCGCACAATGGCCACCAAAATCTCCGGATACCAATCCGTTGGACTATTGTATCTGGAGTATTTTGGAAAGCAAGATTGGCACTAAAAATACCAAAGTGTCGATCACCTTAAGCAAGCGCTTCGAAAGGAATGGGCCAAAATACCGCAGAGCAACATTTGGGCAGCGTATGACCGTTTCATTGGCCGTTTGAAGGCCATAATTCGTGCCAAAGGTGATCAGAACAAATCTAAACTTATTCTAAAATGAGATGCTATTTCCGACATTTTTGGCTTCCCACAATAAATTATTTAAAAAAATGTTAAAATTATGGCCTTTGGCTTTGTTGCAGTTTTTTTTTTATCTCACCCTGTATAGGTCCACTATATCGTATAGCCCCCACGCCCCCGATTTCCAATATTTTGATGGTTTTAGGAACATTATTCACCGGAACTGTTTTAAAATTCGTATTTGAAGCTCGTTATGGGTAAATTGTCTTTGCAGGTCCTGGTCACTTATCATCTTCGTTATTTTAATGATGTTACCGACTTTATCCACCGGAATGGTTTCAAATTTCGTATTTGAAGTTCCTAATGGGTACTACTCCTGGTCTATGCAGGTTAAGGTCTTCGTATAGCCCCCATGTAACGGTTCCTTCCTATATGCGGTATTTTTATTTGAATATTGTAATGACCTATAGCAAAAGTAGCCTATGCAAGCCTACGTCTTTGTATATAACGGCGACTTCCTGTATTCGGTATTATTAAGATTTATTTATTTATTTTTTTTTATATTTTTTTGAAAATTTCAAAATGTTTTTTTATTTTTAATTCTAAATAAAACGAATTGATTTTTCAATTTCCTCAGAATTCTAAATGGTGTAGATTTTTAAAATTTCTAAGATCTACAGATATCTAATATTGAGAAAAAAATCCAATGCTGTTCGTTTCTAATTTTCTATTTAAAAAAATCCCACACTTTTGCCCACCACTGTTTATAGATTTGTTAATAACCAATAGCCAATTATTATGAAATTTCCAATCATCTATCATAAATGATATATACATGGCTTGTAGGTTACCAAAACCTCCTACTCCTCCAACTACCTACATGGCTCCTTTCAAGCAAAAAACAACAACAGCAAAACGAAATAGAAATTGATGGCTTAGCCTTCGAAAAACCACCAATATTGGAAACAGCAAATAGGACAGAGTCTATCCGTACAGCTAGCATGACTTGTCAGTCAGTCTATTGGTATTGGTGTGTATGTGTGTATTTGTGTTAGTGGGTAAGGCGTTTTTTTACTAGTTGGTGCTGCTAAACTTATTATTTAACACCCCAACGCTATATCCTTCCTAACCATTCCCAGTTATCAAAGCAAAAGTTGGGGAGGGGGGCGACCAACCCACATGCTACGTTGGCAAACATTATATGCAATAATTTTAATCCCTCGGAAAAAAACAATTTTTTTTGATATATATTTGAAAATAAATTATTTTTTATGGAAATAGAGAGGAGGAAGAAAAGGGGGCGAATGAAGACTTTAGCAATTTGTGTGGAACAAATGCAGCAGCACTTGACACTAGGCCATGAAGTGGGGGTGGAAGGATAGATGCTGTAGTTCCAAATACGATGAGGGGTTCGACTCTTGGTGATGATGATGATGAGATTTTCACACTAAACTAAATTTTTTTCTAGGCCAGTATTTGGTATTGATTTGAATTTGCTTGCCACCAAATCATCACCAGCTCATCGTCAATGTCAGCCAACCAAGCTACCCTCATCCATTGCCATTTCATACACCCTTCAACGAAAAATTCGAAAAATTCTCTCTCTCTCCCTCTCTCGCCATGAATGTTGTTGTGTTTATTTGTTTTGTTGGTTAGTTTGCTGGCTTGCTGGAGTCTATATAACATGACACAAACAGTTGCTTATGAAAATGTTTTACAATATCCTTTTAATGTTATTACAAGTGTGTCCTTGTCGCCAGCTTTGTCAATGTCTGTGCAGGCAAAGACAGGCTATGAACTAACCAAAACCAAGGCAGCCAACCAGCCATCCAGCAAAAACAACAACTCAACAATCCAATGAAGCAACTAAACGAAAGACATTATTTCCGCTGATGATGATGACGACGATGATGAGGCTGCTGCCTAGAGTTACAAGCCAAACAGCCAGCCAGCCAGCCTTCTAGCCAAGCAACCAAACCATCCGGACAGCCAGCCAGCCATCCAGTGAGCCACTCAGCTCGATTACGATGACAACGAAATTTGTTGACAGCAAAAGGCATTTAAAGTTTAGACCCTGGGCTTATGGGTGGTGTAACGAATGGCTGCGCTGGTGGTGGTGTTAACACATGCCACCCCACCAATAACATCATCATTATCAACACCCCCTCATAAATTCTGTTTAAATCTTGCACTGCTTCTTCTCCCCCTTAAGCTGGCCCAAATTGAAACGCCAAGAAAAAAGAAGATATTCCAAAAAACAATAATAAAATAAAATTACAAATAAAATAGAAAAGTTATGACGACATTTACACGTCCTTCCAGTGCAGTTCGGCTTGTACCATGGCCAGTATTAAATCAAGTATTCTTGGTGTTTTTTATTGCTCCTCTTTGAAGATTCCGGATCTTTTGCTTGTTTTAGCCGGTCTTTTGTTATAAGTGAAATATATCTAAACCACTTTCCAAACAATTTATGTGCAGAATATGTCTGAGGAATATTTCATTTATTGTTGGGAGGGGTGTGGGGGGAGAAAAAGCCAGGTAATATGGGATAGGGATGTAAACAAGTTGCCACAAAAATGGCCAAAAGCTTTGGACCCCAAGATTTTGGTAGATATTTTTAAAGGAGGTATTCTATTTGAACCACCAAGGGGGCCTTCTTAGCCATTTTTCCAAAAAAAACTATTTTTAAAAAAGTCCCGGTAAATGGGATCAAGTAATTTCATACAGGGTGAGGTGAAAAAACTACAAACAACTTCATACTGCTGCAATTTTTAAGCCACTCATCCGATAGAAACGACTAGATCGAAACCCGCGTCGCATTGGCCGAAAAATTGCTCGTGAGCTGAACATATCGCGATATTTCATTCGGCAAATATTGAAAAATGAGCTCGGGGTAAAGCCACTGGAATTCCAAAAAGTGTAAGAACATACACCGCAACTGAAAGAAAATATACTCAAAAGAGCTAAAGAGTTGCTCCGCTTGGCAGAAAGTGGTGAACTGCCGAATTTGGTTTTCTTCGATAAGAAAACATTCGTTGCCCCACAGTTTGTAAACGAACAAAGTGATCGTGTTTACTTGCAGAGAGATCAGCTGAAAATGTGCACCTTCGGTTGACCACCAGAACTCAAGCGCCGCCCATGGTGATGGTGTGGGCCGCCATAAGAGCTTATGGTCGCTCTCCGCTCGTATTAATTGACCGCAGAGCAACATTTGGGCAGCGTGTAACGGCTTCATTGGCCGTTTGCAGGCCATAATTCGTACCAAAGGTGAGCAATTTGAACAAATCTAAACTTATTCTAGGATTTGATGCTATTTCCGACATTTTTTGCTTCTATCGAATAAAATTTAGAAAAAAATGTAAAAAGTATGGCGTATGGCTTTGTTTCAGACTTTTTTATCTCACCCTGTAAAGACCCATGTATTGGTACAGCCCTTATATAAATTTCAAAATTTCCAAATCTCGAAATAATCTACCAAAATAATCGAGTTCGCCAACCCTGGTTGCCATGGGGGTCTGGTGGTTAGGTAATAATTTTCAAGTTTGTTCTTTACCTTTTTTTTGGCTCTGCATTGCCCATAAAAATACGAGCAAGTGTCATAGAAGATATTAAAGAAAATATGTCCGCTTGTATGTTATGAAATATGTGCGTGTTTACTGTTGTTGTCATTGTCGTTATTGTTATTGTAACGGTATTGTTTGAATTCTTTAATATTAAAAAGTAATGAGAGATCATTTTCTTCTTAACATATATTTTTTATTATCATTATCATCTTGTTCTTTTTCAACTTTCTTGTTCCTCCCAATTTTTTGTGCTATCTACAGCTTTGCCGGCTAAAGGTCATAATGATAAATTATTGTTTAAAATATTTCATTCGAAAGATAATTTCCAAGCTAGAATTGTTTGCACAAAAAAATAAAAAAAAAAGAATTTCATTAGATGACATAAATAATAATGGTGGCAGTGATGGACAGTTGGGTGTCCCTACACACCCATACACAGAGAGCGGCAGTGGGTCATGAAACTTGATGTGCCCGCATTCATCATCACAGGGATATGAATTGCATTGCTCCCCGAAAAGGGACATGGGTTTTCATCAATGTCGTCCGTATGCAAGTAACCTGAATACGAAAGGCTTTGGGAAATAGAACAATGAGCTGAGTTGTCTTGAGATAATTTTTTAATTTAAATTGGGAGGGAAAGGACTTTTAATTCTTTAGAGGAAAGGAATATAAAAAATAATACAAATTAAGTAATACGATTGGAGATGTAAGGATTATTTTTTTCAAATTCCTAAACATTTTTCCAGATTATTTTTGGAAATTTTAGAAAAAGTATAAAGAGCATAAATGGCTGAGAGTATATAAGATTATATTTGGTTCTCTCAGATAGCTGCTCTTGTACAATATTTTTTATTAGCAGGAAATAGGTTTTTATGGGCTGAGCCACCAATAAGATCCAGCAAAATTTGATTTAAGATCTCTGCCGAAACATTGATTTTTTCGGTAGAGTTGGAAAAAAGTTGAAACCGAGGATTTTAAGAAAAAATATATTTTTTACCTCCATCGAAGGATCATTCTTGAAATCTTCTGCTCAACTTTTAAAGGACCTTAAGACATATTTTTTACCTTCATCAAAGGATCATTGTGGACTTCTTCTGCTCAACTTTTGAAGGACTTGAAGAGCTAACACGAGAGCTATCAAGATTATTTTTTTTTTAATCCTGAACAATTTTCCAGATTATTTTAGGAAATTAAAAAAAGGTATAAAGAGTACAAATAGATGAGAGTATATGCGATAATATTTGGTTCTATCAGAGAGCTGCTTTTGTCCAATGTTTTTATTAGAAGAAAATAGGGTTTTATGGGCTGAGCCACCAATAAGACCCTGCAAAATTTGATTTAAGGTCCTTTGCCGAAATGTTGGGTTTGTTTTTGGTAGACTTGGGAAAAGAAATTGATTATCATCATTGAGTATCATCTTAAATGTTTCCATAAGAGCTTTAACCGAGGATTTTAGAAAAAAAAATATTTTTTTACCTCCATCGAAGGATCATTCTTGAAAATTTCTGCTCAACTTTTGAAGGACTTTTAGAGCTATGTTTTGGCTTCTTCTGCTCACCATTTGAAGAACTTTAAGAGCTATCAACACTCTATCAAGATTATTTAAAATTTTCCAACCTCTTTAAATCATCGACACTTGGCATTCAACGCAAAAGGCTTGTCCTTACAGGAAATTAAGGAAATCAAATAGCAAACATAACAAATAAAATTAAACAAAACGGTTTTGCATGTTGGTTTCCAGTTAGAAATCCATTTAAGAAAAGAAGAAAAAAAAAACTCTAAAACAAAAACGACAACTAAAAGATTGAATGAATAACACATATGCACGCATGCTTGATTTCCTTAAATGTACCTCAACTCTTTTGTCTTTGTGTTTTGAGACTTGTATGCTTTTTTTCTTCGCCTTCTTCTCAGCCCAGCTACCGAACAAGTAGTATTCAGATATGCATATTTCCAGTTAAATCAAACACATGTCACACGCCACATGACTTCCATAATGAGATTCATCACTAAGTGAATGACGAACGGACGGACGGACGGGCGGGCGGACTGACTGGTAAGTTGACTGACTGTCTGAATGTAGGGATGGCTGGTTTGTATGCATGTGATTTGTGAACGACAGGCGTAAAAAGGATAATGCTTGGGTTGGAGTTGTAAGTGGTATGTCATACCAAGATGTGCCCCATACAAAACAGTTTTGTGTGTTTTTTCTTCTTTTTGGCATGCAAGTATTAGTTAAATGATGTAAAAATGTACGTACTCATGTATGTGTTCCAAATGTGGGAACATAAATTGCTTGACAATAAGACAACAAAGAATGGGAAAATTTGACAAAAACAATCGTTTTTAAAGAGACGATTAAAGAGGCCTTAACATGGAAACAAATTTGAATTTAAAAAATAAATTTTAAGCAGCTTAATATGACCAAGAATCGATTTAAAGTGCTTTTAGGGACAATCTTCTGATTTTTATGAACTTATTCATTTTATGAAATTTCTTAGTTTGCACAAAGAAAACAAATTTAAATTTAAAAAAAAAAATATATATATATATATATATATATATATATATATATATATATATATATAAACTTTTGGAGCTTAATATGGCCTAGAAATGATTTTAACTGATTTTAGAAACAAGTTTCTGACTTTTATGAACTTATTCATTTTATGAAATTTCTTATTTTGAACAATTGTAAGCAAAGAAACTTATATTATAAATACATTAAATATACTATTGATTGGGAAATTTGATTAGGAAAAATTTCGATTCAATATTGATTTCTTAAATGTATAAAGTACTAATTTTTTATGAACATGTTCATAACTATTAGGAATACTTTAATTTATTTCAGGAACTTTTTCATAATATTTTTTTTTTCATTTTTTTTTAAATTTTAAAGCCAACTTTAATTTGAGCGTCGAAAAGGCCTAAATTATGGCCTTGCCGGTTCTTATTTCCGTTTTCCTCTCATTTGTCAAGCATTTGCATTTTACAATGCGTGCCCAAGTGTTCTGAACACCACATCAAGGCAAAAATTTCAAGTGGATTTTCTGAATTTGCTGTCGTTTTTTGCATTTGATATGAACAACGATTGAAGCATGTGATGTGAGATATGGGGCATTCAAAGGAAAATATTAAAAAATTAATTTTAAAAAATAATTTTTTAAACTTCACATGGAAGTCACTACAAAGTTGTTCAAACCAATATTTTTTAATTTTTGATATTTTTGGAGGATATTAAATTTTGATCAAAAAAGCCCAATTTTTTATTTATTTTATTTTTATTATTATTTATTTATTTATTTTTTTTTTTTTTTTTTTGAAATAGATGGCCAAATAGTGTCACAAACTAGCCAATAAATTATGGTTTTCTTGCAAGAAGCACAGATTCAGGCAAATAAAGTCCTCGCCTTTTTAATTCTTTATGGGAGAAATTATGGCCTCGATTTTCTGAATAGGACAATTATTTTGGACACCCCAACTATATTTGGATGCCCACATTTCATATTTTCCTGATTAAAGCATTTTTCTCACAAATATCTTTTTTACTTCAGTATTTTTGTCTAAAATTTTAAAAGTATTTTATACAAAATTGAAAGTAGCTTTCCTATGTTTTCTATGGAATGACCCATACACCCAAGGGATGTTCTCATTTCAGTTTGTTTTTATTTTTAGCTTAAATAATTTGACAACATATTAAATGTTTAAATGGCACAGAAAAAAAAGACTCATGAAAAAGTAGCATTGATATTGATTGACATTCCGTTTTGAATGGCAGCCATATTACGCCGAGCTTAGCATAAGGCCAAATTTTAATGATTTTAAATATTCGAACAAATTGAGGTAATCGAATGTTATGCCCGGCGGATATATTTTGGAATAATTTCATTTGACTACTATGCGAGAGAAATATTTTGAAGTATTCCAAAATAAAATAAAATTGATTGTCATGTGTTCGGTTCAGCTTCCAGTCGGGTTGTTGCTCTTCTGCTCAGGTTGTTGCCAAGGTGACAGCCAGGTTTGGCTGTCAGTCATTCAACAAGAAAACAAGCCATAATGCCAAAACAAAAAAAGAAAAAAAAAAATACAAAACCAAAACTGTAAACTAAAAACCCCAAGGGAGTAAAAAGGAGAAACAAAATTCATGTCTGCTGCTATGACAGCGTTACTATTTTACAAAAACCCTTGCCAGACACCAAACAAAGGCATGCAAGGAAAAAAATGGAATATAACCAATATTTCCATTACTCCTTTTTTTGGCAGGACTGTTTTTTATCTTCTCTTGTAGCTCATCTTAAGCTGGCAAATTGTTGCATGTTCTACAACTGCTGGCAATATTTTGTCAAACATTGTAAAATTTTACTTTTCACAATGTTGGCCAAAAAAAAGCAGAACAGAGTAGAGAAAGAAAACCAAAACAGCCAGATGGATGATATCTACTTGGTCTTGTCGTATTTCATGTTAAGATATTTTAACATGCATGCAGTATTTATTTAGGAATGTTCGAAGCTTGTACTTATTGTAACATGGTATCCTGCAACATTTTTTGCTCGATGTTCGAGTTGTTGTTATACATTCACTGACACTAAAAAGTAAAAGTTTTGTGGGTCTTGATTGATATGCGGTGTTTGGTGTGTGCGTGTTTCAACATTTCTTGTTTTTTTCGGGGCGAGGGTTCTAAAGAAATCACTTTAGGCCAAAAATAAGTTTTTTTAATAGTTTCAAATTTACAGGTTACTAGTGCCAGTAACAAGAAAATAAATTTCCACAAAAGTTTTAATGGGAATTGAAAATGTGGTTTATGAAAATAAATTCAAGAGAATTTTTCAGAAGAATTTTTAAATTGAGGAGATAGATATTGTTGTGGCATGATGATCTCATAAATAAATGCCTTAGATTAGCAGTTACAGTGTGAAGAGTTGGGGTTTTATTTGGAGTAATGTATTTAATATCGAAGTGAAATTTCTTAAGATTCTGAAGAAAATTTTAATATAATTAAATGTCAACTATTGGAGGAATTCTATTTTTTTATTAGTAATTAAGTTGCAGTTTTATCTCAACCGTATAACAAGTTTTATAGCAATTCTAATAAAATAAAAATGTTTATAGTGATAATCATTTAAATAACAATTATTATATTTTTGAAATACCAATATAACAAATATTAAATTTAACTAATATCTGAGACTGATAGCATTGATTTTCTTTGAAAATATCTAGGCAATGTTTAATTTTCAATTTTCTTGGAAAAATATTTCCAAGTGATTTCTTTTGAGACTTTCTTTATTTTAAAAGCTTTAAATATATTTTTCTTAGAATAAAAATCCAGTGCAACAAATGACATTGTAATCAAGCCAATATAGTATTTTATTTTTCAAATTCTTGGGTAAAATGCATGCACACACACACGCACACAAATGTAACATTTTCAATATTGTGGTTTTGTTTTCTATCTTATCACACAGAGATTTTTTGTAAAGACCTCCAAGAGCGTCGTATAAGACAATTTTATTTATATTTTTTTTCGGTTCATGGCCAGCAATAATTCAATCAACCAAAGATATTATTTTTTAGTAAATAGAACTAAAAATACATGGAGTATTGAAGGGGAGAGAAAAAAGTAATGAAAAAAAAAACAAAGAAAAAAACAGTTTTAAATAAATATTTAGGTTTGTGTGCTAGTTTGTTTTCAAGGGCACCCACGTAAACATACTTGACATTCTGTGCTTACTTTGGAGTATTTTCGAAAGGATTCGAAAAAGTAACTACCAGGTTAATGACACTGAGGAACATCAAAAAAAAAAAAAAAAAGGATAAAAATATAAAATAAAATAAAAATAATTACAAATTCCAGCAGATTATGAAAATAGAGCTAAAAAGTAGGAGACATTTGTATCGGAGTTTTAAAAATTCACATCGCAAAGGGGGCAAGTTTCCCCCTCTTTCACATTTTCGCAAATTTTCGGATTAAGATTCGTTGGAATCCTTAAATTTTAGGTATGTAGTTTCTTGTGCAATATTGCAAAAAAAGAAATATTTTGTTTAAAAATTGTAACCATCGATCGAGTCGACAAAAAGGACCTTTTTCCAAAATATGGTAAAAAAATCACTTAAAATGGGATCCTAGCAAATTGAAATATTCTACAGAGTTACTTAACATAATATTGTACCGCAGGTTCTAGAAGACATGAAATGCCAGGAATTCATAAATATTAAAAAATAGGGTTTTAAGCGCACTTTTGGCGAATTTACGCAAATATCTTCCACATAACATCCTTCTAGAAGAATGACGTCAAAGACAAAAATATACTTCATCAAATTCCACTATAAGTCACCAAGGAAAATAAGTGTCTATTTTCATTGTATATCTCAAAAATATTGGCATCAATATTGCCATAAAAACCTGCAAATAATTTATTTTTATAAATTTTTCCGCGGACTTTTTTTCAAGTTGACGCCTGAAAATAACATAAAATCTCATTTTAGGTGAAAGATGTCAAAAGAAGAAATATTCTAAACAAAATTTCACTATAAACTTTAGATAAACCTTTTATCTAGGTACAATAGTTTTTAAGAAAATCACATTTAAAATATACGTTCAGAAGTCAAACTTACGAGTTTCGTTTTTTACTGTTAATTTAACACATTTCTAGTGCAAGTCAAAATCTCCCTTTTTCCATAATTTTTTATGGTCATATTTTCTAATCAAATTTTTGCCAGCGAAAAGATTAAGCCAGGCAATCTCCGAGAACTGGAAAATGTTTGTCTGGAAAAGCAGATGTTGTTTCATATTTTTGTTCCCCTCCAGAAAATCTCCCATTTTGATTTTCCATCGATTTCAACGCTTTATAAAAAAGGATATGCTGCATATAATTTGAAACAAAAGCCTTGGTAGTTCAATTCAAAATTTCCGAAAATTCCCAGAAAAAATTCACGAAGCAGTGAACATTTTACAAAGAAGTTATTGGTGTACGAAACTGTTAATCTATAATCTGCTTTCAATTAAAAAAAGGAAAAAAATGGCCAATTCGCAGCTAATCATTTCCGAGAATATTACAGAAAATGCAGTGGACTATGAACAATTGAAAGCAAAAATATGTTAATTTTCAGTTAGGCTTTTAAATGGAATTTTTCTCGAATAAAATTATTTTAATTTGTGAAAAACAAAATATAAAAAATAAATTCCATTTATTAATTAAAAATATGCTAAAAATACTTTTTTTTACATTATTACTTTTAAATGTAAATAAAGTTTAGAACTCAATCCCACCTCAAAATTGTTGAACCACTTCATTGAACATTTCAATTTTTTTATTTTTTTTTTTTTTTTTGAGTTTTATTTAATTTTATGTTAATTTCGATTTTCATTTCGTCTTCTCCTTCCTTGTGGCCATATGAAGGCCATGTGTTTTGTTTTGCTTTTCAATGTAACAATCGCTAAGTAATTGTTTTAATAATCTGCTGGAGTGCTGAATGGCTGGCTGTTGGCTGCCAAGCTAACGCATCTCATGTTACTTTCCTTTGTTTGCTAAGCCATGCCATGCCATGGCAGGCTATGGCATTACGGCAGCACTTGTTGGCCCTTGTTTTATTTTTTTCCACTCTCAAAGACACACACACACACAAACACTAAATATTTACAAACATGTGTTTCCTGTTTATTTGAGAAAATTGAATTGAGAGACAAGCAGAAAAGGTACTGAAACTTTTCTTTTCAAATATTCATTAATGAGAATTAGTGATTTGATTTTTAAAGGAAATCAGGGGGAGATGATGAAATCTTTGTGTTATTGAAGAAAAAAAAAAAACAAAAACGAATTATTTTGTTAATGAAAATGGAATAATGTCAAAGAACTAATGGGAGAGGTTTTTAAATATTCGTCTCACTGAGAATACAGTTTTAATGCTTGAAACATGCAAGTCCACTTTTGAATAATAAAGTCATTACTGGTTTTGAATTGGCCAAATATAAAGCAAATATTTGTGCCAATGAGTCATATTATTATCGATATAACGGTTTTAATTATAAATTCATGAGCAAATCATCTAAAAGCTTCAAAAGAATGACAAAGATTTTGCATTCTTCCAGTTTCAAAAAAAAAAAAAAAAAAAATAAATAAATAAATAAATAAATAAAAAAAATAAAAAAGCTGTAAGTTCGGCCGGGTCGATCTTTGAATACCCTCCACCAATGGGAACGAATTTGGAAATTTTCAAAAAATAAAATCCGTTAAAATTTATGTTAAAATTTTAAAAATACCGAACGTAGCCGTTATATTAGTATCCATACGACGACGTGGACCTGCATAGGCAACTTTTGTAATAAGCCATTAGAGTATCTTAATGCGAAACTTGAAAAAATTCGGTAAATAATGTCGATAAAATCTTCAAAATACCGAATATTGGGAGGTACCGTAATATGGAGGCTATACGAAGACGTGAACCTGCACAGACAATTTTCTGTCTTAGGCTATACAATCCATTACGAACTTCAAATACCGAATTTGAAACAATTCCGGTGAATAATATCGCTTAAATCATCAAAATACCGAATATCGGGACGTACCGTAATATGGGGGCTATACGAAGACGGGGACCTGCACAGACAATTTTCTGTCACAATCTGTACTATCCATTACGAACTTCAAATACCAAATTTGAAACAATTCAGGTAAATAATTTCGCTGAAAATCATCAAAATACCAAAAAGGGAGGTACCATTATATGGGGTCTATCTCAAAACGTGGACCTACATGTCCCATTTTTAATACCAAAAGTCCTGCAGATATAATATACGTTAGAGTAAAATTTTACCAATCCTAATTTCATTCGGAAGCTAGAGTAATTTCCGCAGACGAATAGACGGACAGAATAGAATTTTATACTGACCAAGAATATATATACTTTGTGGGGTCTAAAATGTATATTTCGAGGTGTTACAAACGAAATGACAAACTTAATATAGCCTCCATACTATGGTGGAGGGTATAAAACGGCGCAATTCTTCATCAAGAATAAAAAATCAAATAAAAAATCAATCTTCTGTCTGGCAATTTAATTTCAATACTGGAAAGTCTTTAACCATAGATTCTAGAAATATAATAGAAAAGTTCTCGATTCCCTTACATTTTCGTATAGACCTTTTTTGAAAAAATATTTATTCGATTTTAATTGCATCTTTTATATTCCTGAAATGGTATTTATAAAAAAATAGATTTTTTTCGTTCATTTTCGAAGCAAATGAAGATTAATGATATTTCGTTTGCCTTTAATTAAGGCAATATATCATGCGAAGTTATATATACACTAGACGTATTTATGCTGACTTAATCATTAACAAATTAGTAACACAAATGTTAAGTCATGGACAGATTGGTATTATCGATGATGATGAATTTGGGCCACTGGTTTGATATCATTTCCTCCACGAAAAAAAAAAAATGAAAACGAAATGAAATCCCAAGAATAATAAAGTTTTTCCGGCTACTAAATTGGCAAGAAGATTTGTCTTAAATAAAAATATTTTTTTATATATATTGATTTCTAATATCTCCCTCCCTCTCCCTCCCCATGCCACTTGATAAAAATCCATTTGCCTGTGTAATTTTGTAACTCATTTGTAATTCACAAAATAAAAGAAAACAACAGAAAACAGACAAACACATTCAACACTTTGTAAATCATCAAGGAACAAAATGTTCCAAAGAAAGAGAGCAACAAAAAACTGTCTGACTCTGGCTGTAAATTATACCCATGTCTAAGAAAAAATTTAACCCACCGTCAAGAATGAATTTGCTATCTCCCGGGTATTTGCGTATAAATTTAGCGATATTGCTTTCAATTTTCATTTAAAAAAACAATTTCTGAAAAAAAGAAGCTTCGACTGCTACATTGATGATGATTGGCGCAGCCGGTCTTTTTGCTCCCTTCAATTTTCATCGTTTTTGTTGTTGATGCCGCTTTTTTTTTTTGAATTGAAAATATTCCTTGGATCTCTGGGGATTTTATTTGGCACTTTCAAATCGCTCGTTAAGGTCTATGTTGTTATTTTATGTTCATTTATCAATGTTTGGCTAATTTTCAAGTTTTAAGCCAAAAAAAAAAAAAAAAATAGAGAGACCTACATTTCAAATTTAGGAGAAAGATGTTGTAAGTTTTTTCCTTTTTTTGAGTTTGGTGTCAAGAAGAATGTTTCCAGGCATTTGAGTTTAAAACCCCAAGGATTCCCTTTCTATCCTTTTGTTATTTGGAAGTATACATTGGGTTAAAGAAATTTCTTTGTAGTTTAAGTGAGGCCAAGTTTTCGTTGGAAAATCACTTTATGCCACAAGTTTTTATAATGGAGTCTTTTTAATAAAATGTTTGATAAATTGAAAAAATGCAATAGTTTCCATAAAAATAAATGTATTTTGATAGTTGATTTGTGGAAAATCAGAAATATTTTTCCAAGCAATTCATTTTTTTTTAATAGTTTTTACTGTGGAACAGTTATGGGTATGCTTCTAACCCAGAACTGATCTACAGTAAAAATTATTATATATAAAATTGTAAATCCGTTATTTAAAGGAGATAGGAAGAGAGAGAGAGATGGTTTAGTAAAAATACGAAAGACTTCCAGATTTCGTTGATTTTTTTACTTAGTTAACCAGAATCTTTTATTTCCAGAATGATTTATTGGCTTCAATTTTCAATTTCGGAAAGATTGGGGTGATATCTCTGAAAATTTGACACATTTTCACTTTCCAGTCTTCCTCATATTTGTAGCTATGGACTTCGACAACATAAGTCCAAAATGTATCAACTCGATAAAAATGGATCCATTATTAAAAAAGAAAAAATTATAAAAATTTTAAATTTTAATTATTCCTCCGAATTTTGAACCATATCATTTATACTATTAAGATTTTCGAGAATAGGTATTCCGAAGAGGTATTCTATGAAGTAATATAATCAAATATTCAGGCATAATAAAGGCGTAGAAAACATCTTTTATAATATTTCCCTTATATCTTTCATTTAAACCCGGAGAAAAAATTAACAGGGCAAACAACGCCATCTATGCACCAGATTTGCAAGAGAAAACAAATGAGTCAATCTTGAAAAAGTATTGGATTTTTTGAAAAATGATCTAAAGAACAAATATTTCCTAGATTTTGAGAATATTTTGTTGTTGTGCATTTTTCATATAGTTTTTGTTGTATTTTCCATCCCAAACATGAGAAAAATAAGAGTAGTGTGAGCAACGCCATCTACGAGTGAAATTACCATCAGTACAATATTTGTTACAAAATTGGGCAAAAAGAAATATGTGAGGCTACAGATTCATAGAGAACACCAAATTTTGAATTATATCTACCAATCTATTGGATTTTTCGAAATTGGGGGACTTTTCTCTAGACCAAAATATATAATTCTTAAAAATATTATATTCTTCTGAAAATCTTCCTCTAAGTGTCTCCAGCTAAATTTTGAGATACATCAGAAATTATATTCAAAAAATTCAAAAAGTTCATATATTTTATTAAATTTTGAAATATTTTATCAAATTTTAGTTTCTGAATACAAATTTTCCATGTTGGTTGCAACTCAGTCAAGGAATCATAATTCCAAAGGAATATTAAGATACAAATGATATTTCTTTTTAAGATTTTCGGAAGATAGTTAGGCTTAATCCTATTATTGTTGTTTTTATAAAAACAACAATAGTTTATTAGTGGAGAAGGATGATATTGTCTAGCCGTTCGATTTCTTGAAAACCTTTTCAGTTATTTCTTTCAGATTCGACCGAAAATTTCGAAGTTTTATTAATTTTCAAATATTTAAAAAAAATGGGAGATGAGTACCTCTCTGGGTATGTCAGTGATTCTATGTTTCACAATCATTTTTTTCCCAAAATATTTCTGGTTTCTAGTCTATTTTTTATTTAAATTTGAAATAACTTATGTAACTTAACTTTTAAGATCAGGCGCTAAGGAATTTATAGATTTTCTAAGAACATAAATAGAGCAATTTGTTTAGGGATTCGAATCAAATAATAAATATTCAATAAAAATATAAATTCCTCAAATTTTAAATTTGGAAAATATCACTCTTTTAGAAACCATGAAAAATTTTTTTCTTAGGAATAATTTAAAAAAAAACACACAGCAAACGGATAAGGCCTGACTATTTTGAAATAACAAAATAATTATGGTTTTCCAACATATATGCCTGTTATATTTTTACATATTATATATTTTATTTATTTATAGTATGACATGTACACAAAGCCTTCAGGCCATTTATTTTTAATTTTATTGAATTTTAAAACTTAAAATCAGCGATTTTTTTCTAAATAGTAGTCCTTTTTTAGATTTTATTTTGAATTTTTTTAAATAAAGCAATTTTATTTATTTGTTTTCTATTAATTTTTGTTATTTGTCAAATTTTGAATTTTAAGAAGCAAAACTTACATCTTTATAGAATCTAATGTGAACATTGGATAATAAATTATCATACATTTATTTCAATTTTAGAAATATTAAAAAATATTTTCATATATATTTCAAAATTTTCCTGACTAATTTCTAACAAATCGTTGCCGTTCCAAATAGAGAAATTACCCTTGTTAACCAGCCCATTGGCATATTTCATGTTCTCCCTTTGTCATGGGAATACATGTGTAACATTTGACATTTTTTCTTTATTGAATTTAAAAATGTTAACCCATTTACTTAAGTTGTCAACATGGATCTTCAAAAAAAAAAGTAAAAAAAAAATCTACCATGAGATATATACTTACATTTATATATATGTTTTATTAAAGAATTGTTATCCAAAAATTTGCAACATTTTGCATTGATTCAAATGTTGTTGTTGTTGTCGTTGTATTAGCGTAGATGACGATGGGGAAACGGGCGACAAAGTGATGCTGCTGCTGCTGATGACATACAATATGTCAAATGACTTTTGCCCCCTTTCTATTCCAACAGTAGCTTGATGATAGATGCCAAATATCCGTTAGAATGATAAATAAATCCTTTCAACACACAATGGCAAAACAGATGATTGGCAAAAACACACACACTCGCACAGACATAAAAACACAGGCACTGTGCTATTTCAATACACATACACACCCACACCAATGCTTTGCAATGGAATAGAAGGCTTAAATGTTGTAGCTCTTTTTGTTGTTGCTGTTGTTGTTTGTTATTTGGTAATACTTTTGCTCTTTTGCAGATGTGGGGTAATATTTTTTCGGGTTATTTAACTGGTTTTTCAAGTGTTTTCATAACTTGTCACTTGCGATTTTTTTTCGGCAGGGTTTGGTTTTTTTTCAAGCCGTTTTTAAATGCAATTTTTGTTTCACTTCAAAAAAATATTTTTTTTCACCAATTTTATATATTTATAATTTAGAACAGAAATAAATTCTTCTTAATTATTTTTTTAAACATTGTTTTGAAAACTTAATATTCCCTTATTTTATGGGTTTTTTATTTTCAATTTTTTTGTTGTTGATTCCATTCAATATCTCTGTAGTTTGTTAATCCAAATCAAATCCACATTGGTTTTTTTGGGGGTTTATAAACAAATTAAATATTCATGATTATTTTTAGTTTTCTTTTGTATCATCAATGATTTTTTGTAACACAAATCTTTTATTGTTGTTGTATTTTTTTAAATAATTTTCATAAAACATAAATAATTTAAAACTCGTTTGTTATGTTTCTTGGCTGTTCAAAATGTGCGCGATGATTTTTTTCTTTCTTCCAGAGCGAACACACGACGGCTTTTTGTTTTTGTTCTTTTTATTTGTTCGGTGCCTAACACAGTGAGTTCAGTTCGACAGTTCGAAACGTTATGAATGCTCATTCCCAAACCATGGGCTCTTCAGGCTTGCTTTGTGTGTTCGGTTGGCAGGTTAGTTGGGTGTTCAGCTCTTGTCTGTTTCATGTGCACCCCACAAGATACTCAGATACTCTGTACAAGTAAAACACAAAATACCTACCACATGCAGTCACAAACACCATACACTAGAACAACAACAACACCAAAACAACATTATAATCTCTGCAAAGTGAGATTGAGAGAGAGAGAGCGTGCAACAAAGAGTTCACAAGAAATCTGTAAAAATGTTACAGATACAATATAACGGTCTGCATGTTACATGGAGTATCTTATGGATATATCAAAAGATTTTGTTGTTCTCTTTGCTAAGAGAAAACATGAATTCTCTCTCTTAATCTCTAAAGATACAATGTAACGGTTTTGAGGCAATAAAACATAAAATGTATCTTATGGATGCAGATATACAAATTGTCAAATTTTCTCTCTTAATTGAAAGAGAAAAAATCCCAACATTTGCAGCCACACAAATTCGTCTAAGAGAAATTTCAAATCACACAGAATTATGTTCAATTCTACCAAATATTGCTTGCAGTAGTAATGTTTATTTGGTGGATTGACTGTTCATTGCTCTGCCGGCACAACAACAAACACATGTCGCATAATACTGTTGCCCACTATGCTGGCCTTCTTATTTCGAGTTTTCCCTCTATTCCATGCTATTCTCTTGATTTCATTGAAAATGTATAAAAAAATCTGTAAGCCCAACTGACAGTCTGACGGGCCGGCATCTACTATCATTGGGTCAAGTTAGAGTTTATTTTATTACAAGATTATCTTTTTGCTCAACAACAGCTGTTTTATTTTTCTGTCTTTTTTTTCTCAACTTTGCACAATTTGTTGATACTATTTGCGCCCGATTTAATTTCGGTTGTCTTCCATTGCCCCCCACCCCTCGCCAATTTGCATGAAAATTTAAATAAAATGTTAATATTGCGGACCACAGCTAAAAATGCAATTAAAAAGCATCACGAAATTGTTTAAGCGGTACCAACTGTCGCACACCACTTTCTAAAGGGAATTTCTGTTGTCAGCGGTCCATAATTGATTTGTGAAACATATGGCTTAGATTGAAATAATTGAGTTGGTGGCGTTTTTGGTTTTTGTTTGTGGTGTTGTTGGGAAAAAATCATCAGCATAATGAAGAGATTGGGTTTGAATCCAGCGGTGTATTCAAATGTGGCAATTGAATTCCTAAAGAATAAGTAAGGAAGAAATAGAGAAGCTGTTGGGGTCCAGATGGGTTAATAAGGTATATGGTGCAAGTTCCATTGGCTATTGTTTAAATTGTAACCGCCTTAATTTATTCTTCCACAAGCCATATTGTACAAAACGCTTGGGAAGTGATCTAAAAAACTCAAAAATATAGAATTCAAATTAAATTGTGGTGAGAATAAAATAAATCTAATAAATCAAATTCTGTAACATCCAAAATCGTCCTGAAACAGTGGGAAAACAGAAAAAAATTATAAATGTCTGTTGGAAAAGTTAGAAAGTATCAGTTGGTTCGCCCAGATCTGTATACATATAATTGTAATAAGTAATATGTGACTAGAAAATAAGGTTTACATTTTCATACAAGGTAGTGATACATAGAAAAATATAAATAAATCATTCAATTTGAGCCATGAAATTTATTTCTGGTAGTTCCACAGTTTTATATCCACGGTTATTAGGTAGCAGATCCTTAAAAAAATATTTTAAATATTATCTTATTATATTTTAAATATATTCCTGAAAAGTTGTCTACCTTCCGTTAGAAGGTCCTCGATAAAAAATCTTAAAAATTCAAGGGTTTTCTTTCCGGAGGATTATGATTTTTTAATTCACAAGTTATTTAAAAAAAATCATCTGAAAAATATTCAAATAAAGCCATGATTTTCCGTTAGAAAATTCTTAAAAAAATTATTAATTATCAGGTTAGGACGACCATGAAAAATATTTTTAAAAAGCCACGAGGATAGCACAGTCGATATAAAACATATTCTAAAAAATCCACGATCAATATTTAGCTGGAGAGACCTTGAAAAATAAAAAATCCACCATTTGTGTGTAGCCGTGAAGACCTGATAGCCCATGATTTTTCTTTCGTCAGGGAAGTGGACGTGCTCGCAGAAATGGTTCGAAATGGTAAAGAAGCGACTTGATAGAAACCCTCGTCGCTGTGGCCGAAAAATGGCTCGTGAGCTGAACTTATCGCAATATTCCATTCGGCAAATATTGAAAAATGAGCTCGAGGTAAAGCCATTGAAATTGCAAAACGTGCAAGAACTTACACCGCAACAGAAAAAAATGGACTCAAAAGAGCTAAAGAGTTGCTTCGCTCGGTCGAAAGTCCATTTGTCTTTGTCCAGCAGTTTATAAACAAACTAAATGATCGTGTTTACTTGCCAAAGAGGTTAGCTTAAAATGTGCACATTCGGTTGGCCACCAGAACTCAAGCGACGGCTATGGTGATGGTAAAGACTGTCATAACAGCCGATGGTCGCTCTCCGCTCGTATTAATCGACCGTGGCATCAGAATAAATTCCGAATATTATCTCGAAAATATTATGGAGGATGTATTAAGGCTTGGGCACGCAAAAATTTTGGCCGCTGACTTTGGACAACAGGACACTCATAACGCCACCCAAGAACGCTTACAAAATTAGGTTCCTCGCTTTATTTCCAGCGCACAATGGCCACCAAAATCTCCGGATACCAATCCGTTGGACTATTGTGTCTGGAGTATTGTGTAAATTAAGGTTGATACCAAAGTGTCGTTCACCTGAATCAATCGCTTCGCCAGGAATGGGCCAATCTTAAAAAAAACTTAGACGGAAGGCCCTTGAAAAGAAATAAATGAAAATTCCCCACTTTTTTAGACCAAGAACTCTGCCTAGGAAAACTTGGCAAAAATATTTCTAATCCATAATTTAAAGGTTTGACCAGAAGACTTTGTTATTCATTAAAATACACGATTTTCGATCAAAATAGCAGATATTTATGGCCTTATAAAAATATTTTGCGAGTGCTTCAGATTTTTTTAATTCATAATGTAGCCTGAAAGTCTTTGAAACATGATTATTTTTATAAACGTGAGGTCAAAAAAAAAAAAAAAATATTGAAATTGTTTATTTTGTTCATTTTTAAATATTCTTAAAAATTGAAAAAAAAAATATCAGTCATTTGGTCTTAAAAAACATTATAAATACCTACAGTTGAAGCTGTATTCAGATAAAAACCGTACCATATTTTGTACATTTTACTTATTTCTGTACATCTACAGTACATAATGTTTTTAACCACATAATCACATTCAACGCCACATACAAAAATTCTACCTTCATCTTTTTCGGTTTGCTCAATACAAATTGGACATTAATTCGCACCTATACATTTTAAGTAGGAATTTCTGGAAGTATTTTTACATATTTAAAATATTAGCAACTTACAATGTTTAGCGCACGATGTAAGACCGATGCAATTAAAAAATATTTAAACACTTATTAATTACCTTACCGCCCATTCACATACAAAAGTCTACAATGTTTTCTCCTAAAAGCTAATTCTGGTTTTACACACCCTACAGACATGTTGAAACAATATAACTTTTCAAACTATTTGAATATATCGCATATAATATTTAATATTCTTGCATTTTACTAAACACAATTCCTTGACATATTTTTCTCAAAACTTTGTTACACTCAATCTCCCATTACACTCCATCATTGATTCTTCTGACTAGTTCTTTGTAAGATCCTTGACGACTGTTAAAGACAAGGATCAAAATAACATTGGACACTTAAGGATATCAGATTTTCCACTTGTCCAAGCAAAAGAAGAAGAAGAAGAAAAAACTGGTGGTCCACATTGTTTTGAAACACATAAATGACTACTCAAATTACACAACATTCAAGTGGCTATTTTTGTTACTTTGAATGAAATATTTAGTCAATCAAGAAAACAAAAGAAATGATACTCTACAAAATATTTTTTAAAGTAAAAATAAATTGAAAAATATCTTTTTAAGTATTCCAAGTGACATTTTTTGGAAAATGTGAATGAATGTGTAGGTTTTTGAAAAATATGCTACAAGTATCATTTTCTTTTATTTTGAAGTGTGGTTTATATTTCATTTCTACATTTATGGAGAATTGTTGCTGTTGAAAATAACTTGGAAGGTCTTATCTACATTTGACACGTTTAATTATTTCTTTTTGATCATTGATTAGACCCAACGTCTTAAACACCTCATCACACTTTGATGCTCTGTCTGGCAGGCAATGTTTGATGGGTTAAAGTGTCTTAAAGCATGCCAGACAGATAATGCATTTATATCGACCGCAAAAGTGTGAATTATTTTTTAGTGGCCAAATCGGAGCTAAATCGGAGCGGTGCTTATTGGGGTAGAATTACCCCAAGAATTACTGCTGGGTCTGTATTGGAGAGTGAATACAGACCGTACATAATTTTCTCTCCCATAAGTCTTTGTGGCACATTAATGAATGTTGAACAGTGACAGGGTATATGTTCGACCGTCTCAGTTTCCATCTCATCCCCACTCCACTTGCAAGATGAACGATGAGCGACCCTTTTCTCTTCCTGGAGACTGTAGGCCAATTTTTCTTCGGGACATTTTGACTCCTTTCATCTAACCAGTCTTGTCGTTCGAGAGCGTTGGTACAGGGGTGGTCTAACCAAGTAGTTGTCGACCTCAATGTCAACTGACTCGTCAATTCATCTGCAGCTTCATTACCTGATATGTTCCAATGTTGTTGAATCCAACAGAGCTAGATGGAAGACCTAACTTTTTCCATGCATTTATTGCTTCAGGCCCGCCTGACTATCGACGTGTATCGCCGCTGGGCCGTTAAGATAACTGTTTCTATTTAGCATAGATCTCTATGGCTTTTTAGATCGCAAGGATTTCTGCGCTTCACCAGATGGTAGTGTTTACCCTATTGCTTCAGGCCCGCCTGACTATCGACGTGTATCGCCGCTGGGCCGTTAAGATAACTGTTTCTATTTAGCATAGATCTCTATGGCTTTTTAGATCGCAAGGATTTCTGCGCTTCACCAGATGGTAGTGTTTACCCTAACTCAGAAGAACCCATGCATCCGTTCTACATTTCACCTTCGAACCAGCTGTATAAAAGTGATTATACCGTATAAAAGTGAGTTGTTACAGGTCCAGATATCCCTGCCAATTTGTGGTGATATAAAGGGTGAGATGACAAAACTGCAACAAACTTCTGACTGTTGTCATTTCTAAGCCACTCGTCCGACAGCTGTTAAAATTATTCCAGTGACAGCTCATTATATTGTTTACAACTGTACAAAAGCATTTTGGTGAAAATTTTCCAAAGAAACCGTTGTACCGTCGCTCGCTACCGTGATACGGGTATGGTATCCCGACGTCAAGGTAGTGGACGGAAGAAAGCAGCAAACATCAGCTGTAAAAAAATGATCGTCTTTGGTCTGAAAATGTGCAGCTTCGTGTGGCCACCAGAACTCGAGCGCCGGCCATAGTGATGGTGTGGTGTGGCCGCCATAACAGCCGATGGTCGTTTCTTGTTCGCATTAATCGACCGTGGCATCAGCATTAATGCCGAATATTATCGCGAAAATATTCTGGAGGGTGTATTAAAGCCTTGGGCACGCAAACGTTTTGGCCGTAGTCCTTGGACATTCCGACAGGTCTCAGCACCATCGCACTGAGCACGCGCCACCCAAGAATTGTTACAAAATGAGGTTCCTCGCTTTATTTCCAGCGCACAATGGCCAGAAAGATTGCCGGATACCAATCCGTTGGACTATTGTGTCTGGAGGATTTTGGAAAGCAGGTTGGCACTAAGAAAACCCCCAAATACCGCAGAACAACATTTGGGCAGCGTGTGACGGTTTCATTGGCCGTTTAAATACCATAATTCGTTCCAAAGGTTACCAATTCAAACAAATCTAAACTTATTCGATTATTTGATGATATTTCCAAAATTTTTTGATTTCATTCAATAAAACTTAAAAAAATTTAAAAATTATGGCGTTTGACTTTATAGTTTATATTTTTTTTTAAATAAACGGTTTCGACTGGGGCTTGAGTTTTTCTCGTCTGGCGTATGTCCAACACCGGCTATGCGATCCTTAGTTTTTCTAAACTTTATAAATTTTGTAAGCACTTCTGATAGAAATTTCAGTTCAATTCGAGCATAGCCCCTAAACTCACCTTGTTTTATAGGGCATAATCCTCACTGCAAACGGACATACTATATCAGTTTTGGCAGCGGACAGAACTCCGATTTTATTGTGAGGGTTATGACCAAAAAACTTGTAATAATCCCCATATTTGTAATGGAGGTTATGTCCGTGTGGATTAGGTCCGACAACCGAGTAAGTCTCTTTTCGCACGCTCCTCAAAATATCTCGTCCAGATTAGATGATGGTCGAGAACAGTACCAAGATGTTTGACCTTTGAGGAAAGGTTTATCGTTACTCCATCTAACGTTGGTGAAGGAGAGAGAGAGAGAGAGAGAGAGAGATTTATGAATGGCTTCAAGTGTGAGATTGTTAAAGAAATAATTTGAAGGTGAATCGGTGCTTTCATATTTTTCTCGATGTGACCTATAGATCACCTCAGATAATATAACAGATGATATCTATACAAAATTTCTTTGAGTTACTTTTCGATAAAGCTTTCCGTTTTTAAAAATGAAAATTTTATGAGGATTTTGTTTGTAATGGCTTATTTTTCTGTCCATTCAAGAAGTCCTTACAACGTTATCCCCCTGAAAAGTTTTCAATAGCAAATTTCAAGTAATTATATCAATTAAAACATAAAAAATGGAAATATGCCTTTCCAAAAAATTCTATAGTACAAATAAAGATCTTAAAAATTATCCACAACATTGTTGGGAGTTTAAAGAAAGGGACAATAAAAAAACCAAACTTCTGGCGGAAGAACAATTAGCTGTTGCTGCTGCTTCAGCTCCTGTCAATATTGATGGCGAAAAAAAAAAACAAACTAGACTGGGGGATGTTGTTAAATTTCTGATCGTCGACAACATTTTCCTATTCTCCCCTAGCAACAACGAGCAAAAGCAAAACATATATCTTTGGCATCTTTATTCTCAATGCCATTATCGTCATTTCCACCCAAAAACAAATTAAAAACTTTTCAAATTCACTTTTCAAGAAAACGAAACGAAATTTCATAGCAAAGATCCATCCAACCATTCATTCTTGTTGTTGCATGTTCTGCTGCTGTTCGGTTCTATGTGGAAAAAAAGAAAGCGGATGTTTGTAATTGGAAGGATGGAAGTAAGAACTTAAACTGTCTGCATTTTTTGTGTTGTTAAGGGTGTTGTGGCAGGAGCCATGAACGAAGGAGAATGGTCTCTGAACCGAAAGAACATGAACTATGGGGCGACAATGGTGCAGCAGCAGCAGCAGCAGATGATGATGGCGTTGGCCAACAACCTCCAACAATTTTAATATTTTTTCCTATTTTTTTGTTGTGAATTCATTTGGAGTTCAAGGCAACGACATTTTGCATATGAAAAATAAAGAAGCAGCAGCAGAAGAAGAAGAAAAACAAAAACAAACAGCGAAATTTTGTTTATTTTAGTTGCAGTAACTGTTGCACATTGCCGTGCATTCAATGTTGCCAAGTTACCATCGCCATGTAATTCTAAATTTGAAATGTTTCTTTGACTTGGTGGCATCATCTTCGTCACCGTAACCGTCACCATCCTCATCTTTGTGGACTTTGCCTTTACAGTCTTTTATTAATTTTTAATGCATATGGGGTGATAGCTGGCAGCTCTCACATAGTAGACCCCGTACTCACTCCTTAGCGCCCGTTCTGATGGTTGGATTTTTATCCCGAGAAGACTGTAGAGGTCCATGAATCGTCTATTGGTTTATTAAGACGCCATGTAATTATTGTTGGCCAAAAAACAACAACAAAAACGACATACAACATCATTGCACAGAAAGAACAAAATAAACAAACAGACGAACGGACGAACGAACATACAGTCAACACATTCTACCGAACGAGGCATGACTTATCAATTTGGTATAACACCCAGATGTTAATTAATTATTCTTTTGATTTCAAAAAAAAGTTTCAAAAGAAACGCAACGCTAATAGCTGTTACAATTTTTAGTGGCAATATTATTATTGACATAATCTGTATGTTAATTTGTTATATTTTTTTGGGGGGTAAAAGTGACCTCTCACAAAAACAACATATGGTCACTACGTTTTAATATTTATAACAATCCGAAGATAATTAAACGTTAATATAAAATTATCAGGGCAGACTTTACACAAAAAAAAAAAAAAAAAAAAAAAAAAAAAAAAAAAAAAAAAAACAAGGTACAGAAATATTAACAAATAAAAGCGGGATAAGATTGATAGAAACTTTCATATAATATTTGGGGATTGTTAAATGAAAATCAATTGTGAAAACCCAGGTTAGACGTTAACACCCATTTAAAAGCTTGGGAGCTGCAGCAGTCGAATAAAGGTAATGTAAACACACTAGCATCTGCTTTACCAGTAGGTTGAAAAGACTGGGGTTATTACTCATTTTCCTATTACCAAGTAATGAGTAATGCCGGCAAAGATCATGTATGTGCAACTTCGAAACCGAAGGATGTGAGATCAATAGTCGGTGTTGTAAACGAAGGAAATGTAATAAAATAGGATGGATTGTTGATATAGATGACACACTTGAAACAGGCGTTAATATTTGTAACTTATTCACGGTGTGTAGTGCAGGATTTGGCGGCGAGCTGAAGAGAGAAGGTGAAGTAAGCCAACAACACAGTTAAAACAACCAACATTCAGTCTCGATGTTCAGCGAGCGAACGAAAACTTCTCTCAATTTTAAAATAACAAGAAACAAAGCTGTAAGTTCAGCCGGGCTGAACTTTGAATACCCTCCACCATATGGTAAAAATTTGGCAATTTTCAAACAATTAAAATCCATTAAAAATTCTATTAAAATCTTAAAAATACCGAATTTAGCCGTATATAAGGGTCTATATGACGACGTTGTCCTGCATACGCAACTTTTGTCATAAGCCTGCACAGAAAATGTTCTGTCATAGGCTGTAGAATCCATTACGAACTTCAAAAACTAAATTTGAAATAGTTCCGGTAAATAATGTCGCTAAAATCATCAAAATACCGAATATCGGGGGAACCGTTGTATGGGGGCTATACGAAGACGTGGACCTACATGGGCCATTTTCAATACCAAAAGTCCTGCAGACATAAACATTTGAGTAAATTTTTATCAACTTACTTCATTTCGTTTGGAAGCTAGAGTGATTTCCACAGACGGATATACGGATAAACGGACAGACGGACATTGTTAAATCGACACATAATTTTATGCTGATCAAGAATATATATACTTTGTGGGGTCTAAAATGTAAAATGAGATAAAAAAAACTGCAACAAAGTCAAAACTCATAATTTTTAATTTTTTTTAAATTTTATTGAACGAAAGCAACAAATGTCGGAAATAGCATCAAATTTTAGAACAAGTTTAGATTTGTTCGAATTCGTCACCTTTGGCACCAATTATGGCCTTCAAACGGTCAATGAAACCGTCACACGCTGCCCGAATGTTGCTCTGCGGTATTTTGGCCCATTCCCGGCGAAGCGCTTGCTTGAGGTGATCGACACTTTGGTATTTTTTAGTGCCAACCTTGCTTTCCAAAATACTCCAGACACAATAGTCCAACGGATTTGTATCCGGAGATTTTGGTGACTATTGTGCGCTGGAAATGAAGCGAGGAACCACATTTTGTAACCATTCTTGGGTGGCGCTTGCTGAGTGCGATGGTGCTGAGTCCTGTTGGATTGTCCAATGTCTGCGGGCAAAATATTTGCGTTCCCTATGCTTTATTAATACACTTCCCAAAATATTTTCGCGATAATATTCGGAATTTATTCTGATGCCACGGTCGATTAATACGAGCAGAGAGCGACCATCGGCTGTTATGGCGGCCCACAGCATCACCATGGCCGCCGCTTGATTTCTGGTAACAGCTGAAAATGTGAACTCTTGCAAGTAAACACGATCATTTTGTTTGTTTACAAACTGCTGTACAAGGGATGTTTTCGCATCAGAGGAAACCAAATTCGCAGTTCACCACCTTCGACCAAGCGAAGCAACTCTTTAGCTCTTTTGAGTCTTCTCTCTTTCTGTTGCGGTGTAAGTTCTTACACTTTTTGGAATTTCAATGGCTTTATCCCGAGCTAATTTTTCAATGTCTGCCGAATGGAATATTGCGATATGTTCAGCTCACGAGCAATTTTTCGGATCCCGCTACCAGTATCACGGTAACGAGCGATGGCACTAGACACAAAAGATTTATTTACATTTAAATGCTGGAGTGCTCTAACGTAGCCAGAAATCACAATATCACGCTTGAATTCCATCACGAATAACTTTCTTTCTGGAGAATTCTAACCAAAATGCTTTTGTACGCTTGTAAACAATATAATGAGCTGTCACTGCCTTAGAAATGACAGCAGCCTGATGTTGGTTGTAGTTTTTTCAACTCACTCTGTATGGAGTTAACGTCACATTGGGACCTACATGAAGACATGGACCTGCATATGCAATTTTTTATTGGTATTACCATATTCAAATACGAAGCTTAATATAAGTCCTGTGGAAAATCTGGCTTAGGTCATCAAAATACTGAATGTTGGAGAGGAGGGAGGTCATCAAAAATACTAAATATTGGGGAGGAACCGAGAACCTGGACCTGTATATGCAATTTTCTTTCGTAGGTTTCACTATCCATTAAGAACTTCAAATTCCAAATTTGAAATATTTTCTGTGAAAAGGGTGGCACAAATCATCAAAATACTGAATATCTGCCAAAATGTGGTGCAGTACCAAAGTCATTTAGGCCTATCACACATTTGAGTAAAATTTTATAAATTCATTCGAAGCTAGAGTTATTACCACTGACGGATGGACACCCCTAAATCGACATAGAATTTTATGCTGATCAAATATATATATAGTTTGTGGGTCAAAAAAATTATTTCGGGGTGTTATATGCGGAGTAACTTAACTTAACAATACGTTCAAAATTTTCAATATACTTGAAACCTGGTGGTAGCACACATAATACGGACCTATCCATTTTAAATTTTCGTTATATCATCGAAATATGATCGTGACTATAATTTTAGTCATCTGGCTAGTATAAAAGTCTCATATTGTCCGAGAGGAGTTATCGATAAATAATTTTCATCTCATATCTCTGTTGGCCTAATTCGTTTTCGATCATTTGCAGTCGATCTATACTAAGGGTATATAATATCCACAGTTAACATTTTGACACTAATTTAACGCCCACTTTCTTAATACAAATTTTTAACCTAACCTCGAAATGGAGCCAGTGAAATTTTGCTAACGGGAATTTGCATCGTTATTTTTAGCGACAAGTGCACACGCCGTCATTGCCTTCCATCCGTGGTGTAAGTACGTTGGTGGTGGCGTTGCAGTTTTGTTGGCTTGAATTGCTGGCTGGCTAAAAAGATAGATGCATAGATGGATGGATGGGTGTTCATAAGAAGCGGCGTCATATCTTTCCTGGCTGGCTAAACAAAATGATGGAATGAGTTTAAAAAGAGTCTATGGATGGCTGGTTGGCTGCCTTTTTGCTAGCTGGCGGGCTGGTTGGCTGGCTGCTTGCTTGCTTGCATGGTTTGTTAGTTGTTTGGCTGTCTTGCCTGTCATCCTGGGCGAAATGTTAAGTACATTCGCTATAATCGAGGAGCTGGTGGTGAATGTGTGAATATTTCGCTGTGGATATGTCGCTCACTATTTTAGCCATCTCAGCTAGAGAGTGTGTGTGTGTGTTTCGGTCTCTGTGAATATGAAATTGTCATAGTGTTTGTATAGCAGACAATGTGGCTTTTGGCTTACTTTATCCTTGTCTTTGGGGATTTTCGTCGTCTATCTTCCGTTCTATTTTTTGTTGTTTTTGTTATTGTTTTTTCCTTCTTTCATTGAATAGTTTTCATTTTCGCTTGTTTCGTTGGAAGTGACTTTGAAAATGTTATTAAAAATCTCGTTTATTTACATCGGATAGAGAGAAGAGAGAGAGAGTAACTGGGATGTTTGTTGTTTAGGTTTGGATGGGGGTGGGGGTGGGAGTGTTTATGTGTCAAAGGCAACTATATGGCAGCTAACTACTATAACAGTTTGACGATAAACACACACACACAAACGTCGGCAAACTCTCACACATATTCAGGCAAACATTGTTACATCGTTGTAAAGATGAAGGAGAAATTTCATTATATCCTCCAAGAAATGAATGTTTTTGTTGTTAATGTTCGTTGAACAAAAAAGGAAACAACAAAAACACACAAAATGAGCAAAAACTTGTGATAATCGAGCTTAAAAAACTATTTTATATAGTTAACATTATCTTGCAAATGCGTACAGCTTTCTCAAGCTGATAACGAAGGATGTGTGTGTGTGTGCGAGGATGTTTGACAGCAAAGGGTTGCCTTGATGGATTTATTTTTTGTTCAGTGGCGAATCGAAATTTAATAATCGTAATTTGGACATATCAATACTTTTATCAGTACAAGTTGAAGTAGAATACTTCGATCTGCTAAATATGGTATCTCACGGATATTTAAAAATTTTACAAAAATGTATACCCTCAGCCATATGGCTAGAGAGGGTACATATCATTTGATACGGTCAAAACGTGTCTAGTCGAAATAACGGTTTTAGACCCTAGGCCTCTTTGGACCAAACCCGTTTCAGGACATTTGGAGTCGATCTAGCGATGTCCGTTCGCCTGTCTGTCACTCTCGAAGGTAGTATCCGATTTGGTCCAAACTAGGTACATCGTAATATTTTTTTATAAACTTAGATCTAGTTCGGAGATGGACAGTATCGGTCCACTCCTTCTGGTACCTCCCCCACAAATGATCGAAATATTCAAAAAATATATTTTCTGCACAAAAAGAGAAACGATAATCCGATTTTGCTCCAACATTGCAATTCCTAATTTTTGCGTCAGTTCTAGGTCAGGTGCGAAAATGGACAATATCGGTTCTTTCCATCAAGTACCTCCCCCATAAAGGGTCAAAAATTTGAATAATTATAACTCTTATAAATTTGTGATGTAAAAGTCCGATTGTCTTCGAATTTTATATATCTCAATTACATGATTAACCCAAGGTCTGGTGTTAAGATGGAATACATCGAAATTCTCAAATAAAAAAAAATTCTGCACAGAAGGAGAAGCAATAATCCGATTTTGCACCAACTCTGCAGTTCTCAGTCAGGTGCAAAAATGGATAATATCGGTTCGCACCATCAAGTACCTCCTCCACAAACGGTCAAAATTTTGAACAATTATAACTTTTTTAAAATATGATGTAAGAATCGGATTGTCTTAAAATTTCACACATCCCAATATTTTTATAAAGTCAAGATCTGTTGTGAAGATGGGATATATCGGTCCACTCCTTTTGGTACCTGCCCCACAAAAAGGTCGAAATTTTAAATATCCATTAAGCTCATAATAAGCGAAATTAACATCCGATTCCATTTAGACTTAGCACTTCTGAATATTCCTATTAATAGAGGATCTGTTATAAAAACGTTAGTGATCGGACCATACCTTCTGGTGCCTTCCCTACAAGAGGTCAAAATTTTGAATATCTATGAAGGTCATAAAACGAGAAATAAGCTCCAGGTCCTCATTATATTTCACATATAGCATTATTTCTACTAACACAAGATCTGTTGTGAAGATGGGATATATCGGTTCACTCTTCTGGTTGCTCCCTCACAAAGGTTCAAATTTTTGAATATCCATTAAACTCATAATAAGCGAAATTAAAATTCGATTCCATTCCAGACATCTCAATATTTCTATCAACACAAGATCTGTTATAAATATGGTAGAGATCGGATAAATTCTTTGGCCACCTGCCACACATAGGGTTTAGCATTTTGAAAAACAAAACACTCAAAGAAAGCGATAAGCATCCAACTCTCGTTACATTTCATGCATACAAACACCTCACTAAGAAAGTGTCGCAATTTCCAATACGTCTATCTATCATAACTTGCGAAGCAAGTCCATTTGCTTGTAATTTTGCCCATACCAATATTTTTATATGCATTAGATGAAGCATGAAAATGGAATACTTCGGTCGACTATACCTGGTACCTCACGCACATTTTAACATTCTCACACGTGTCATGTAAAGTGAAGGGAGTTACCAACCTGTTACCAAGTTGCCCATATTTATATCGTATTTATTAAGTCCAGTACGAAATAGACAATATTGGCCCATTCCCTCAGAACGCACTCCATAGAGGGCCAACAGTTTGAACAATCACAACAGAAGTCAAAATATATTTAAATAAACGTGTTAGGAATTTAAAATACCCCGTATCCTTCTCTATCTATGAATTTTTACCACATCCCCATAGAAAAAATAAAAACACGGCAACTCTCTTCGTTTTAACCAACAACCCCCTTCATTTGTTTAACCAAAAATATCCCTGCACAATTTTGATTGCTGGCAATAACCAACTTTATTCTGTCGTTATGAAGGTTGCTGTTAGGAATTGCGGTTATGTTGCCTTTATTACAACTGACGTCTCTTTGTTTGTAACTATTTTCAAATTAAATTTCCGTTTGTGATATCTTTCGGGTTCTAGAAGACCCACAAACAATAACAACACAGAAAAGCAACAACAACGATAACGCCATTCAGGCAAACGCCACTGAAACACACAAAACCAAACACCGGCAGCCAACTTGTACCTTGGATCGTCATCATCCGCCGCATCAAAAAGAAGATTCCAAATAGAAAATAGTGAGCCCAGCTTCATTTCACATTCGTAACATAGTTAGTTGTTTGGTAATGAATAGGTCTCCTCCGCCAAGTAGCCAAGTAGCCAAGCAACCAACCAACCAACCACCGATTCCACCATTGCCCTATGTAAATTAATTATGAAGACGGCTTGGCTTTGGCCAGAATTAAAATGATTATCAGATTTATGCAGATGAAGATCATTAAGATGCATAAATATATAGATTGTGTGTGGACTCCAACCGGGTTCTAATTAACTAGATTTATGTATGCGATGAATCTGGCCGGCCGACTGCCGGGATTGGATTGGTCCCATAAACGTATGTATAATTCAAATTTATTAATTTGATTTCGGCAATTTGTGTCAAGCGTTTGTTTTTCTCCGTCCACTCGGAATAGGAGGAGGCTGGACCTCTGTAGACATATCTCTTCACAAATGAAGGAGTTTGTTTGTTGTGGTCGGCCATAAAAATGTGTGTAATTGCCATGATTGAGAAGGTTAATTTATGAATTTAGTAATTTCTCGTTTCACTTGTATGGCATGTGTGAGAGATTTGAGAGGTTTTTGTATGGTCTATGGAAAATAAAATCTTATCATCAAATGCTGTGTCTTTATTAGGCATAAGAAAATGGGTTCCATTTCACACAAACATTGTGGAAAGTTTAAAAAGTTTTTGTTTTTTTTTAATTTGCATAAACAAATTTCCCATGGATTTATTAAAATTCCATTTTTCTGATATTTCAATTTTTCGAAGATGTTACACAATTTCTATTCGGTATGTTTAGAAGGTTCCCTTCGAAAACATTATGAGTTTCTGAAGTTAATTTAACATCACCCTTAAAAAATCCCTCTTTTTCCCCTCTAGAAGACCCTTTACAGTTATTGCTCATATTTGGAAAAAATGTTATATTTCAGATGTCTTTCATAGTGAAAAGATCCATTACAGACCTTCTATAAACAGACATTCATTTTCTTACGATACAATACATTTCACAAGTCCTCTACACATAAAAAATCTTCTAAAGACGTTCTATTGAGAGGATAGTTTTTATTTTCTAGAGAAAGTTGAAAAGTGAATCTCTTGAATAGACAGAATGTAATTTACAGTCACCTATAGAAAAAAATAAGTGTTAGAGATGTTCTATAGATATGAAACGTCTCAAAAGTCTTCTATGGAAAAAACTTACGAACTGTCCGCAGTGAGAATATCTTTTACCTTAAAGAAAAGTTCAATGGATGGTCTTCTATAGATATATGACTCTTAACAGACTTTCATGGATAAAAGACCTTGAACAGGAGTCCTATTGGTAGATTGACCTAAATAGTTTACATATAGATGGAAGACATTTTACGGGTTTTCTGTGATTAGAAGACTATCGACCAGTCTTCTATGGAGAAAATACTTTTTACAGAAAATTTTTGGATAGAAGACATTTTATATATCTTCTATGGATAGAAAACCCTTAAAAAGCCTAATTAACATTGAAGACCATTTAAACGTCTTATTATACCCTGCACAACATAGTGGTAAGGATATTATGTCTTTGTGCATTTATTTATAACAGGGAGAAGGAAGCGCGATTAAGGATCTTCCTAAAATCACTTTCAAAGTCAATTTATGCATGTCAGTCCGTCCGTCCATGTATACTTGTGAACAAAATGCAGATCGCATTTATTATCCGATTGAGATTGAGATTATGCAAACAATATTTGTTTGGCCCAAGGACGAACCCTATTGAAATTGGTGATAATCGAATGAGATTTAAATATAGCTCCCATATATCTTCAAACGATTTCGGTTTAATTGTGCACTAAATGGCTAATATAAGTGCATATGTATTTTGTATTTTGGTACATCCCACCGAATTCGGCCTAGAAGTAAGCAAATCAAATTTGGAGAAAATCGTTTCAGATATAGCTGTAGCTCCTATATACATATGACTCATCCGATTTGGGGTTTTAAGTACCTAACATGCTTAATATGCACTCCAGAATAATGATATATTTTTACCGGTACTGCTCGAAAATACATCTGTAAAATTTTATCGAGATCGGTTCAGATTACCATATGACTTCCATATATATCTTTATCCGATATCAAGTTTATTGTGCACCAAAAGGCTAATATCAGCCCAAATGGACTGAATTTTGGTTCATCCAACCGAATTCAGTCTAGAAACAAGTACATCGAATTCGGAGAAAATCGGTTCGTATTTAGCTATAGCTCCAATATATATGTTTGATTCGATTTGGTGATTAAATCTCTCACATTCTTGACTTTATAAGATATTTCGTACTAGATATCATATAAAGCTCGGAAATACCTTTGCCATATTTTATGAAGAACGGCTCCCATATATATCCTTAATCCGATTTCAGTTTTTTTGTGCAAATAATGGCTAATATCTGCCCAAATGGAATGAATACACACGTTTCAATTGTGAACAACTCGGCTCCGATATATATTTTTATACCCTCCACCTTGGAAAGGAGGGTATATAAACTTTGTCATTCCGTTTGTAATATCCCTAAATATTCGTCATAGACCCCGAAAAGTATATATATTCATAATCAGCATAAAATCTAAGTCGATTTAACGAATTCCGTCTGTCTGCCTGTCTGTTGAAATCACATTATTTGACGTATAGCGTCAAAATTTAGCAGAACAATTTGTATTGTGTCTAGGATGGGATATATCGGTCCACGTTTTGGTATAGTCCCCATATAACGGTACCTCCTCGTATTCGGTATTTTGATGATTTTTGCCACATTTTTTCACGGATTTGTCTAAAAATTGGTATTTGTTGGTCATAATGGATTCTGGCTGCGGTGGAGAAGCATTGCATGTATAGGTAAACGTTTTGGTAGCTCCCATATAACGGTACCTAGAGATATTCGATATTTTGATGGTGGAGGTTATTCGGCCAGGCCGAACCTAGTGTTTTTATACCTCCACCATAGCCACACCTCGAAATATACATTTTTGACCCCACAAAGTATAAATATTCTTGATCAGCATAACATTGTATGTCGATCTAGCGATGTCCGTCCGTCTGTGGAAATCACTCTAGCTTCCGAGAAGACCTGAATATAAGTATTTTGATATTGAAATGGAGGTTTTCGTATAGCCTCCATATAACGGTACCTCCCGATATTCGGTATTTTGATGATTTTAGCTACATTATTCACCGAATTTTTCTCAAGTGTCGCATTTGAATATTGTAATGGCTTTTGACAAAAATTACCTATGCAGGTCCATGTCGTCGTATAGACCCTAATGTAACAGCTACATTCGGTATTTTTACGATTTTAACAGAATTTTAAATGGATTTTATTGTTTTTGAGAATTGCCAAATTCGTTCCAAATGGTGTAAGGTATTCAATGTTCGGCCCGGCCTAACTTACAGCTTTTTTACTTATTTTAATATAATCCTTCTATAAGTGATATGATGCATTCTATAGCAAACTATAACTGCTTCAAAGCCAAATGTTGATAGGTGGTATGATCTAATTGTAATAAATTCTTTTGTTACGGGAGCTCTACTAAATATTTGGCATAGTGGTGTAGGGTATCATATAGTCGGCCCTGCCCGACTTTTAACTTCTCCTTACTGGTTACGTTAGTAAAAATATCTCATGGCTTTTTAACTGTCTCATATAAACAGGAATTTCTTTAAGGTTTTTACAGAAAAACCCCTTTTTATAGGGCTTTGCTGGCCAAAAACAACTTTTTCAGGTATGCTGTGAATATAAGCCTCTTAAATGTATGTTTCTATAGTTAAAACATTTTAAAGGTATTTCGGCGATATAATCTCTTCTGTTTGTCTTTTAAAGATAAGAGATTTTCACAAGTCTGCTATATTCAACTTTGGTGTAAATATAAATCTTTTCCAAAAGGGTAATGCAGAACATCTGTTGCAGGTGTTCCAAAACTGTAATAGAATCAAGATTTATTGTTGCCACTTCATAATGTCGAAGCAGTTAAATTTCTACTCGTAAATGGCTAATTATGTCGTTTAAAACCCATACTCCCCAAAATAAACTCCATTCGAACTACAAGTACAGTTAAAGGTAAATGAAAACAAATTCCAAAAATCCTCACATCCTACCGCCAATGGCTTAAATATTTAAGGAATAGGATGCTTGTTTGCCCTCTGTTAACTTCAAACAAACAAAATGCCAAGATAAATAAAATATTTGTTTGCGCCCAGCGACAATGTCTTTTGGTGGCACACTTTCCGTTAAATATCACCTACACACACACCCACACATAGTTCGAACAAATAAAAGAGTAATTTAAATCTTGGCCAGGGACATTTCCGAACTATGTACAGCGTTAAATAACTTTCTAACTTCGCCCCCACCTCTAGATCCCGGAGTTTCAGTTAAGCGCACAAATATAATTTATCTGCAACAGTTTATTGCCCAGTGGGATAAGAAGTCAGTCAGTCGGATGGTTGCTTGTGGTCGGCATTATTGATGCGCAAAGTAAATACGAACAGCTGTATTTGGTTATCATTTGTTATCATTTTTAACCGGCCGAAACAAATAATAAAAGTTACATTTTATTCACCCTCCCACCCCCTCGCCATCCCAGCTTCCCAAGGAATAAACATAGCCTGGGGGCGAATGCCTGGCCGAGTATCCCAAAGTGCCTGCCTTTGAAGTTTTTTTGGGGAGCGAAAAGTGTTTTTGTCGGTATTTTGACAACTAAAAACAGCCGCAAATTAATTTACACAGAATTAAATTTTATTTTTCTATTAAATCTGTAAATCTGAAATCTTGTTCGTACTGCTGCTGTGTGTCCCTGTTTCACATTTTGGAATGCCTTGGTAAAACTCTGGAGAACAATTCTGTAGCGGTTGTTGTCTAGCAGCAGCATGCAGCATTGGAGGGCGTTTAATGCTATTTGTCTTCGTGTTCTTCTAAATTTGAGGGGGGAATATGTCGTCTTTAGCTTTTAATACTTTGCCAGCGAAGAGGTGAGTGGGGAGGTACGAAATGAAGATGATGAAGAAAAAAAGTCCAATGCTGTTACTAAGCCAACACAAATTTTATATTCTCATCTTAAGTCAATTTGCTTAGAAGGGAAATTTATGTGTTTTGTTTTATTTTTATATTTATTTTTATTTTACACATTTACCACACCGGCATACCATGATGAGGATGATGTCGCGTTCCCCAATGCTTATCCAGCCAGCCAGCCAGCCAACCATTCGGCCATTCCCATTTGCCATGTTCCAAAAATAAACAATTTCGAATGCATTTCATCGCAGGAACAGATAGATAGGTATGGTGGAGGGGGAACATTTTTGAAGATTACACAAGATATGTGGGTGTCGTTTTGTCGTCGTCGCTCCATCATCTTTGGTCGTAGGTGCATTGGGGTACCCCCATTGTTTTGTTTCATGTCGTCGCTGTGGTTGTTGTTGTTGTTGTAATGCATTTATGTTCTATTGAAGTTGAAGATTCTTTCATTTCACTTTTGACAAATCAAGGTCTACACAAACATATCTATCTAACCATCCACCTATGAACGCACACACACACACACACCTATACATACTTTTGAATTTCATTGAAAGTACTTCGTGGCAACTGCCATATTTGTGGTATTCATGGAATTTCTTGGTTACTCCATTTTAAGTATGATTTGACAGATCAATGAAAGCTGTGAATGCCATGTGTCGACCACATCAAAGTCAGAGAGTTTCAATGAAACTGAAATGGAAATAGAATAAAGTAATGAAGTGTGGTGTATGATTTTAAAATTGAATTATGGTTCCCATGTTATCAGGTTTAAGACACGGTGTTTCAGTTATTTATGCTAATATTACACTGTTCAAGAAGAATTCTGGGAGGTGGGAAATTTTAAATGGAGGTATTTGGTTAGTAGATCAAACCCCAAAGGGTTCCCAGGAAATTTTTTTAAGGACCGTAATACATATAGTCTTAACCATACTCAAAGGGCCTCAAAAATTTTTTTTGTATACATCGCAAAATTAAAGATTGAGCTTTTAAATTTGATACTGTCCTAGGCGTTACATGTAGAATCATTAATAGAAATCATGCGTCCACGTTTTGGTATAGCTTTCATATAACGGATAGAACCCATTTCAAATATTTTTCCGTCTGTTGTAAATACGCTAGAGTCAAAACGAGTTAAGATAGGAAGCTACAATTTTTATCAGATCAGTAACAGGTCAAGTTCAAAGGTGGACTATATCGGTCCACGATATGTTGTGGCCCCCATATTCGACATTTTGGTGATTTTAGGCACATTTATCAATGAAATTGTCTGAAATTCTACAAAAGGAGTTTCTTCTGAATATTTTACCCCCTGAAATAGAATTGACTATATAGGTCATAGAATGGTACCTCCCGACATACGCCATTTGGATGATTCTAGCCACATTTTGTAATGGAATTGTCTGAAATTCCACACAAGGAGTTCTTTCTGAGTACTTTACGCCCACGAAGAGAATTGTCTATACAGGTCCACGATATCGTATATCCCCCATACAACGGTACCTCCCGATATTCGGTATTTTGATGATTGTAGCCAAATTGTCGAATGGAATTGTTTGTGAATCCACACCAGGAGTTGCTTCACCCCTGGAAGAGAATTGTCTATATAGATCAACGATATTGTATATCTCACATATGACGGTACCTCCCGATATTCGATATTTTGATGATTTTAACGATATTTTTGACTGGAATTAGGATACGGGCCGATGTGGTCCATACTCGCAGCAGTATAATTTCCTACTCCTCAGTAAATTACGAAATTCGAACTAAGAATAGAGATCTCGTTTATCGACGCTTCGAAAGTCTACATCGCACAGTAACCTAATTACAAATTCCCGCCTCTTCCACATTTTGTAAAATTTTGGGATTGTTCCTTTAACTATACAGGGTTGCCCATATTCGACGGACCTTTGGGCCCTTTGGGCCCATTCCAATCGACGAGGCTTGTCCGCAGGCAACATTCTTTGGGTCAATTGAATTTTGTACGGGAACAAATGCAAATCAATGCGAATAATCCGTTGTAGTGGACCAAGCCATGCCCAACTGCTGAGAACGGCGTTTTTGGGATGTTCTTGGGTACCTCTCAACACTGGCTCGTGCTGCAGCGATATTCTCGGTCGATCGCCTTGGTCGACTTTTATATGGTCTCTTCGGATTAGAAAGAGCCTTACCAGTCGAAAATTTTTCGTATAAACGCTTAATGGTGTTCTTAGAAGGCGGACTTCTCACATTTTTTAATATTTTAAAAGCACGTTGAGTTTTCACAATTGACTTCTTGCAAATTTCAACTATTTCAGAGCGCTTGCGTGGCGTGTGTTGGTTCATGGAAAAAATCTGCTTGGACTGACGCTTCAAACGCGGTATGTCATTAAGCGATGTGACATCTCTGTCAAAAGTTATGGCGTTGCCAGATGGGTCCGTCGAATATGGGCAACCCTGTACATGTAAATGATAGGCGAAACGCCTGAAGCTAAAATCTCGAACATATGTATGTAGATCAATGTTGGTGTGTTGGGGTGAGATAAGGCAGGGTTTTTGAAAATTATTATACCAAAAGTACGAAAATGTACGAGAAATTGAATGCATTGGCCAATGGATAGAGCTAGAATTCTAAAATTTGGAAATAGGGTTGTAGGGTAGATGTACCAAAGAAATACATGTACCAAAGTGCACTAAAGTTGATAACATTTATTAATTTAAATTTTGGCATTAGGTACATTAAGTCAGGTAAATAGACTTTATATAAGGAGGTGGTCTTCGAAATATGTACTAAATGTAAGAACTGTATTAATTGATACTATTTTTAGTACAATTTGGGCTTGAACAAATAATATTGGCAATATTTTTGGGAATCCGAAAGGTTTGGAAATAAGTGTTTTTTTTTCTTTTTTGGAGTTATGTACCAAGTGTATGTACTCTCCTAAATGGGTTTTAGGGAGAATTTTTAAAGCTGATATTGAGGTCACTGTGAGTGTGTAAGTTTGAGATTTGAAGGTGATTTTGGAAACAAGTACTAAGAAGTACGAAAGAAATTCTACTACATTTTATAGAGGAATGGATAGACTTGAAAAAGTGAAATTTGGTATTTTGACACTTTTTGGAAGGAAGTTTTGGAACTATGTACTAAAAGGGTGTGTAAAGTACCAAATACAATTAAATTTAGTACTTGGGGTAGCGATAAAGCAGAAAATCTGAAATTTGGAATGACGATCTTTTCTGCCATTCTAAATAGACGAATGATGGGGTTTTTAGAAATTCGAATAATAAGTGAACCAAATAGGGTAAAATTGGGTTTTGGTTGGAAAGGGTTTAGCTGGAATTTTCAAATGTTGATATAGAGTTCTCAGTAATTGGGTACGCACTATATGGTACTAAATTTTGTATATGTTGTAAGGATTAAATTTGAAATCTGAAATTTGGTATTAAGGTCACTTTGGGCTTGAGAAATGGAGGTAGTTTCGAAAATAAATAAATAAAATAAAGGGTGATTTTTTTGAGGTTAGGATTTTCATGCATTAGTATTTGACAGATCACGTGGGATTTCAGACATGGAGTCAAAGAGAAAGATGTTCAGTATGCTTTCACTTTTCATCATGAATAGACTTACTAACGAGCAACGCTTGCAAATCATTGAATGTTATTACCAAAATCAGTGTTCGGTTCGAAATGTGTTTCGAGCTTTACGTCCGATTTATGGTCTACATAATCGTCCAAGTGAGCAAACAATTAATGCGATTGTGACCAAGTTTCGCACTCAGTTTACTTTATTGGACATTAAACCAACCACACGAATGCGTACAGTGCGTACAGAAGAGAATATTGCGTCTGTTTCTGAGAGTGTTGCTGAAGACCGTGAAATGTCGATTCGTCGCCGTTCGCAGCAATTGGGTTTGTGTTATTCGGCCACATGGAAGATTTTACGCAAAGATCTTGGTGTAAAACCGTATAAAATACAGCTCGTGCAAGAACTGAAGCCGAACGATCTGCCACAACGTCGAATTTTCAGTGAATGGGCCCTAGAAAAGTTTGCAGAAAATCCGCATTTTTATCGACAAATTTTGTTCAGCGATGAGGCTCATTTCTGGTTGAATGGCTACGTAAATAAGCAAAATTGCCGCATTTGGAGTGAAGAGCAACCAGAAGCCGTTCAAGAACTGCCCATGCATCCCGAAAAATGCACTGTTTGGTGTGGTTTGTACGCTGGTGGAATCATTGGACCGTTTTTTTTTTTTCAAAGATGCTGTTGGACGCAACGTTACGGTGAATGGCGATCGCTATCGTTCGATGCTAACAAACTTTTTGTTGCCAAAAATGGAAGAACTGAACTTGGTTGACATGTGGTTTCAACAAGATGGCGCTACATGCCACACAGCTCGCGATTCTATGGCCATTTTGAGGGAAAACTTCGGAGAACAATTCATCTCAAGAAATGGACTGGTAAGTTGGCCATCAAGATCATGCGATTTGACGCCTTTAGACTATTTTTTGTGGGGCTACGTCAAGTCTAAAGTCTACAGAAATAAGCCAGCAACTATTCCAGCTTTGGAAGACAACATTTCCGAAGAAATTCGGGCTATTCCGGCCGAAATCCTCGAAAAAGTTGCCCAAAATTGGACTTTCCGAATGGACCACCTAAGACGCAGCCGCGGTCAACATTTAAATGAAATTATCTTCAAAAAGTAAATGTCGTGGACCAATCTAACGTTTCAAATAAAGAACCGATGAGATTTTGCAAATTTTATGCGTTTTTTTTTAAAAAAAGTTATCAAGCTCTTAACAAATCACTCTTTATGTCCTAAAAAAGTACAAGAGGTAATAAATTTGGTATTGGTACCATTCGAAACTATGTGAACGAATAGAGGTATAATCTTGAAATTTGGAGTTGGTGTTTTGGAAAATGTGTACTAAGTGTAAGAAAATATGGTTTTTAGTGGATCGATAAAGGTGAAATGCTGAAATGCTAAAATGCGGTATAGGGATCATTGTGTGTACGGTTTGGATAAAGATGTCTTTCTAGTAATGCGATTGTGTACATCTAGAACTTCGTACTTCGATTCACACATCTTAGCAGAAAGCTTGGTCCGTAACACCGAGGTTTTTGGATGTTGCAATCTTAATTCATATAAACCTTTGTCTTATATTTAAAATAAATATGTATCCAATTGAAGACTGTCTTAAAATAAGTGAATTTTTAACAAAGGCTGAGTTCCAGAAGCCTGGGATTTTTTAATTGCGATTTTTGCTTTCAAGTCATTGGAGATGCAAATACAGATTTTATTAATTTTTTTAATATATACTTTGGTGTACTTTACATATCAATGTAGCCCATGAATGTCTTTTGACTCCAATTCAAATTACATAATTTTTATCAAGAAGTTCTGTTTGCCCACGTCGGAGAGAGCAACGACGAGAGCAAAAAATTGTAACGCATCCCAACGTTATTTGTGTTTGTTGTTGTCGTCTTTGCTGGTATTATCTACGTTTGGCTTCTACGACACAGCTTCTATTGTCATTTTGGGGCATGTAAACATTGGACACCGACGTGGTGCGGAGGAGGGGGTAAGGAACGGTTAGACAACACTGCAACACAATGGCAGCAGTGGTAGCGGCAGCAACAACATCTCAACTCAAAGAAAATTAGACAATTGTTATTTAATTTATTACCTACGAATGGGGGATTTTTTGCCACTGCCCCATTCATAATAGCCTCCTGTCCTCCCTCACATTTTCCCTCCCCCGCTCTCAGGCTACATCATCTCATCAAGATTTATTTGACCAAATTGAGGCTTTGTCTGTATACTCCCCCAGATATTAGTCTACACTGGGCTATGTTTGTAGTGGTGCATCCATACCCATACATGGTATGTACATGTCATGCATTTATGTGTGTCTGCCTCATAAGCCAGCGAGTGTGTCTGATATTATCCAGAGCTATTTTTCGTATTTCAACACTTATTGTCAACGCCTTAATGCTCTTGAAGACGAAGGAGAAGAAAAACTCATCGCATGTTCGGTGTTCGCTGCTCGTTCCAAATGTCCACAATAACCTGGTAAGGGGGCATTTTCGTATTTTGGTTTTACTTTCGGTGTAGACGGCTTTTAACTAAAGTCTAGTACATCAAAGAGGGTTGTTGTTGTTGCTCTTCGTGTCACCTCCCACATTTTGTCGCCTGCCACATCTTGTTGGAATTTATTTTGTCAGTGGCTTTCAAGCAGGCATTTTATTTACTTCATGTCCTGTCTATGTTGTTTACCCTGCAGTGGTATTTTCAAGATGACCGGCACAGAGGTTGCTTTCGTTAGCAGAAAATGCATGCGCACATATAGAACTTAACATAGGCTGGCTAATTGGTATTGAAAATGAGCTATATTGCTCCACGTTTAAGTGTAGGCCCTATATAGCGGTATATCCAGATTTTCGGTATTTTAAAGGTTTCTGCCACAATATTCCACCAAATCATTTAAACTTTTCATTTGAGGTTCTTGGTAGGTCTTTTCTCTCCCTGCAAAAATATTCGCTACAGGCTCGCTAATTGGCATAGCCCCCATATAACGGTACCTCTTGATTTTCAGTATTTTGAAGGTTTCTGTCACTATTTCCAACCAAATTGCATGCAAAAAAATTTTCGATTCGGGACCACTAATTCTTGTAGCCCCTATATATCGGTACCTTTCGATTGTCGGTATTTTAAAACCGATTGATTTAGAAAAAATATTTCTCGTTTTAAAATTGTCAAGAAGATCACAAAATATAAATCTTCACTGCGACAGAAGCTGTGATGATAAGAAAAAACAAATTTTAAAATAACTTCATACCAAACATGATCTTTCACAGCTTTTGCGATCATGTATAGGAGAGATGAAGAAACTGCAACCAACTTCAGACTGCTCTCATTTCTAAGCCAATCCGACAGCTGTTAAGTTTATTCCAGAGACAGCTCATTATATTGTTTACAAGCTTACAAAACATTTTGGTGCGCATTTTCCGGAAAAAAAGTTATTCGTGATTGAACACAAGCGTGATAGTGTGTTTTCTTTATATTTGGCTGGGAAACCACAAGTGGCTATCGTTAGAGCTGTCCAGCATTTAAATGTGAATAATGTGTCTCGTACCATTGCTCGTTACCGCGATACTGGAGATACTCGTTACCCGACGTCAAGGAAGTGGACGGAAAAAACAGCAACATCAGCAGAAATGGTTCGAAAAGTAAAGAAACAACTTGATCGATCGCAATATTTCATTCCGCAAATATTGAAAAATGAGCTAGGGGCAAAGCCATTGAAATTCCAAAACGTGGAAGAACTTACGCCGCAATTGAAAGAAAATAGACTCAAAAGAGGTAAAGTGTTGATTCGCTTGGCCAAAATCGGTGAATTGCCGAATTTGGTTTTCTCCGATGAGAAAATATTCGTTGTCAAGCAGTTTGTAAACAAAAACAAGTAAAAAAGGTGTAAGTTCGGCCGGGCCGAATTTTGAATACCCTCCACCATTTGGAACGAGTTTGGCAATTCTCAAAAACAAATAAATCCGTTAAAACTTTTTAAAAATACCGAATGTAGCTATTATATTAGGGTCTATACGACGACATGAACCTGCGTAGGTAACATTTGTCTACGAAGAGGTCGACCTGCACAGACAATTTTCTGTCTCAGGCTACAGCCTGAGCTTTAAATATTAAGTTTGAAACAATTCCGGTGAATGAATTCGCTAAAATCATCAAAATACCGAATATCGGAAGGTACCGTTATATTGGGGATATACCAAAACGTGGACCTACATGGCCTATTTTCAATACCAAAAGTCGTGCGGACATAACATACATTTGGGCAAAATTTTATCACTCTACTTAAATTCGTTCGGAAGCTAGAGTGATTTCCACAGACGGATAGACGGAAAGGGGGACGGACATCGCTAAATCGACATAGAATTTTATGCTGATCAAGAATATATATACTTTGTGGGGTCTAAAATGTGTATTTCGAGGTGCTACAAATGGAATGACAAACTTAATATACCCTCCATACTATGGTGGAAGGTATAAAAAGAGTTTACTTGCCAAAGAGGTCAGCTGAAAATGTGAACCTTTGGTTGGCCTCCAGAACTCAAGCGCCGGCCATGGTGTTGATTTGGCCCGCCATAACAGCCGATGGTCGTTCTCCACTCGTATTAATCGACTGTGGCATTATATGCAGCAGCGTATATTAAATTCTTGGGCACGGAAACCTTCAACAGGACTCAGCACCATCGCACTCAGCACGCGCCACCTAAGAATGGTTACAAAATGAGGTTCCTCTCTTCATTTTCAGCGCACAGTGGCCACCAAAATCTCCGAATACCAATCCGTTGTATTATTTTGTCTGGAGTATTTTGGAAAACATGATTGGCACTAAAAAATATCAAAGTGGCGATCACCTCAAGCAAGCGCTTCGCCGGGAATGGACCAAAATACCGCAGCGCAACATTCAGGCAACGTGTGACGGATTCATTGGCCTTTGAAGGCCATAATTCACGCCAAAGGTGACCAACTCGAACAAATCTGAACTTATTCTAAAATTTGATGCTATTTCCGACATTTTTGTTTTCATTCAATAAAATTAAAAAAAAATGTAAAAATTATGTAAATTTAAAAAATATTTGTTGCAGTTTTTTATCTTACCCTGTATATTCGATATTTTTATGATTTTAGCGACATTGTTCACCGGAACTGCTTTAAAATTAGTATTTGAATATCATAATGGCCTATGACAAATTTTGCATATACAGGTCCACGTATTCGCATACGCCCTAATATAAAAAAGGTTCGACAGACCGAAACTACCGCTATTTCACTTGTTAGCTCTAAATTCAGGTGTTTTCCTGTAATTATTTTTGTGTTGCACAGTGTAATTTTGATTACTGAGTGCTTGTGGGACATCCTACAAAAAATTCGTACACTTTCACTCTAAATTCTCTGCGAAAATGCATACAATATTTCTTAATTTCAAAGTCGTTTCTCAATAAAATATGCTGTCAACTCAATACTGGTTTTTTAATACTCTGCAAGTTTTCGACAATGAAAATGAGGCTGTGGGTGGTCAACGCCTTACCTCCTTTTGTCACATTTTTTCATAACAAATTTTAATATTTTTTTAATATTTATTTCAAGTGCTCGAATATCTCTGATTCCATATATTTTATGAGCGTTTCGGTTATTATTCTGCGAATTGTAAGCGACTCCAACCGCAGACATTAAACATCAGGACTCTGTTGTTATTATTAGCCGGAACTTCTCCTCCTTCGAACATATTTCAGTATATTTAGTGTGGAGTTTCAAATATCAGTTATACCTACTTAAATTCCATTTTCAACGAAGGCTATGCTAAGGGGTCGGCTTCGTTTGACCTCAACTATGATTTAGTGATAAAAATACCCCCACACACACAAAAGGCGACACAGACACGAGCACAGAGAGGGCTGGCTACATAAATGGATGTTGCCAACTGGCAACTGGTTGGCAAAAGAAAAAATATTAAAAATAAACAAAACCGACCATTCAAGCAGCCAAATATTAGGAAAAGCGTGAAATTTATGTCTTCCAACTGTGGCATCGTATCATCATCGCCATTGATGTTCAATGATCATTCTTGGAAATCTCCAAGTTACTTCGTTGTTACTTGAAACACCACTCTTTTTTCGGGTATTTGTATTTGAAACATATTTCAAAGATAAACACAATTCGAAGCTGAACTGCAATGCACTGCAATTGAAGTGTTTGATGGTATGTGTGTGTGTGTAGTGCAATGAACGACAACAGCAACTGCATCAACTCAACTGCAGTCATAGCTCGTTATTCAATGAGTCCTTGGACTCTTGGTTTCTTATTTCCTTGCACTCACCAAAAAAGAAAGAAAATCTCATTGCATTGTTGTTTTTGTAATTAATACAATTCCTTTCCGTGTGGCTGTGTGTGTACCCCATTCCATGTTTCCAAAAACAGCAATTCTTCTCAAAATTAACACAATTCCTATCCATGTGGCTGTGTTTGTGTACCCCATTCCATGTTTCCAAAAACAGCAATTCTTCTCAAGAGAGTGTCGACAATAATTGTTCCTATTATTCCAAGACATTAGACAAATGATCAGTGCACAGCATTCCTCGCTACATCCCCACCCAACAAATGGTCTTTGAAGAGAATCGTCTGTTTGCCAACAAATCGTCAGACAGATGGACGCACCGCTGCCATCACCACCACTCGTGGCATAAATTTCAAAATGCAATTTTCAAAAGGGGTTTTATTCATTTGGGGGATTGAATTCCCGAACAGTTATGGCAAGAAATCATTTGTATTTTTTTCTTTGTCTTCGCCTTCTTTATTCTCCATTTAATACCAATGACTCAAAATGAAGTACCAAATGGTCCCTTCTCATGTCCGCCCGGCCGAGTGGCCAAGGAGCTGGCAGAGATTCTGCACGGCAACGAAGCGTCGACGATGAACGTGTTTCTCGTTTAATTGATGCCTCTTCTGGGCCATCGATAATTTCAAATGAAATGCTTCCGTTCCCATTTGCAATGCCGTTGCATTTTCTTGTGCTTTCTTTTTTATTTTCTTCTCGTTTTTATGTCATTGCCTCCCCCTCATCATCGTCATCAGCGGCACTCTTCAACTGCACATAAGTTAGCAGCGTGTCAAGTTCATTGCAACATTAATATCGACGAGCAGAAAATATGAAAGCATTTGGAATGAGACTGACTGGCTGGTTGGCTGGATGGATGGCTGACTGATTCTCAAGTGGCAGTGGCCGTGGCAGGCTTTAATTACGGGCAAAAAGGAAACCATCGGATGTGTTTAAGAAGTGGAAGTTTGCCACCAATGGAGTATTGGCTCTTTAAATTAGCAAAATTTCCATGCGTTGTGGGAATAGGATGAGGATGAGATATGGATATCCGTTTCGTTGTTATTTCGATTCTTGTAATTGAATAGAATTCGAATTTAATTGAAGTGTTGGCAAGTAATTAGGTGTGAATTTGAGAATTGTAATTTTTTGCTCGAAATATATTCAAGGACATGGTAATTCAGTGTTCTTTCTGTTGTGAGTATATTTTGATAAAATACCTCTTTGCAAGAGCTTCTCAAGACGTGAATATAGGTAATTTTCTAGAATAAAGTGTCTTCACAGAAAAGTCGTGAGCAAAGCTCATATCTTAATTCCTGGATATATTATATGTTAAGACTTCCTTCACAAATGTTGAAAAATGATATGTTTGAGGGTATCTACACCTAAAACTAATGGATCTTCTTAAGGCCTTTCTTAATGGCATTCATATGAAAGAAGGAAAAAAAAAGATAAAAATTTGCCCTTGATTAAAAGATATATAAATATTTAATAGAAATAATGCATAATAGTGATAGGCTTACCTAGATCGATTCCAAACGTACTGAAACATATTTTATCCAAGGTGACATAAATTATAAAACTGTTAATGTACGGCTATTTTATTTAATAACGGTTATAGCCAGCCATTTTGGATGAAATCCCTTTCAGAACATTTGGAATTGATCTAGGTTTGGCCGTCTATCTTTCTGATTCGTTCGACAACTCGCGATTTGACCGAGTAAAAATTTGAAAACTGAAGAAGCAAACAATATTACAAAAAAAAGGTCTTGACTACTGTAGAATTTGTTCTATATAAGCAGACGAACCTATCACCGAATCCAAATGCTGAATTTTAAGTAATTCCCTTAGAAAATGTGGCTAATTTCGTCAAAATTCCAAATATCGGGATGTAACTTTAAATGGGAGCTATATGAAAACGTGGACCTATGTAGACAATATTCAATCTCATGAAGTAAAAAACCGATATACAATCAAAATACCGAATTTAAAAATATTCCGTTAAAAAATGTGGTGAAAATCGCAAAAATTCCGAATATCGGGAGGTACATTTATCATTTTCGAACTAGACCTGACTGCAGACAAAAGACAACACTGAGCAAAATTTTAGCTTTCTGTCACAGGACGTTTGGGCTTAGATCGGCCAGGACGAACTTTTACCTTCCACCCAAAACAACTTCCAAATTATAAAATTGAAACCATTAGAATAAGAATTTTACGCTGATAAAAAATCTGCTAAGATCGTCCAGGACCAACTTTTAATGCTCTCCACCCCACCTTTGAATACCCTCCACCATTTGGAACGAATTTGGAAATTTTCAAAAAATAAAATCCTTAAAAAATTCTGTTAAAATCTTAAAAATATCGAATATAGCAGTTATATTGGGGTCTATACGACGAGGACCTACATAGGCATTGTTTGTCATAAGATATTACCGCATTCAAATATGAAATAAACGGCGAATAATGTAATATAAAAATATCGTATATAGGGCGGTACCATTATGTATACGAAGACCTAGACCTGCATAAACAATTTTCTGTCACAGACTGTAGTTCCCATTATGAACTCTAAATACGTAATTTGAAACAATACCGATGAATAATTACGCTAAAATCATCAAAATACCGAATATCGGGAGGTACCGTTATATGGGGGCTATATGAAAACATATATGGCCCTACTGGAAAAATAAACATGTGTGCAAAATTTTAGCCTTCTATCTCAATTCGTTCGAAAGGTAGCGTGGTTAAAAAACAGACGGACAGGCAGACAGACGGACATCGCTAAATCGACTTAAAATTTTACTCTGATCAAGAATATGTATACTTTCTTGGGTCTGGCATGAGTATTTCAAGGAGTTACAAACGGAATGACAAAGTTAATATACCCTCCATAATATGGCGGAGGGTATAACAAATACCAAATTTAAAATATTTTCGTTGAAAAGTATGACAACGTGGATCTCTATATCCAATTATCTGCCAGAGGGGGCGGCACCTATCACGGACACCAAATACAAAGAGTGAGAAAGAGAGTGAGAAATCCGTTGAAAAACACAGTATGGCATAGGGTATAAGCAACTAAGTTCGGCCAGGACGAACTTTTAATACCCTCCACGAATTGCCGCTATAATTTAGAAAAAAATGTGTGTGAATCATCAAAATACCGAATATATATTGAGCCTGAATGAAAAATGGGATTCCTATAGGCAATTATCTGTCAGAGTCGGTACATTTGTATGGGACCTATACCAAAACCTTGACCTATATAGTACATTTTGAGAACCAAAACTCCTGCAGCCCTAAAACACATCTCAGTAAATTTTTATTGACCTACCTCAATTTGTTCGGCAGCGAGAGTGATTTCCACAGACTGACAGAGGGACGGACATCGCTAAATCGACATAGAATTCAATGCTGGTCAAAACATAATCAAAGGCGGAACCCACAAAAAAAATCAAAATTGTTTTTTTTTTTTCTTTTGTTTTAATTGAATCAGATACATAAACCTAAAATACACGATCCTACAACATCTCAAAATTCTACGTTGACATATAGCGATCCTATTTAAGAAATGCCACAGGCTTCACAACTAAGTACAGTCAAATCAAATTACCAAAAATTCAATGACTCTGTCGGAGGGTAATTACCTGTGGTTGTTAGTAATTCTAAAAGTAACTCATGTCACAAATTAATGCCAGTCCAAAACAGAAGAACTTGTTCTGTAGGAACTGAAAGAATAATATACGGACTTTAGTTGCCCGAATAACAAAAATATCGGCCAAGCTTTTCATTTTTTTTTCAAATAATTTACAACTATTTTCATTTGTTAATACCCTTCTGAAAGATACAAAGGATTCCTCATTTTCCTTTAACACCATTTTCACATGATTAATTTCAGGATGTGTGTTGTCCTTGTGAAGAAAGCAATATGCTAATAGAGGCAACTGCGTTGTAGGAACATTAATTATTGAGTGTTAATGAAAAGGATTAAAAGTAAAAACAGCAATTTCCTTTTTTTACTCTCACACATTTTATGAATGATTACATTCAAGGAAAAAAGTAGTATAAGGTGGGTAATAAATCACCAAGTAATAAGAATAAATTGATTATATTGCTCACGAAATTTTGAGGTTTCGCTGTTGTGAAGGTTGTGAATAGACTATACAGGATGAGATAAAAACAAGTAAAAAAACATTAAGTTCGGCCGGGCCAAACTTTTAATACCCTCCACCTTAGGGTAAAATAAACATTAGAAGAAATGTGGCAAAAACCATTAAAATGCCGATTATGGGGAGGTACCGTAATATGGGGGCTACACCAAAACGTGGACCTATAATTACAATGATTCGCCACACGAACTAGGACCCATTATGGCCCACAAATACCAATTTTTAGACAAATCAGTGAAAAAATGTGGCAAAAACCATCAAAATACCGAATATCGGGAGGTACCGTTATATGAGGGCTATACCAAATCATGGACCCATACATGCAATGTTTCGCCACCGAAGCTGGAACCAATTAATACCAACAAATACCAAATTTCAGACAAATCCGTGAAAAAAATGTGGCAAAAATCATCAAATTACCGAATATCGGGAGGTCCCGTTATATGGGGGCTATACCAAAACGTGGACCTATAATTACAATGTTTCGCCACACGAACTAGGACCCATTATAACCCACAAATACCAATTTTTAGGCAAATCAGTGAAAAAATGTGGCAAAAACCATCAAAATACCGAATATCGGGAGGTACCGTTATATGAGGGCTATACCAAATCATGGACCCATACATGCAATGTTTCGCCACCGGAGCTGGAACCTATTATGACCAACAAATACCGATTTTCAGACAAATCCGTGAAAAAATGTTGCAAAAATCATCAAATTACCGAATATCTGGAGGTACCGTTATATGGGGGCTATACCAAATTTTGGACCCATACATGCAATGTTTTGCCACACGCTCAGGGACCTGCTATGACCTACAAATACCAATTTTAAGACAAATCCGTGAAAAAACGTGGCATAAATCATCAAAATACCGAATATCGGGAGGTACCGTTATATGGGGACTATACCAGAACGTGGACCGATATATCTCATTTTCAATACCAACCATCCTAGACACAATGCAAATAGCTCTGCTAAATTTTGGAGCTCTACGTCAAATAATGTGGGCTGTATCGTGATTTCAACAGACAGACAGACAGACGGACAGACAGACAGACGGACAGACAGACAGACGGACATCGTTAAATCGACTTAGAATTTTATGCTGATTATGAATATATATACTTTATGGGGTCTAAGACGAATATTTAAGGATGTTACAAACGGAATGACAAAGTTAATATACCCTCCTTTCCAAGGTGGAGGGTATAAAAACTGCAATAATGTCAAACGCCATAATTTTTAAATTTTCTTTTAAATTTTAATGAATGAAAGCAAAAATTGTCTGAAATAGCATCAAATTTTAGAATAAATTTAGATTTGCTCGAATTGGTCACCTTTGGAGTGAATTATGGCCTCTAAACGGCCAATGAAACCGCCACACGCTGGCCGAATGTTGCTCTGCGGTATTTTGGTCCATTTCCGGCGAAGCGTTGCTTGAGGTGATCGACACGTTGGTATTTTTTAGTGCCAACCTTGCTTTCCAAAATACTCCAGATACAATAGTCATTCGGATTGATGTTCGGAGATTTTGGTGGCCATTGTGCGCTGGAAATGAAGGGATGATCTTCATGTTGTAATAATTCGTGGGTGGCGCGTGCTGGTGCTGAGTCCTGTTGGAATGTTCAAGGCTTTAATACACCCTCTAGAATATTTTCGCGATAATATTCGGCATTTATTCTGATGCCACGCTCGATTAATATGAGAGAAAACCAAATTCGGCAGTTCGCCACTTTCGGCCAAGCGAAACATCTCTTTTTTGTCTATTTTCTTTCTGTTGCGGTGTAAGCTCTTGCATTTTTTGCAATTTCAATGGCTTTACCCCGAGCTCATTTTTCAATATTTGCCGAATGGAAAATTGCGATATGTTCAGCTCACGAGCCATTTTTCGGCCACTGCAACGCGAGTGTCGATCAAGTCGCTTCTTTACTTTTCGAACCATTTCTGCTGATGTTGCTGTTTTCTTCCCTCCTTCCTTTCTACTTCCTTGACGTCGGGCTACGCTACCAGTATCACGGTAACGAGCGATGGTACGAGACACAAAGGATTTATGCAAATTTAAATGCTGGAGTGCTCTAACGAAAACCATTTGTGGTTTTCCAGCCAAATATAAAGAAATCACACCATCACGAATAACTTTTCTGCAAAATTTTCACCAAAATGCTTTCGTACGCTTCTTAACCTTGTAATGAGCTGTCACTGGAATAATTTTAACAGCTGTCGGATGAGTGGCTTAGAAATGACAGCAGTTTGAATTTGGTTGCAGTTTTTTCATCTCACCCGGTAGGGATATTGGAGAATGGAGTAGGAGGAAGGGAATTATTTTGATCTTGAAATTATTATCTTTTCCCACGGATTATCAGCACCTTATTTGTTTTATTCAAATTTTATTATAACAGTCAAAGTTTTTTTTTTAATTTCCATTCCAACATACTTATATAAGTTGGAAATAATCTAAAAAACTAATTTTTGGTATAAAAATTCCTTTATGACAAGGTTTATTTTTTTCCGCGAAAGAGTATAAAAATATATTTTTCGGCTGAGAACAAAATCCATGAGATTTTATAACATTTTTGCTTTGCGTTCGCTGAATATTATTAATAAACGGTTACAACTAATTACATTTTTATACGACCCATATTAATTTATCGTGTAAGCCTTAATATTTGCTCATTTACACCCAGACACACTACACGAATTTCGGTGATTAATTACATTTAACACACAAAAGTTTAAGTCGCCATATTTTGGACAAAAGCAACGATATTTTCCATTTTTTGGGAACTGCTGTAACTTTTCGTACAAAAACCCTGTTAATAATTGGTGGCTGGTTGTTTGTTGGTCGGCAACAATACCGAGACCCAAACTGCGTTTTATTTAATTAATTTAACTTGTCATTTAATACATTTTTAATTTCCTTGTAAAATTTTAAGCAATTTGTGTCTTGTTTCATAGTTTCGTCATTGGCGGGGCGCACATCTCATAGTTTGACAAGCGGTCCCGCATTTATCCCCATCCCTCAAACCCCCACCAGACACCTTTTTTGTGTTGAACAACATTTAGTGGCATGTTGCGATGCAAATTGTTATATTATTTTTCTCTCGCAATATTTTTTTGCTGAGAGCGTGTGGTGGCCAGTCGCTAGACGGCCCCATGCAATTCACTTGTTTTTTTTCCAAGGCACATTAAAATTCCCATAATTTCAAAGACAACAAAAAAGTAACACTAACGCAAATGTTAAAAACTCCCATAAAAAATTAAATAAAAAACACATTTGCCATGAATGACAATTTCGTTTTCATTAAACAATTTGTGCTGTGCATTGGATTCGAATTTTTTTCGCTTCTTTTCATTACACAATTTTTTTTATTCATTTGTTTGTTTTACTGCTCTTGCAAATTACCACACACGCACACACATCAGAATTAAGTTGCAACAGCAAATGTATGATCTGTGGGGAAGCAACGTAACACAAAAAAAAAAAACAATTCGCAACACGTTGGTCAAATATTGGAAAAAAATATTGAATGTGGATCTGTGTAATAGTGTTTGCAATAATTACATTTAATACAGATGGCGAGAATTGTAGGGTGGATCGATGACTTATATATTATAAAATGTTTTTAATTTAATACAATTAAAAAATAAAAGTCGTGAATAGTTGGAAATTTAAATATTTTTAGGATTTTGTCTGAAATATAGGAGAGAAGCTTTATTATCTAAAATTTGCTGGAAAAAGCAACTAAGGCGGGAATATTCAAATAAAATCAAACAAAAATTATCTTAGCCCCAACAGGCAAAGCTTGAAATTAAAACAGTAAAGAAGAGCCAATTGAATAAATATGGGAGCTATATCGAGATCTGAGCCGATCCCGATAAAATATGGCATATATAATTCATCAAATGAATGCTATGTTGTGGACAAACAAAATGTTTCGAAAATCGGGGATTTTGTTAAAAACATAATTTACAAAGCCTTATAGTTCAAAATCGTGTTTTTTAGACATTTTTTACGAAGTCCTTCTAAATATCTTTAATGACCAAACTTAAAGAATATTTTTTGAATTTTTTTATACAATCTTTAAAATGATGGACTCTTATAATTCAAAATCCTGCCTTTTCTTGCATTTTTTCTCAGGGAATTCTGTCTTGAAGTCTTTATGGACAATTTTATTAGGAGCTACTTGGCAAGATAAGTGTATTGTAATGATATTTTTAAGGAATATTCATAAAAAACCGTGAAGTTTTTATGGATTTTTTTATGGCTTCAAGACAAAAAATGTATTCAACCTCTTGATGCCAAAATTTCATGAACTCTTCGATTAACCTTTTCAAGGCCTTTTTATTTTTTATTGAAATTTCCTAACATAGAAATGGCGAATAGTTAAAAGTCGCTACAAGAATTTTTAAAAGAATTTCATTATTTATTTTCCCAGCTTTTTAGAACTTTAACGTAAGAATCAAAGAATTATGTTAAAAAAATCGAATAGTTCCGACTATACCATGCCATACACCACTATGCATATTTAGTAGAGCTCCCGGAAGAGAATAATTTATTTTAACATTTGGCTTTAAAGTAGTTATAATTTTGTTTCAGAGGGTACTAATTAATATGTGAGAGGCATATCCAACTCTCAACCGATTTTATCTAAATTTGACGCAGACATTTTTATCTTTTACACCAAATAATTATGCTATAGAGTGCATGATATCACTTCTAGCAGGATTATATTAAAAACTATGTATCGAAGCCGAGTTAGCCATTGTTTGCACAATAAACCTGAAATCGGATTAAGGATATATATGGGATTTTCGATTTTCTCCAAATCTATATATATAAATGTAAGTTGTGTTAGTTACTACGCTTATAACTCAATATCCGCTGATCCGATTTTAACGATACATACAAATTCGGAATTGTCTCTTTTCCGAAAAGGATAATATTCAAAAAAATCGCGTAAAAATGTGATATATTAACATTTTCATTTTGACTTTTGAAATGTACAATAGTAATGTTTTATTTTGCATGATTTTTTTCCATTTTGACTTACTTTTTTCTGATGTACATTTGTAGTGTTTTTTTATATTTTTTTTTTAATTCGAATATTAATACCAATTTATTTAATTGACTTGATTTCTTGAGAACTGAAATTGATGGCGGGTTGCATGGAAGTCAGTCAAATGATATCGAAATAACTTAACGCGGTTAGACCAATGTTAAAAGATAATTACTTTTTCAAAATCGCTAAAAAACACGATAAAAGAGATGTAATGGCAAAAATTCTCAAATCGGGAAAAATCGAAAAAAAAAATCAATGGAAATTGACTAGATATGGAAATAATTCATCCAATGAGAACTTAAAATGCAAAATTCATTGGGACTGCAACCAGTGAAATACCGAATATGAAGAGCACTGTTATATGCGAACTACATAAAATAGTGGAGCAAATTGAAAATTTGGAAAGAAAAGGATACATTTCCTCGGAAAATTCTTCCGAAACCTTAAAAGTAACCTTAACTCCCATGAAACGTTATACGGTGACTATGCGCTATCATCAGTAGTCAGTTTGGTTGGTACATAACAATCCCAAAAAGGGGGGATCAAACGTTTTTAGGGTCCATTTTATATAGTTTAACCAAACACAAAGGGCCTCAAATATTTTGCTCTATACTTCGCAAAAGTTACCATAGAGTTTTAAATTTTTCCTAGGGGTTTCATGAATAATCAGTTGTTCAAAATATATATCAGATGTATATCAAATGTTGGTAATTTGAGATTTTAAGAAGAACAACACATTTTTTCCAATAATTATAAGAATAGGACCATGCTTTGGTATAACCCTTATATGTGAACCTATTTCTTTCATATTACAATAATCCGCCCAATGAGAACTCAAAATGCAATTCATTGGAGCAAAATGGTGCAAAATGGTAGAGCGAATTGGACATTTAGGAAAAAAAAAAAAACTTTCAAGATATCTTAAATCGCTTTTGCAGGTCACGATATATGACCCCCGGATAAGGGTACACTCCTTTTTCAAGTATAGTTTACATTTTAACCATATTTTACTCATACGCATTTTAGCAAAAGTTGGTAATTTGGGAAGAAACCATCCTCGCAAAAAATGATCACGTTTTGGTATAACCATTATATAATTTAAGCTATATTCGGGGTTTTCGACATTTTTCTTTCATTTTTCAGGCCTTTATTTGACATCTTTGTTTCTACGGGTGTAAAAAACCTCTTCTCATAATATTTTGACTTTTGGAGTAGAGTCCATCTTGGCCTTGATCACATTCATCAATTGATTTGGCTAAAAAATTGTATTTAGGCTACTCTGGGATAGAGAATCGTCTTACAGATAATTGTCCACATAGGCATTTTATTAAGTATAGTTCCCACATTAGTGTACCCGCAAATCCACATTCCTAACCAATGTTTGGTCAGAAAAAAAAAAATTGGTATACTATTGAATTTTTAACTCTCAAGAGAATATTGGCTGGGAACGTAGAAGTGGGATGTACGTCTACATGCTTTGAACTCCGAAATATCAAATTGTGGCAGAAACATGAAAAAATCACGAATATTATTTTTTGGATCGTTATTGAATTATACTATGAAGAAAAATATGGACTTTATGGGTTTTCCAACACACAATTTAAATGACAAAAATAAATTAATTCCTATCTTAAGGTAATGGGTGTAAAAGACCAATTATCTTTGACTATTTTGAAATCATTCAGATCAGTGTTCTATAATGCCTTAAAAAATATACATTAAAAACTAAAAGTAGGGGCCGGCAACGCGGACCGGGCCAGCTAGTTTGATATAATTGCTTCTAGACTGAAATCGATAGGATAGGCCATTTCGTGCACAATTAACCTGAAATCGGTTGGAGATATATATGGGAGCTATATATAAATCAGAACCGATCTAGATACAATTTGATAGAGGTTTTCCTGGGCTGTATCTGGTATCTGGAACTAAAGATTTTGTAGAGTGTACATTACTAAAGTGAGGGAATTAAACACCAAATCGGGTGAAACATATACTTGGGAGCTATAGCTATCTCTGAACCGATTTTTACCAAACTTGCTTCTTGACTGAATTCGGTTGCATGTGCCAAAATTCAAGTAAGTTGGACTGATATTGGTCATTCAGTGCACTATTAACCTGAAATCTATTAAAGATATATACAGGGTGAAATAAAAAACCGCAATAAAGTCAAACACCATAATTTCTATTTTTTTTTTAATTCTATTGAATGAAAGCAAAAAATGTCGGAAATAGCATCAACTTTTAGAATAAGTTTAGATTTGTTCGAATTGTTCAGCTAGGGAACGAATTATGGCCTTCAACCCGCCAATACAAAATAAGCTCCCTGGCTGTTGCTCTGCGGTAGTTTGGCTCACTCCCGGTGAAGCGCTTGCTTGAGCTGATCGACACTTGGGTATTTTTAGTACCAACCTTGCTTTCCAACATTCTCCAGACACAATAGCCCAACGGATTAGTATCCGGAAATTTTGGTGGACATTGTGCGCTGGAAATGAAGCGAGGAACCTCATTTTGTAACCATCCAAGATCCAAAATGTTTGCGTGCCCAAAGCTTAAATACACCCTCAAGAATATGTTTGCGATAATATTCGGCATTTATTCTTATGCCACGGTCGATTAATATGAGTGGAGTGCCACCATCGGCGGTTATGGCGGCCCACACCATCACCATGGCCAGCGCTTGAGTTCTGGTGGCCAACCGAAGGTGCACATTTTCAGCTGACCTCTTTGGCAAGTAAACACGATCATTTTGTTTGTTTACAAAATGCTGAACAACGAATGTTTTCTCATCGGAGAAAACCAATTTCGGCGGTTCACCACTTTCGGCCAAGCGAAGTAACTCTTTAGCTCTTTTGAGTATATTTTTTCCATTGGCGGTGTAAGTTCTTGCACTTTTTGGAATTTCAATGGCTTTACCCCGATCTCATTTTTCAAAATTTGACAAATAGAATTTCGCGATATGCTCAGCTCACGAGTAATTTTTCGGCCACTGCAAACCATGTCTGCTGTTGTTGCTGTTTTCTTCCGTCGGGATACGCTGCCAGTATCGCGGTAACGAGCGACGGTAGGAGAGACAAAAGATTTATTCACATTTAAATGCTGGAGTGCTCTTACGATAGCCATTTGTGGATTTCCATCTAAATATAAAGAAATCACACTATCACGCTTGAATTCCATCACGAATAACCTTTTTTCTGGAAAATTCTCACCAAGATGCTTTTGTACGCTTGTAAACAATATAATGAGCTGTCGCTGTGATGAGTTTCATATCATATCGTGAAAATATCGAATGTCAGGAGGTACCATGAAATAGGGTCCTATATAGAAAGTTGTAGCCTACTTCGAACTTGACCTGCCTGCTTGCCAAAGATTGATCTGTGCAACATTTTAGCTTGTATCTTAATTTGTTTCGACTCTAGCGACAATTCCACAAATTCTAACTAAGGTGATTTTACTGTCAGAATTACTATCAATACAAAGCGGATATGTTTTTTAGTTAGATCGATTTTTTTACAAAATATTTAAAAACAATGAATAATGAGTGGAAGGTTAATGCTTATTTTTAAAATCATCGACTATATTAACTTAAAGATTTATTTCGTTTCAAACGTGTAAATTACTTAGGGACAAAAGTTGTAATAAACTTTTAAATCCAACCAAATTTGACGTATTTAAAGGAATATTTATATTATTAAAGTACTTGCAACAAGACTCTTACATGCGGATATTCATTTGCAAGAAAAAACCTTTAAATAAAAACAAGGTTGGTAGTTATGTCCTACCCTGTATCATAATGTTTTTAACTATTTTACATGAAATTTTTCCGAAAATATATGTTTCCCCATATTTGCCAATACAAAATTCGCCTACAAGTAAATATTTAAAATATTGCTACAATAATGTCAACTATTCACAACAGCATTTAATTTTTATTCTCATAGTACAACGTATTAAGCCACATGCTATGTCCGAACCATGAATTTCCATTTTTCATATATGTGAACAAAAATACTCGAGATTTGAATACCAAGCCATTTTATGTCACTCCTATGAGTATTGGACGAATTCAGATATTCACACACAAAATGTTACAAAGTTAAGTGTACCTGTGTGTTAGTACCAAAGGTAAGTGAATGATTAGTACAGGTTGTAAGCGAATAGCCACTTGCTGTTGCACCACCACCGTCACATATTTACAATGACCCAACCATGTCATACCCAGATATTGCCAAGATTATGAATGGGTATGGAGACTTTTAAAATTGTCCAAGTGCCATACTGGGTACTACCATGTAATTACGAAATGCTGCTAAGTAACACAAGGCAAACACACAGCTACAAACTCAAGGAAAAAAAACAACAACACACCAGTAATGACGACAAACATGTCTCTAAAGTGGCAGCAACAGCAACAAACACAACAAGAACACCAATCAACATTAATTTATTATCGATGAATTATTAAAAAACAATTATATTTTATATTACAGCGGTGGTTTTCTTTCTGGCTCTCGCTCCCATATGCATAACATGACCATGTCCAACGTAAGCGGGGGGTCCCCCTAACCATGCAACCAAATGGAACGAATCATTTAGTCCTTTCACGTGAGGGAAAAATGCAATGTGTTTTGGCCGTCTGATGTCAAAATCGATGATGAATGTTAAACAAAAGAGTAACACAAAGCAAAGTAAGTGTCTCCTACTTATCCTCCATCCAGCCAGCGAGTGGGCAGATGCCAACAAACACTTGAAGATTGCTAACAATTAACACTTAAATCAGAGATAGTTCTCCAGAAAATGTCTTAGTTTATGACTGGGGAAGTTGTGTAATACAACTTTCAAATTCCAAACAAGTTGTGTTCGATAAATGCTGCTTTTAAAGTCATGAAATAATTGCATAGATTCCTGAAAGTCAAGTTTTTTCCCTCCTCAAGAGCATTAATCGGCGCGTGTGTGTGTGTGTGTGCAGCATAATTGGAGCAGCATGGTAATGATATCTCTTTGGCCATAAATATGAAATTTAGTCACGTATGGTGTAGTATTAATTGCATTGTTTATTATAATATTTTTTTATTATTGGACAACTCAGCGCTTTAATAAAATCTTAAAATATTACACGAGCTTGAGGGATTTTATGGGAGTAGCCATTTAGGAGATAGAAGGGACAGGTTTAAGGCATTTAAGGGTTAGGGTTTTATTATTAAGAAGTAATGTTGTCATGGAATGCATGTGTAGTTGGTAATTTTAATAGGCGCTCTGGAAAAAAAATGTCTTCTTTCCCTGGTCTCATGAGGAATATTCTAATGATCGAGAACATTACTCTTATTTTTAAACCATTACCCAAATATGTAAATATCTCAAAACTTCGCTCTAACTCTGAACTCCCATAATTCAAAGGGTATATATCATTTGATACGGCCAATTTGCGTAGTCGAAATAACGGCTTTAGACCCTAGGTCTCTTTGGACCGATGTCCGTCTGTCTGTCTGACTGGCTGGTGCGCACGATAACTCTCGAAAGGAGTATCCAATTTTGTGCAAACTTGGTACATCTATCAAACTTAGATCGAGTTCGGAGATGGGCAATATCGGTCCACTCCTTCTGGTACCTCCCACACAAAATGTCAAAATTTTCAAACTGCATAGAACGAATAATCCGACTTTGCTCCAACATTGGGAATCCTAATATTTGCATCGGAGATAGGTCAGGTGCGAAAATGTACAATATCGGCCTATTCCATCAATTTCCCCCCAAACAGGGTCGAAATTTTGACTAATTTTAACTCCATCTCCGAATTCGGTCTAAGTTTATATGGATACGATCCATCCAGACAGACAACAACCCTAGATCGACTCCAAATGCCCTGTAGCCAATGGCAACAGGCATAAAAATACGGACATAAAAATCGCGATCTGTTGTCTAAAAATTTTAAAAAATCCTACAAAGTCCATAGATTATTGACATGCAGTCTTTAAAAAAAAAAAATTAAAAAATGCAAAGTTTCTTCCCTGATTCCGTCAAAAAATCAAGACTCTTTTCGAGAATCAAAAAATCCTTAAAAAATCAAGACTCTTTTCGAGAAGTTCAAAAAAATATTTTATAAGAATCTTTTTTCTTTGGCATATAGTCCTTGATACAAGTTCTTTAAAAATATAGGTTTTTTAGAAAGTTCTAAAAATTTTCTTATCCCCTAACTATATTTAAAAAATTTATGATTCCAGGTGAGGAGGTTAATGTTTTTCTTCTATAAAAAATTAGAAAATAATCTCCAAAAAATCCGTTTTTGGTTACAATAACCTTTAAAGTAGTCCTTGAAATATGTCTAAAATCTCTAAATACTCAGGAAGTCATTGAAAATTATCTTTAAAATCGACATAAGCATAAGCTAACGAGAAAATTACAAAAAAAATCATTTATCTTAAACATGTTTTTGGACCGGAACCTTTTAAAAATTCCACGATGCTTTGCTCAGAAGATTTTAAAAAATATAAAATTTCCGATATTCTTACACTGGAATTGGCTGAAAAATTACAAAAAAAAATCTTATTCACAAGGTCGATACAAATTCAGAAAGCATTAAACAATGTTTTTGGGAAATCGGAGAACCTGGTCAATGTTTGACAGAAATATTAAGATGCTCAAAAGGACTATATAAGTTGGGACCTTCACTCTATATGAGGCATAAGCTTTTTCGGAATTCTTAAATATCTGTAGGGAAATTTTTAAGTTTAAAAGGTGTGGACCGGTATTCCCTTCCATGGAACTCGGCATAAAATTGGGAAAATATGAAGGTGTGCCAATTTGGATACATTTCGCTAGTCCAAAAAACAGATGCATATCGTTTTCAAATATCCTAAAATGGATTTTGACCTAGGGAGCCTAGACTCCGAAACCGTAATGTCTTATATCCTTTCGGGACAGAAGGAAGGAAATAACCGATTTGACTCATAGAAAATTTTGAATGGGAGTAAAGATGTACAGAAAAATGGTATCTCCACCACCAAAAGCTAATATCTCATAACAGCGAATTGATTATTCATTTTCCTCAAATTTCGAACATATCAAACTTTTAACCAACCAACTATATTCGGTATGAATATGAAATATAACTGAGATCCTCCATGTGCCCGACTTACTAAATTTTACTAATAATTACATTTACAATAAAAATAGGAAAATAGTAACCGATATTGTAAAAATAGAATAAATTAGAGATCTAGAATCGTTTCGGATTTAATTTTCTTCGACTTTCTTGTTCTACGAAAATTAAAAAAAATATTTTTTTATTTTATTTGACCTTTTTTCCTCAATAAAAGTGTGCATTTCATATTTTCTTGGAACACGAATTGAACCCCCTGGAATTACATAATATTCAATGCCAGCGATAAAGTTTTTATTTCGTTCTCAATTCACAAAATGTGGGTGTTCAGGCAAGTTTTTATGTTCGAATTACCTTTAATGAATGTTCATTTTTCTTCAATCCTTTTTTTTTTCTGAAATTCATTCACTTCATAAATTTCCAAGAAGCTTACAGCAGATATTTTACAAAAATAACACTCTCTTCGCAGACGTCATTTACAACGCCAACTTTCATTGCCAAATGAAATAAATTTTCTTTTATTGAAATATCTCGTCAGAGATGTTTTTTCTTCGTCTTCTGTCTGCTCATTAAGGTGAAGTGTCAAGATCACTGCGACAAAAGTCTATGACTGTCTAGACTCTAGACTACAAAAAAAAGAAAGAGTTCTTTTATTTCGTTTGTCTTCTTCGGCCCAAAAATGGAAGAAAATATTTATTTTCGGTTTTAATGCATTTTTAAGGGAATAATTTTACACATGGTCGACACATGAAATCAACGTGGAGTGATCATTGCGTCTAGAGGAGTTTTGTTTTTTTTTTTTTCGAGGTGCTTTGCCTAATGTCACATTGTAAGGGGACGTGGTCGCCTTGTAAGTACCCTTAAGTGGTTGTTAGGAATGCTGTGTTATTAATGGACATTTTTTATATTCAATCTGGAGACACGAGGTATTATGATGAGATTTGAAGAGGTGATGATGATAAATTTTGAGAAGGGTTACATTTATGACGAAGGGTATAAAAATCAATGGTAGATACCATTTCTTACGTAATAATATTGTAAATTACAGCACATTAATTGGAAAAAAATGAAAGGGAAAGTGAAAAAATATCTACATATGTTTATGTATGTGGAAAATTAGGTTTATACCGGGCCGGACATTTATTAAAAAAGAAAAAAGGAAGTCAACTAACTAAAAGTTGTGGCACGTCAAAAAAATATATATATTGTTTTCTTTGGCCATACGGCTACTGGGGGTACATATCATTTGATGCGGCCAAAACTTGTATCATCGATATATCGGTTTTAGATTCTTTGTTTTGTTTGGACCAACTCCGTTTCAGAATATTTGGAGTCAATCTAGGGACTTCCGTCCGTCTGTCTGGCTGATACACAAACTTCGTACATCCAGATATTATTATCAAACTTAGATCGAATTCGGAGATGGGCAATATCGGTGCACTTCTTTTGGTACCTTCGCCACAAAAGGTTAACATTTTCACAGAAAATAATTTACTTAATAGAACAACAAGAAATGGTCCAATTTTGAGTAAACCTTGCAAATTCTAATATTTTCATTAATGTTAGGTCAGTTACGGAAATTGAATGTATATAGGTCCACTCCATCAAATACCTCCCCCACAAAGGGTCAAAAATTTTAATAATTAATTAAAATTTGAAAAAATCATATTTTCTTCAAGTTCCACAATTTTTATCAACACAAGATCCAGTATCTAGAACGGATGGAACTGACCATTTCTGTTGATACCTCCCCAACATCGGGTCAAAATTTTGAATAACCATGTTGCTCATAAATGACGTAATAAGCATCCAATTCTTTTCAATCGTGCCCATCCTAATATTTTCACCAACAGAAGATTTAGTAGGGAGATGACATACGTCCACCCACTCCTTCTGTTTCCTACCCCACCAAAGGTCATCATTTTGAATAATCATAACTTTTGTTAAATGTGAAATAAAAGTCTTATTATTTTCAAATTTCACACATCTTAATATTTTTACCAACACAAGATATGATATGAAATATATCGGACCATTTCCCCCAGAACGGGTCAAAATTTTGAATTTTAATTATACCTCTCAGAAAATACGAAATAAGCACCCGATTCTCTTTAAATTTCACATATCCCACTATTTTTTATTAACAAAATATCTGGTGTAAATATGGGATACATCGGTCCTCCGTCACTGGGTGTCAAATAATTTTAATTCTCATAAAAGGCGAAATAAACATCTGATTCATTCTAAACATCGCACATTCCAATATTTCTAGCAACACTAGATCTATTGTGAAGATGATAGATATCGCCCCGCCCCTTCAGAGGGTTGCAATTGTCATTATTTATGTATACTTTTCAAACTTGATATATCTAAATATCTCTCTCAACCAGGGATCTGATGTGAATAAGAAGTCTAGGGCCCACTCCATGTGGCACCTTGTAAACATTTTAATTATCATTTATTAGCATAAAATTGGAAAGAAATGGAAGAATTATAAGGAATCTACATCCGAAAATTTAACAAAAAAAAAAAAAAAAAAAAAAAAAGTTCGGCTGGGTCGAACATTGAATACCCTCCACCATTGGGAAGGAATTCGGATATTTAAAAAAAAAAAAAATTGGAAAATTAATGTTAAAAATCATACAAATACGGAATATGTATAGGGAGTTGCTATTATATTGAGGTCTATACGAAGACGGGCACCTGCATATTTTGTCATAGGCCATTACGATATTGGAATACGAAGTTTGAAACAATTCCGGTGAATAACTTCGCTAAAATCACAAAAATACCGAATATAGTAAGGTACCGTTATATGCGGGGCTGTAAGAGAACGTGAACCTGCATAGGCAATTTTCTGTCACAGGCAGTAGTATCCGTTACGAACTGTAAATTCGAAATTTTAAACAATTCCGGTGAATAATATGCCATCATCAAAATACCGAATTAAGGTAGGTTCCGATAAATGAGGGCAATACAAAGACTTGGACCTGTCACAAAATGTAGTACCCATTAGGAGTACCAATATATGAATTTTGAAACAATTTCGGTGAATAATGTCGCAAAAATCATCAAAATACCGAATATCAGGAGATACCGATATATAGGGACTATACTAAGAGCTGGACCTGCATTGGCAATTTTCTTTCACAGGTTATAGGACTCATTAGGAACTTCAAATATAAAATCAAAAAAAAATCCAATGAATAATGTCGCTAATATCATCAAAATACCGAATATAGAGATGTACTGTCATATGGGGGCTATACCAAATCGTGGACCTATACCCTGCGGAATAAACACACATCCGAGTAACAATTTGACAACCAACTTTAATTCGTTGGGAAGCTAGAGTGATTTCCACAGACGGACAGTAAGACAGACGGACGGATATCGCCAAATCAAAAAAGAATGTTATGCTGCTCACGGATATATACACGTCATGGGGTCTAAAATGTATTTTCGAGGTGTTACAGACGGAATGACAAATCATACTATGGGGTATACAAAATATGACAAAACCCTTCTATTAGGGTTTTTTACATAAACCTATGCCTTAAATTTTTGGCTCCATTTTAATAATCTACAGAATTTTTCCTATAACTATTTTTTATGTTTCATATTGTAATTTACCTGACTAATACCAAAAAGGGTATCCGACAGCGTTCTCGCACTTATTTATGTCTAAATCAGAGCGAAAATGGAAAATATTGGCCAACTTCCAACACCTCCCTGAAAGTCAATATTTTGAGTATTAGTGACATTCGTGAAATCTGAGCTGATTTTCTTATAACTGTGGAGAGAAAATCGAATATATATTGCACAAAGAAACTGTGGGAATTACCCAATATAGTCCTGATTTGGCACATGGTAATATTTCAATCTGGCTTAAGTAACGTAAAATAGTGGCAAATATCAGACTTCGCCCTAAACCTACTCCAAAATATGTCAAAATATTGAATTTTAATGATTCTCTTTAAGTTTAAGTTTTTTTTTTTTTTTTAATTTGGAACATTGAAAAAACAAATCTTATTCTATATTCAAAAGTTATCTGTTCCTTTCTTCCAAAAACAGTTGATCCTTTGTATGTATAAAGAGAAAGTGATGAGTCATATTGTAGAACGATTTTTGCAGCTTTCTGGTATAATCACGTGCAAAATCACGTGTCCTATCTATACATCAATACTACTTAAAATAATTTACAAATCCCCAGTATTATGCGAATGGATAAAACTGACAATACCATTTTTACTCAAAATGAATGCAACACATCATTAGATCTCCCTTCTATTGCAAAAAATTCTCATTAAATTTGAAGATCCTCCTCCGGTCCTGTTAGTCTGCATGGGATCATTTGTGGGCAAAAATCTTGGCATGTGAAAATGTTGCAAATGCGCTATGAAAGGCATTAGACCGTGTCTCTGCATGGATGCAACTGGCAATTGAATTTGGACTTTAATATCATTTGTGTTTCTTTGCATTTGTTTATTTCATTTGTCGTCTGGATGCGTATGTGACAATTTGCACATTTGCAATTCGCCCTCTCCGGCATGGGGGGGAGGGCGAATATTTTGTAGGAACAGTGCGTGTGCATGTGCATGTTTTAAACAAAACATTCGTTTTTGGCTTACGAAATGCACACACTCATCATACAAAACTGTGCGCAGATAAATCTCACAGACCATCAGGCAGGCTGGAAGACAGGCAGTCAATTCTACATACGGACAGACAGCGTTTCGTGATGTCCCAAGCGATGGGTGTATTTACTGAAAAACATATTTGACATATTTTTTTCTTGAAAATGTCAATCACAGCTGAAGAGACTTTTCCTTGCCGTTTTCATTCACACCAAGCCGTTTTGCACTCGTTTTGTTTTGTTCTATAAATCTGATTTTCCATCGGGATAAGTACGTATATAATCATGTGGATAATGATGATACAGTCAATGATGGGAGTTGGGACACAGGGTTGCCGCTGTGATCAATTTGGTGATCAATATATTGTTCAGAAGGAATTTCCACAATTTCCACGGAATGACAATATATTAAGTTTGTCATTCCGTTTCTAACACCTCGAAATATACATTTTAGACCCCACAAAATATATATATATATATATATATATATATATATATATATATATATATATATATATATTCTTGATCAGCACAAAATTCTATGTCGATTTAGCGATGTCCATCCGTCTGTCTGACCGCCTGTGGAAATTACTCTAGCTTCCGAACGAAATGAAGTAGATTGATAAAATTTTCCTCAAATGTATACTATGTCAGGAGGACTTTTGGTATTGAAAATTGTCTGTGCAGGCCCACGTCTTCGTATAGCCCCCATATAACGGTACCTTCCGATATTCGGTATTTTAATGATTTTAGCAACATTATTAATCGGAATTGTTTCAAATTTAGTATTTTGAAGTTCGTAATGAATACTACAGCCTAAGACAAAAAATTGTCTATACAGGGCAACGTCTTCGTATATTTCCTATATCACGTTACCTCCCGATTTTCGGTATTTTGATGACTTTAGCGGCATTATTCACCGGAATTGTTTCAAATTTGGTATTTGAAGTTCGTAATGAATACTACAGCTTAAGACAAAAAATGGTCTATGCAGGGCAACGTCTTCGTATATTTCCCATATCACGGTACCCCCCGATATTCGGTATTTTAATGATTTTAGCACATTATTCAACGGAATTGTTTCAAATTTAGTATTTTGAAGTTCGTAATGAATACTACAGCCTAAGAGAAAAAATTGTCTGTACAGGGCCGTATTTCCCCCATATAACGGTACCTTCCGATATTCGGTTGATTTTGCGACATTATTCACCAGAATTGATTCAAATTTGTTATTTGAAGTTCGTAACGTGAAAGAAAATTGTCTGTGCAAGTTCACGTCTTCGTATAGCCCCCATATAACGGTACCTCCCGATATTCGGTATTTTGATGATTTCAGTGACCTTATTCACAGGAATTGTTTCGAACTTGGTGTTTGAAATTCGTAATGGATACTACAGCCTAGGGCAGAAAATTGTCTGTGCAGGTCCACGTATCTCTCTACATTCGGTATTTTGATGATTTTAGCGACATTATTCACCAATTTTTTCAAGTTTCACATTTGAATATTGTAAGGGCTTATGACAATAGTTGCCTACGCAGGTCCGTATATATATAACGGCTACATTCGGCATTTTTAAGATTTTAACAGAATTTTTAACGGATTTTAATTTATTTAATTTAATTTTATTGTTTGAAAATTACCAAAATCGTTCCAAATGGTGGAGGGTATTCAAACATCGGCCCGGTCGAACTTACAGCTTTTTTAATTATTATTTTTCTCAATTTATACGGGAAGACCCCATATGATAATAAAGGTAGACCTTAAATTGAAGAAATACAATATTGTGTTCAACGGCAACCCTGGCTGCGAATCAATGATACTAAGTTCAGTTGATGATCTTTGTTGGAATTATATTTTAAACATTTCCACTAAAATGATACATGTGAATTTCACAGCACTTTCTGTCCTTCTGTCCGTCTGTCTATCTATCTTAGACGATTCTTTCATTTCATATTAAATTCCCTCTCTTCTTCTTGTCTGAATAATCCACCCCCCTCTCTACATCCAGTACTCTATGTAATTGTTTTAAAATGGAATTTAAAAATGTAATTTCGTTCTTACAAATCTTTTCTCAGGTCTCATTCGATTAGTTTAGTTTTTCTTATCTGTAACAGAAATTTTGTATTTGTTCTCATCATTTGATTCATATACAAAAACAAACAGCAACAACAACAACCAAGCGCCAAAGGTTCTACCACAGCATGTTTGGATGGATGAATGGAGGTATAGATTGGTTGGATGGAAGGAAAATGTCATTGCTTTGACGTTGACTGTTACAATGCCACGCATTTCCGGTAGTCGGCAATTTTCAACATCTCAGCGATGTGTAAATCTGCGTGTGTCAGACCGAAATCATTCTATTTTATGTGCGCAAGAGGATGTTCTCCCGGTGTAGTTCGTGTTGTTGTTGCCTCTGGTGACGACTTCTTGTTATTCTGTTTTCTTATTTTAAAATCTATCTTTATCTTCTAAATAACCCAATGTTCATTAGGGTTTATTACACGACAAAATCTAAACCTTTTTTGTTTTTGTATTCTTTCGGTTCTTCTTTGGAAGTTGTACGAGTGAGTCTGATTAATCTCTAGAATGGTTCTTGTCGTGTCCATCTAAGTAGATATTGATACCTGTGACCACAGGGAAACATGTGCTAAGTTAATGTGACTGGGATGTACCGGCGATGGAAAAATTTTGTGTTTAAAAAAACAAACACTTTTTTGGAAATTTGAATTTGCTTCGCAAAAATGAGTTCCCAGGTGTACTCTAGTAGAAAGAATAGAAGTAGAAGAATTAAGACTGAATATGGGCCGATCATTTCATATCCTATAAGTATATTTTTTTTTAAATAATTTCGTTTTAAAAATTTTAAATAAATTTCTATATTGTTAATAAATTTTAGCTATATAAAAACTTATAATAAAAATTATAAAATAAAAAAAAAATCATATAGTGTCTCCAAAAATTATTTGTAAACCCCCCATGGTGTCTTTGATAACAGTAACATCATGAAAGCAGAGCTAAAACAAGAAATATAGTATCAGTCGGTTTTGCCGACAGATTTATACCCCAGCCTTGAGTAATGATTATTCAAATTGTTGACCTTTAAGAGGGAGGTTTCGAAGCAGTTGGCTAATATTGACCAATTCATATCTGACCTAAGGCTAATAAAAATATTTCAACGTGCCAGATTTGGACTATATTGACTACTTCCTATACTTTATATGAGATATGCGCAAATTTTTGGAAAATGTGGAAATATGCGTGTTGTAACATATATAGCGGACAGAAGTATTCCATTTTCATACTTCCTCTAATACAGATAAAAATATTGGTATGTCCAAAATTTGAAGGAAATCGAGCATTTATTATAAATATTATGCGAAATCATAAATTTCGGCAAATTACATATACATATCAGATTTCTGGTTAAGATAATTATTTAGTTATAGTAAGTTGTAAAGAATCACCGACTTGTTTCGCAAGTTATAACAGATATAAGTATTGGAAATTGTGACCCTTTGTGGGTGAGGTACCAAAAGGGTTGGCAGATATATATCATCTTCATAACAGATCTTGCATTAGCAAACATATTTGGATGTGTGAAATTTAAATAGAGATAGATGCTTATTTCGAATTTTATGATCGTTTAGGTTATTCGAAATGTTGACGGATGTTTGTGGAGGAGGTACCAGAAATAATTGTCCGATCTCTACCATTTTTATAACAGATCCTGTGTTAATAGAAATATTGAGACGTCCAAGAATGGAATAGGATGTTAATTTTGAGTTTTATGAGCTTCATGGGTATTCAAAATGTTCACAGTATGAGGAGAGGTACCAGAAGGAGGGGACCGACATATTCCATCTTCACACCAGTCATTGGGTTAATAAAAATATGTTAATTTGTATAATTTGGGACAATCGGACTCTTATATCACATTTTATAAGAGTTATAATTATTCAAATTTTTAACCCTTGTTGGTGGAGGTACTTGATGGAGTGGACCTATAAAGTTGGAGCAAAATCGAATTATCCTTTCTCTTTCTGTGCAGTATATTCTTTATTTGAAAATGTTGGTATTTTGTGTGGGCGATATTGCCCATCTCCTAGCTCGATCTAAGTTTGAAAATAATATTACGATGTACCAAGATTGGATGAAATCGGATACTCCCTTCGAGAATTATCGTGCGAACCAGCCAGACAGACGGGAGGTAGCGATGTCCGCCTCGACTCCAAATGTCCTGAAACGGATTTGGTTCAAAAAGACCTAGGGTCTAAACCCGTTATTTCGAAGACTCTGATTTTGGTCGTATTAAATGCCAGCCATATGGCTGGGGGTATAAAAAGAAGGCACGTGTATCTGCGTTTTGAACGTTTATATCGAAAAACCAGTAAGGAAAGGTCAAAAGTCGGGCGGTGCCGACTGTATGATACCCTGCAAATTGGCTGATATCATGTATATGGTGAGAAGATGCATATCAAAGATATATAAAAATCTGAACCTATCTCGATAAAATTTGTCAGAGGTATTTTCGTGTAGTATCTGATGCCCGGTATCAAATATCATTGTTGTAGACTGCATATTATGCATGCGAGGGACTTTAACACCAAAACGGATAAAACACATAAGTGTGGGAGCTCTAGCTATATCTTAACCGATTTTCACCAAAATTTGAAGCACTTGCTTTTAGACTGAATTCCATCGGCAGTGTCATAATTCAGTCATTTTGGTCTTATATTGGCCATTTGGAGCACAATAAACCTGATATCGGATATAGATATATATGGGAGCTATATCCTAATCTGAATCGATCTTGATAAAATTTGGAAGATTTATTTCTGAGCTGTATCTGATACCTAATATCAAACATCATTCTTGTGGAGTGTATATTACGAATGTGAGGTACTTAAAGGTCAAATCGGATATATATGTGAGCTATAGCTATATCTGGACAGATTTTTACCTAAATTGGAAGCACTTGCTTTTAGGATAAACTCCGCCGGAAGTGCCGAAATTCATTTAGAGTGATATTGGTCATTTGTCGCACAATTAACCCAAACTCGGTTGAAGGCATATAAATGGAGCTATATCTAAATTTAAACCGATTCTCACCAATTTCAAAAGGGTTTGTTCTTGGGCTTGGAAAAGTTCATCCTAATCGGATAATACCGAAACCTGTATTTTGTTAATAAACAAACATGGACAGACGGTCGGACAAACATACGGACGGACGAACTGATATGCATAAAACGACTTGGAAAGTGATTCTGTGAAGATCCTCAAAAGTAACTAATAGCCGATCTCGCTTTCTTCTCCATGTTATAAACAAAAGTACAAAGACATAATACCCTTACCACTATGTGGTGTAGGGTATAATAACCAATATAGAGGGGCAAATTCCCACCTCTTAAACACTTTTGAAAATTTTCGAATAGAGATTTCTAGAGATCCATGCAATTTATGTGTCTTTGGCAATATTATAGATAAAAATAGGAGAAATATTTTGGTAAAAAATTTAAGCCTCAAGCTAGTCAACAAAGGGGTCTTTTTGGTCCTTTTTTAAATATGGTTAAATCGTTGCGAGTCTTTTATTCAGCAAAATGATTTATCAAAAAATTCTATCGGTTCTGGGTTATGTCAGCAGTCTTAATCTTACTTAAACGAATGGAATTCATATATATTAACAACATATTTAGGGTTAAAGCCGTACTTTTGTCGATTTTGCGTAAAAATCTCCAACGAAGTATCATTTTAGAAGGATGACAAAAAAATCAAAAAAATACTTACATTATTTTTTCCAAAAAAAAAAAAAAACCGAAAATATTTTTTTCGATAATTTTTTTTTTGAAATTTTCGTTGACATCTGAAAATAACCTGAAATTTCATTTTAGGCGGAAAGTGTGTCTGAACAAAAGAAATTTTAAATTTTGATATGTACATTTTTATGGTTTACATTTTTATAAGCTTGATTATATCTGAGCAATTTAACACTGTCCAACAGCCAATTTGAGTTGTGGAAAATCCAAAGTGGATTTGATAATGCTCGTTTTAAAACCACAAAGGAGTTTTGGTTACTTGGTCCAAATGTTAGGATAGAGCTGTGCAATTTTATAGAGACCTTTGGATTATATCCAGAATCGTTGATACAGAAAATGGATTATATCGTCCACTTTGTGGAATATATAAATTGTATCCAAATCGGTTGGTAGTGTGGATTCTGATGCAGCAGCCAACCTAGGTTGTGGGAAACTCCAAGTGATTTGAAAGTATTCCGTTAAAAGATAAAACCTCTACATTATTATGGTTATTTTGTCTTAACCATAGACAAAGGTACCCAACAATTTCCCCAAATTTAAGATGAATCTTTGAAATTTATGTGCAACTTTGGAGTACTTCTAGACCCATTGATTTAATAAAAAAAATTGTCATATAGTTCCATATTTTGGTATACCAACCAAGAGTCTAAACCCGTTGCATTAGCCAAAATACACACAAGTGGTTTTAACACCCCTTAAGATTATCAAACCTCATTATAAACAAATCCTGTGGTCGGGACAACCTGACGTCGTCATAAGTTTTATGATGTTTGCTGATGAGCGTTTTGGTTGTGTTTGTGCGGCTTGTTTGCTTTATCACACCTTGTCGGCACAAGGCCTTTGTTTGATAATGATGGTGACTGCAGCATCAGTCAGTAGTCGGACACGCAGTTATGGCAGACACAGCATCAACAGGAAGGAGAGTCTTCCTTAATTGATTGTTATTAAATGAATGATGTGCGCTGACCCTTGCCTCCCTCTCTCAGCCTCTCTGCCATGATTCCTACCTCTCTAAACTTTTGCCGTCCAGATGCAACAGAAGCAGTAAGTTGTTGATGTGTGGCGACTGACCTGCCAGCAGCAGTGCCCTTTTTTTAAATGGAAGAAAAATTGCGTGTTAATGGGAAATTCCCACACACAGATAGACTGTGAAAAAGAGAAGCAGTGAGAGAGAGAGAGAGAGCGCGAAAGGAGGTGGGCAACGAGTAATGAGAACAACAACATCAAGGAAATCATAACTCAGTCAAACTCCTCATCGTTATTTACGAACTACATGCCATAATAACAATAGCAACTACAACAAAAACAACTACTACTTGACCGACAACATTCTCTACTTTTTCTTGTTCACTATTTGTTATAGTTGTATTTTTGTTGTTGTTGTTTCTTCTACTGCTCGTTGGTCGACAAACATAATTGCCTATGTCTTTAGGACTGGCTGACTACTGCCTGGCTGCATTCTTGTTGGCCGGCTAGTTTGTTGGATGAATGAATGACTGACACGTCCTTGAGTTATGTTTTATACTTGATGATAAAACACCATTGAATTCTTAAAATAAAACACTCTATATTATATTAATTTAATTAATTATTTTTATTTATTATTACATCTTATGCTAAGTTTACTAGTTAAGGTTTACCACACAACTCCCTTTATATTTCTAAATACACAATAATTTAAAGAAGATTACCATGAAATTATCAACAACCACAAAAATAATATAATGGGAGTAGATGGAGAGTTAAAGAGAGTATTGGCATTAAATTGAGAGAGTAAAAGAGAAAGTGATCAAGTTAAGAGATATTTATATTGAAAGAGAAATAAGTTTAAATATTTAAGATTACAATAAGTTTAAGAGATATAAATAAAGAGAGTGAATATTAGAAGGGTATTAAGAAGGGTAGACGAATGTGACTCTTGGCATAATTACATTATGATTTACATTAACAAAAGGTAAAATAACTTCTGCAAAGTGCAAAAAAAAAAACTCCAGCAACGAACAATAACAACCAAGGAGGTTGGAATGGTATTTAGCAATGGTTAGAGCGTTTTTTCCTCTCATTTTAGTTGGAACAATAATTGAAGTCATTGTTGACAGACATTCCACATCATTCCATTTTGAACCTACTATGTTTGCTGCAACAACAAACGTTGAAGGAGAGTTAATGAATTTCTCTGTAAAGTTGACAGTGTCAATAGCGGACAATTGACTCTTTTTGGGTAATCACCTTTAAATTAAAGGTGTGTGTTCCTAATTAACTTGTAAGAAGTTAAACACAACAATTTCTTTGGAAATTCATTAGACAGGTCATTCGATGGCGATTTGCAAATAATATTAGCTAATGAGAAATAAAATTAATTTGTGAGGAAATTGGGATGCAGTCGTTATATGAGATGCTGTGGAAATAATAAATCATAAAAATTTTATATTTTCAATATATATTCTCATCCTTTGCAGCCCAGATCTTGAGTTGCTCATGTTGTCTTGTGCAAGGTTTGGTCTAAATTTGAAACACATTTGCTTCACAGTTTCTTTCCTATAAAGTAGATGTTTTTTTTTTTTTTTTTTTGGAAATTAGGGAATTCTGTGGTGGAGATACCAGAAAAATTCGTCAATATATCTCATCCTCATACTAGATTGTGAAAGGAAGATAAATTAAATATTTGAATGTTCACATTATTCGGAATTTTTATTTTTTGTGGGTATACCAGAAGAAAATATATCCCTTATTGATACTAAATCATATATATGAACAGTATGAAATCCGAAATTTTATATTAAATTTTTGGAGGGCTACGCTGTACAGCATCAGATCATGAAAATATTTTTTTTTAGTTTTCATCGAAAAGTAACACAATAGAGGGGGGAAATTCCACATCTTTAACACTTTTGGAGTTTTTGAGTTTAACTTTCCCCAGAATCCGTGCATTTAGGTATATAATACTTTCGGAAATATTAGAGATAAAAATACGAGCAATATTTTGGTCGAAAACCCTTGAGAGAGTCAACAAAGGATTGTTGTTAAATATGGTTAAAAACTTTAAACTATAGGTCCTGGAAGACATCAAAAGTCTAAAGGAAGTCTTCGTATGGCATATTATGTGATATATCATAAAGGGATATAAGAGCCGCACTCGAATTCTGCCGTCGTTTACCTATATAATTTGATATTAAAATGCCTAGCCATGATACCAAGCAGCTTATGCACCCTCACATTAAATTTTACCTAAACGCCAGGAATTCATATTTATACCCTACACCACACTGTGGTCAGGACATTATGTCTTTGTTCATTTGTTTGTAACACAAGAAAGGAAGCGAGTTAGACCCATAGTTCCATTTGATGATCTGCATAGAATCATATTTTGTGTCGATTTATGCATGTCCGTCCGTCTGTTCATGTCTTTTGTTAAACAAAGGTCGTATTTACTACCCGAGCCCTATTGGAACTGGAGATAATCGGTCAAAATTTAGATATAGCTCACATAAGCAGGGTGAGATGAAAAAGCTGCAAGCAACTTCAGACTGCTGTCATTTCCAAACCACTCGTCCTACAGCTGTTAAAATTATTCCAGTGACAGCTCATTATATTGTTTACAAGCATACAAAAGCATTATGGTGAAAATTCTCCAGAAAAAAGTTATTCGTAATGGAATTCAAGCGTGATGGTGTGATTTCTGCATATTTGGCTGGAAAACCACAAGTGGCTATCGTTAGAGCACTCCAGCATTTAAATGTGAATAAATCTTTTGTGTCTCGTACCATCGCTCGTTACCGTGATACTGGTAGCTTAGCCCGACATCAGCAAAATCAGCAGAAATGGTTCGAAAAGTAAAGAAGCGACTTGATTGAAACCCGCGTCGCAGTTGCCGAAAACATATCGCAATATTCCATTCGGCAAATATTGAAAATAAGCTCGGGGTAAAGCCACTGAAATTCCAAAAAGTGCAAGAACTTACACCGCAACAGAAAGAAAATAGACTCAATAGAGCTGAAGAGTTGCTTCGCTTGGACGAAAGTGGTGAACTGCCGAATTTGGTTTTCTCCGATGAGAAACATTCCTTGTCCAAACAACAAAATGATCGTGTTTACTTGCCAAAGAGGTCAGCTTAAAATGTGCACCTTCGGTTGGCCACCAGAACTCAAACGACGGCCATGGTGATGGTGTGGGCTGCCATAACAGCCGATTGTCGCTCTCCGCTCGAGAATAAATGCCGAATATTATCGCGAAAATAACCTGGAGGGTGTATTAAAGCCTTGGACAAACAAACATTTTGGCCGCAGACCTCGGACATTCCAACAGGACTCAGCACCATCGCACTAAGCACGCGTCACCCAAGAATGGTTACAAAATGAGCTTCCTTGCTTCATTTCACACAATGACCACCAAAATCTCCGGATACTAATCCGTTGAACTATTTTGTCTGGAGTATTTTGGAAAGCAAGGTTGGCACTAAAAAATACCAAAGTGTCGATCACCTGAAGCAAGCGCTTCGCCGGGAATGGGCCAAAATACCGCAGAGCAACATTCGAATAGCGTGTGAAGGTTTCATTGGCCGCTTGAGGGCCATCATTCGAACAAATCTAAACTTATTCTAAAATTTGATGTTATTTCCGACATTTTTTGCATTCATTCAATAAAATTTAAAAAAAAAAAATCAAAATTATGGCGGTGTTGCAGTTTTCTATCTCACCCTGTATAACTTCCCCCGATTTGCTTTTTTTATGTGCACTAAGTGTGTAATATTAGTCCAGATATGATGGAATTTGTCACACATAACCAAATAAAACGAATTTAGCCTGAAAGAAATTGTAGCAAATTTGGTGAAAATCGAATCGGAAGACATAACTATAGGTCTTATATATGTTTCATCCGATTTTGTTGTTTACACTCCCACATCCGTAAATTGCTCCCCACAACAATTATATTTGGTGCCAACTATCAAATGGAGCATACAAATGTCTCTGATAAAATCTAAAGAGATCCGTTTAGATTTGGATATAGCTCCCATATATATCTATATCAACCCCGCCCGATTTTGGCCTTTTTTACAGTATTTTTTCGGAACGAAATAATGCAAGTCGGCACTCTCGATTACAGCATTCGCTTACTTATTGAGATCGGCAGCCATGCTTATAATGTTCCTCGTTAAAATAATAGGATTAGAACCCACATCTTTTTGAATTATATCCATTTCAGAATCGTTATAGTCGATCTACCCATGCCTGTTTACCAGTCTGGCTGGTTCACACGATAAATTTAGAAGGGAGTATACAATTCAATTAATCAAGTTCGAGGATTGTGATATTTTCATTGTGATATTTCTTTTAAAAAGCTTTAAAATTTTCCATAAAAATAGATCTTCTTTAAGGAGGGAAGGGAGCAGCAAATATTTATCTAACTTAGATTCATACCTAATCTAAGTTAGATAAATATTTGGACTTATAAACTGGAGTAAACCCTTTCAAAATATCGAAAATCAAGAGATACCGTTTTGAAGGGGCTATACTAAAAAGTGGACTTATAACTACCCGCTGAGAACCCACAATGTCAAATAGCAGCTGATTTCGTTGGAAAGTGGAGCAGAAGCCTCTAAGGTGCAGGAAATTAGGAGGTACTGTTTTATGGGGACCGTTGACCGATATGTAATACAATACATTCCAAAGAGACAGTATATTTAAAAAAATTATACAGTTATTCAAAATGTTGACCCTTTGTTTGGTAGATGCTGGAAGGAAAATGGCGATATTGCCTAGTTTCGCATCTGACCTAGCATTGTTAGAAATATGAGGGTTAGAGAAGTTTCAACTAAATCGGACGATCCTATTCCTTTCGATGAGGTAAATTATTTTCTTTTGAATTTTTAGCTGTTGGTGAGGAAGGCACTTGAGGGAGAGGACCAATACTGACCATATCTGAGCTAGGTTTGTCAATAATATTACGATTAACTAATTGTGGGAGAAACTTGATGTTCGCTTTAAGAGTTATGGTGCATCAGACAGACAGATGGACGGACACCACTTGGTCGACTCCAAATGTCTTGAAAAGGATTTCGTCCAAAGAGAAATATGCTCCATCCTTGACCAATATCCAATTTTTATTGCATACCTACCGATTTTGAATGTTTTTACCAATAAGGATACACGTTCGACGTTTGACTCTGCCTGGGGGTTTGTGGAAACTCAACTGTAAAACCAGTAAAGAAAGTCTTAAAGTCGGGCGGGGCCGACTTTATGATACCCTACACCACTTTGCTAATTTAGTTGAGCTGCGCATAACAATTAAAAGTTTTTATTGGAGAATTCAATCATACACGCTATGATTTTTATTATAATTTAAAGTTCATAGAACTAAATATGCCGAAGCATTTGTATCTTTTAAATTCGGAGTTGTATTGCCCATTTGGTGCACAATTAATCTGAAATCGGATAAAAATATATATGGGAGCTATATCCAAATCGAAACCGATCTCGATAAAATTTGGCAAAGATATTTCTGAGCTCTATTTGATATATTTCCCTGAATATTGTTGTTACGGAGTGCATATTACGGCTGTGGGTAACAAATATGACAAATCGGATGAATAGTATATATGGGAGCTATAGCTATATCTGAACCGATCTTCACTAAATTTGACATACTAGCTTCTAGACTCAATTCGGTCGTAAGTGCCAAATTTCATCCAATTTGGGCAAATATTAGACGTTTGGTGCACAATCCAATGTAAATCGGACGAAGTTATATGTGGGAGCTATATCCAAATCTGAACCGATCTCGATAAAATTTAGCAAATGTATTTCTGAGCTGTATTTGATAAATTTCACCAAATATTGTTGTTACAGGGTGCATATTACGGCTGCGGAGGACAAAAATAACAAATCGGATGAACAATATATATGGGAGCCACTTGAACCGATTTCGATCAAATTTGGCATACTTATTTTGAGGCCCAATCTGATCGTACATGCGAAATTCCATACTATTCGGACTGTTATTACACGTTTGGTGCACAATAAAACGCAAATCGAACGAAGATATATATTGGAGCTATATCTAAATTTTGACCGATTATCTCCAATTTCAATAGGGTTCGTCCTTGGGCCAAACAAATGATTTGTGCAAAATTCCATACTATTCGGACTGATATTACACGTTTGGTGCACAATAAAAGGCAAATCGGACGAAGATATATATGGGAGCTATATCTAAATTTTGACCGATTATCACCAATTTCAATAGGGTTCGTCCTTGGGCCGAACAAATGATCTGTGCAAAATTTCATCTGGATCGGGCAATAAATGCGACCTGTACTTTGTTTACAAAAATACATGGACAGACGGACGGACAGACGGACGGACGGACAGACGGACGGACGGACAGACGGACGGACGGACGGACAGACGGACGGACGGACGGACATGCATAAATCGACTCAGAATGTGATTCTATGCAGATCATCAAAAGGAACTATGGGTCTATCTCGTTTCCTTTTGCCTGTTACAAACAAATGCACAAAGACATAATACCCTGACCACCTTGTGGTGTAGGGTATAAAAAATAACTACGTTTCGCTATTTGAAATGGCATATTAGAATATTTATTGCAAATATTTAAAATGTGCATTCCTCTGCGATCGTGACAACTAACATGAGGTCTTAAGGATTACATTGTAATAAATATGAATTTTATAGAATATTTTTTTTTAATTCTAAAACCTACATCCGTAACAATTCGGCACACATCAGCGTGTAACCAATTAATGCTGGTGAGAAAATTTCCAAAGAATTTGCATTGCATGTGAATTGGCTCAGCTCCGATATGTTTATTCAGTCTTGTGGCCTTCAAGAAACAAATTAATAAAGAGAGAAAACGACCCTAGTTTAGAATTTCTACACAGCGTCGCTAATTAGAACGCTTTCTTGCGAAAAACTTTCTCCGATTTTGTTTGTTTTATGTTTTGCAAGAAAAGTAATCGCTGCCTTACCATGGCCAATGGAATGCAAATAGACGAATGCCGAGTGAAATGGTGCACAGGGGCATCATAACTAAGACCATAAGTTTTGAACAAATTATGATGAAATGAAATGAATTGGAGTTGTTGTTGTTTTCTTTATGCATTGTTGTAGCTGTTTTACTTTACATGAGCCACTTCTCACGCGTTTTTTTTCTTGGCATGACAATGCTTTCATTTGCTGGGCTTAGAGTGTCAAAAACAACAACAGCAGCAACAACAATTTATTGTAATGAGCTGCAAAAAAGTAACAACATCGCCAACAACAGCAACAATAATAACAAAACGCTAAATAATAATAACAACAAATAAATAAAATGAATTTCCCACATTTATGTACCCCGGTGTTGGGGTACTTGTTTGTGTTCACAGTACGGAAGCTGGAACCGACCGACACAATTTCATCATTATCACGCAACACCAAACGCTATTCCACTTGTTCGTACGCTCGTACAGCAACAACTCCAGCTACTTGGTATGTCGCACAGGCATTTCCATCAGACTCTCACGTCTCCGCTGATCTCCCTTGGACCGCAAAGGGGTCTAATGTTGTCTCTTGAGATTATTATTATTATTTTTTCTTTCTCGATTTGTCTTCTTATTTTATTTTCATAACCGTTTTTTGTTTTGTCGTGTTTTGTTGATTTTTTTTCAACGACAACGAAAAGTAGGAAAACAATTATTTTTCATTACAATATTTCTTCGTTGGTTTTTTTTTTTTCTGTGTTAGCTAGTTTGGACCAAGGCTTTGAACATTTAATATGTTACACTGAGAGAAAGATATATGGGAATAATGGGTTCAAGGGCATTCGTGCCTTTGCCAGCGAATTATGAAATTCGTTGATATCCAAAAGTGTCAATTTACTAGAAACCCTGCAAAATTTTAAAATCGGAAAGGGGTGTTACATGAGGTCTATAACATATGGAGTATCAGGTAGAATGTAGGTATAGCTCCGACATTCCCAGTATTTGGAAGGAGATTTTATATTCAGCGTAGAAATATCTCAGTTAAATTGCATTAAATCAATTCAGATTTACATAAACATCCATATAATTCCCTCCAATCACGCTATGTTTTCACAATCAAAACGTACTTTTGGATTATACTTCCGTATTCTGGCTATTTGTAGACTGAACCTGCAAAGTACAACATATCAGACCTTCATTAGATATGTTCTACAGAGATAGTGTATATCCTTCTAAGAGGAACTCGCCAATAACCCAAAATGTCGAATTGCAGCTGTTTTGTTGGAAAATAAGCCATAAGTCCACCAAATACTGAAAACGAGAATTTACTGTTATAGGAGGGCCAGATCTAACCGTGTACCGATATGGTCCATTTTGGGAACCAAACGTTTAAAAATACTTCTAATTATACCCTCAGCAATATGGCTACAGAGGGTATATATCTTTTGGTATGACCAAAACGTGCCTCATCGAAATAACGGTGTTTAAACTCTAGGTCTGTTTGGACCAAATCCATAGATTTGAAGTCGATCTAGGTGTTTCCATCTGTCTGTCTGCTTGGCTGGTGTGCACGATAACCCTTGAAGGGAGTATCCCATTTGGTCCATACTTAACACATCGTAATATTATTTTCAAACTTACTTCGGGTTCGTATATGGGCACCATTTTCTGGTACCTCCCCCACAAAGTTTGTTCAAACTTTGGACATCGTAATATTTTTGTCAGGGCTAGGTCGGGTGCGAAAATGGACCTTCTGGTACCGCCCCCACAAAGGGTCAAATATTTGAATAAACATGGGAAATATGCATCCGATTCCACTCAAACTCGACACAACCGAATAGTTACATAAATATAATATCTACAGGGGAGATGGAAAAACTGCAAAACAGTCAAATGCCATAATTTCTACATTTTTTTTTTAAATTTTATTGAATGAAAGCAAAAAATGTCGGAAATAGCATCAAATTTTAGAATAAGTTTAGATTTGTTCGAATTGGTCACCTTTGACACGAATTATGGCCTTTAAACCGCCAATGAAACTGTCACACGCTGCCCGAATGTTATTCTGCGGTATTTTGGCCCATTCCGGGAGAAGCGCTTGCTTGAGGTGATCGACACTTTGTTATTTTTAAGTGGCAACCTTGCTTTCTAAATTATTCCACACACATAGTCCAACGAATTGGTATCCGGAGATTTTAGTGGTCATTGTGCGCTGGAAACGAAACGAGGAACCTCATTTTGTAACCACTCTTGCTTGCCAAGATGTTTGCGTGACCAAGGCTTAAATACACCCTCCAGAATATTTTCGCGATAATATTCGGTATTTATTCTGATGCCACGGTCGATTAATACGAACGGAGAGCGACCACCGGCTGTAATTGCGTCCCACATCATTACCATGGCCGGCGCTTGTGTTCTGGTGGCCAACCGAAGGTGCACATTATCAGCTGACCTCTTTGGCAAGTAAACACGTTTATTTTGTTTGTTTACAAACTGCTGGATAACGAAATTTCTTCCCGTTGCGGTGTAAGTTCTTGCACTTTTTGGAATTTCGATGGCTTTACCCCGAGCTCATTTTTCAATATTTGCCGAATGGAAAATTGCAATATGTTCAGCTCACGAGCGTTTAGCGATAATCGCTATTTGGATGATTTTAGCCAAATTTTTTAGGAGCATTATTTTTTTTAAGTTCGTAATGGGCACTACAGCCTATGAAAAATAATATAACGGTTTTCCTTTGAACGGTGTTTTTCGACGGAATTTTTGCTAAAAGCCGAACTTAATTTTTTACTTTTCTGGATTATGCTACCAAATTCAGGCTAAAATGGAGTATGCCATATTTGAATGGGTTCTTAGGGAATAGAAAATTTGAAAGCCGAGGTCCAAGTTTAGGTATAGGCCTTTTAAAAGGGCCTATACTTCGTTTTTCAAACGAATCAATTTTAAGAAATAATACTGCACATTCGTCACTATTGACTCTTGGAACCCACCTGTACCTTACAATAAACCAAAATATTTCTTCTTTTTTAACATTTCTCAGTGTATCAGTCCCATCATGTCGGTACACTCATAGCTATGGAAATTGCCTACTGTTTTTACTGGCCATACAACTAATTGATTCTTTTTTTCTCCAAAATCTGTGTGTATGTGTGTGATTGTATTTTACTGTTTTGTTTTCAAAATACCCCAAAGTGTGAAAATAACACGTATTCATATATCTGTTTGTCTGTCTGTCTGTCTGACTGCCGACTTGCCTTTCGCTATGTCTCCGACTGTGTGAGTCTACATGGTGTGAGATTACATGCAGTTTTTTTTCTCCAATTCTTCTTCCTTTTTTCAGATACAACATTTACTTACAAATTATGGCCGGAATTGATGAAAACACACGCACTTTACAGCCTCCAGGTGATTTGTCTCAAAATGCCATAAAACATCGATAACAAAAACAACAGAGGCTGCCGCCACGTCTACGGCAACAACAATGACGACATCAGAAACAACAAAACATTATTAGATTGTCTACTTCCTGATGTGTGTATTTTTTTGGAAATATCATCATCCTTTTTCCTTATTCCTAGTTCCCTTCCCTTTTTTTGTTAAAGTCAGAAGAAGCTAAATTTATATTTTTTTGTTTTTGAAAATTTATTTTAAGAAACCCCACAGGGTGTTGCACAGTGACGTTATAGATTTTTTTAAGAGGAATTCACCAATTTCATTCAATGTTTTTTTAGGAAAAGGGAGAGGCGAACTAATGAGGTTGCGTAAAGGCGATTATGTTTCGAGAGTTTTGCAGTTTGTAGACCAGAAATATTTATTTTTATCCAATTTACGAGAAACATTTGTCTTGGAGGAGACAACGTCATTGGACCGACAATTTTGGTACAAAATTTAGGCATCCATTTTCATTTACACCAGATCTTGCGTTATTAAGACTATTTGGATGTGTGAAATTTAACGAGAATCGGATGGTTATTATGCATTTTATAAAAGTTATAATTATTCAAAATTTTGACCTGTTGTGAGGAAGCAACCAGATGGAGTGGACCTATATATTTCGTCTTCTCAACAGATCTTGTGTTGATGGAAATATTGGGATGTGACAAATTTTGAATCGTATGTTCATTTTAAATTATTCAACATTTTGACGAGTTATGGGAGAGGTACCAAAAAAAGTAGCCCATTCTATTTGTAATTCGTATCAGATCTTTAGTTTGTCGAAATATTTAAATGTCCGAAATTAGAAAATGTTGAACTCTTATTTAATATTTTATAAGAGTTATTATTATTTTTACTTTTGACCCTTTATGTGGGCCAGATACTTAATGGAGCGGCCCAATATTGTCCATCGGTGTGAAACCTTTTGAAATTCTATAAGATAAATTATTGTCTGTGAAAATGTTGACCTTTTTGGTGGGAGGTACCAGAAGTTGTGAATCGATATTGCCGAACTTGATCTAACTTTGATAATATTAAGATGTAACAAGTTTGTACCAAATCGTATACTCCCTTCGAAAGTTATTATGCGCACCAGCCGTACAGGTGGACAAACGTATTAACGGACAGACACCCCTAGATCGACTAAAAATATACTGAAACAGATTTGGTCCACAGAGACCTAGGGTCTGCAACTGTTACTTCTATGAAGTACGTTGTGGTCGATGGCTGAGAGTATAAAAATAAGGTATTTCCGTACAAAAGTCCTGGATTTGCGTATCCTTAGTCATCTGCCAAGAGAGGATTTATGTGATTTGGTACGACTGAAATATGTCCCCACGAAATAACGATGATGGGTGTGGGGTCTCTATGGACGAAATTCTTTATAGGATTTTGCAGTTGATCTTGTCATGTCCGTCCATCTGTGCCCGTCCATCCCATTTGGTCCAAACTTGGTAATATTTAAAAAAGGCTTTAATCATGTGAAAAAATACACAAATTGGCTGCCTCCTTCTTGTAGGTCCTCCAAAAAAATTTAAATTTTTCAAAAAAAATTAAATTTGCACCGTTTACCTGATAGACCCCAAAAATTTGGTCCGTAAAAAAATATTGACCCGCTGCTCCTCGTTCCGCCCCACACAAATGGTCAACATTTTGAGTAGCAAACAATTTCGAAAAATGTGTCAATCCATCAACATATTATGCCACAAAACAAGTAAAAAAATTAGCTATGTTCTGCCGGGCCGAACTTTTAATACACTCCACCACTTGAAAAGCACTCTAAAAATTAAAAAATAAAATCCGCCCAAATGAAGACGGTTCAAATAAAGACCGTTATATGGCGACTATACGAAGACGTGGGCGTGCATGGGATTGTATTACCGATTCCGAACTTCAAATACAAAATTTCAAACAATTTTAGTTAAAAAGGTCCCTAATATCATCAAAATACCGGAGGTACCATTATATAAGGGCTATACAACAACGTGAACCTGCATAGACGATTTTCCGTCATGGGTTGTAGTACCCGTTACGAACTTCAAATACGAAATTTTAAACAATTCTTAATAATAATGTAGGTAAAATCATCAAACTACCGCATATCGGAAGGTATCGTTATATGGCTGCTATACGAAAAGTGGACCTGCATAAGTAATTTTTTTAAGGTTTAAGTACCTGTAAAGATTTTCCAATACGAAATTTTGAATTTTTTGCGGCAAATAAAGTCGCTAAATTCATCAAAACACCGAATATTGGAAGGTAGCATTATATAATGGGGCTATATCGGTCCACGATATCTTGTAGCCCCCATATAACTTTATCTCCCGATATTAGATATTTTTTGTTTTTTTGTTTTGGATTTTAGTCACATTTTTCAATGGCATTGTCTGAAATTCTACGCAAGGAGTTCGCTCTGAGTACTTTATCCCCTGAAAGATAATTTTCTATATAAGTCCATGATATCGTATAGCCCCCACACAACGGTGCCCAAACCCCCCACCCCCGATATTCGATATTTTGATAATTTTAGCCACATATTTCAATGGAATAGTCTGAAAATCCACAAGGAATTCCCTCTGAGTACTTTACTTCCTGGAAGAGAATTGTCTACATACATAGGTCTATGTTTTAGTTTAACACCCATATAAAGCTACCCCGAGATATTCGATATTTCCAGGATTTTCGCGACATTATTCACTGTAATTGAGTCAAAAAAAATTGTCTATGCAGGTGTTAGAGAAACCCCCAATTCACTGGAATCGCTTCTAATTTCTTATTTGAAGTTCGGAATCGTTACTCCAGCCTATGAAAAAATTACTTATCCAACACCACGTCTTCGTATTTTTTTTAATTTTCAATTTCCTTCCCAATGGTGGAGGGTATAAAAAGTTTGACCAGGCCGAACTTAACTGCTGTTTTACTTGTTGTAATCTGATTTTTTTGTAAAAATCACATATATTCAAGATTATTTCTACTCGGGCTTCCGGGCCAAGGTACAAAGGACTTGTTATTGAAATTATTAATAAATCTGTCGGCAAACGACATCAAAAATCTTCTAAAAGTCTGGGAACTCCAAGTCATACTACCCAACAACTATCATTTATTGCTTCAAATGTGACCAACAATAAGACCTGGACCTCAATATCCTACATAGATTCATAATTGTTTGCTTAATTTAAAAAAAAAAAACAACAACTATTTCGCAATTATCCCGCACGTTCACACTGTGCTTCCTTTGATAAAGAGGACCCCCTTAACACTATTTCCATTTCAGTTTCTCATCTAAAAGTCAAAGGTCATTGTAAATTCAAAACAAATCTTTCACTTCGATATTTTCTCAATAACAGTGACTTGTACAAAAAAAAAAATAGTTTATTTTCCCTCATCGTGCTCATTTATCTCAATAATGGTTGATGATGTTATTTCTGTTCTAGTTACTACGGTTGTTTTGTTGTTGTTGCTGTATGTGTGGTTGTTTCTATTTTCGTCTTATCATCCTCACAGATTGCATAGCCAAGAATTTTCAACTAAATCCATTCGACTACTGGATATTTTGTGCCTGATTATTTACTTCTCCTTCGGGATTTCACAACTCATTTGACAATAAAGTAGCCGTAGCCCATGTTCCGGAATGAATGATAAATAAACATTCATCTATGCCCAACCATTCAATTCAGTCTTTCATTCATTTCATTCATTTCATTCATGCATCCCAACAATCGATAGATCCCAATGAACTGGGAATCGAGAACCCTCAATGACACATTTTTCCTAGCACCGAAATGACATTGAATGCCTGTTGTTTTGTTGCTTGGCCTACTATCGAATTGGTGTCTCTCTCTCTCTCTCTTTCAGTCTTACTTCCTCTACGAATCAAATGCAACAACTTACCCCATTCAGGAAATTGTTATTGTTGTTGTTGTCGTCTTTGTCGTACTGCTGTTGGAAAATAAAACACATTTTGTCATCGGAAGACAATTTAACGAGATAAGGAATTCCAAGAAAGATACGGAGAATATCATTAATAAAATGAAATACCATTGTAATTGAAAAGATTCACATGCTGTGAGGACGAGGTGGGTGCCACACAACAGATGGAAGCTGGGTTAGTACACGTTGCAGAATGTTGGTTCCCTATTTTTTAAATTTGCTGATGTTTCCTTATAGGAAGGGCGTTTGTAATCTACAGGGTGAGATGACAAAACTGCAAACAACTTCAGACTGCTGTCATTACTAAGCCACTCGTCCGACAGCTGTTAAAATTATGCCAGTGACAGCTCATTATATTGTTTACAAGCGTACAAAAGCATTTTGGTGAGAATTTTCCAGACAAAAATTTTTCCGTGATGGAATTCAAGCGTGATAGTGTGATTTCTTTATATTTGGCTGAAAACCCACAAGTGGCTACCGCTAGAGCTCTCCAGCATTTAAATGTGAATAAATCTCTTGTGTATCGTGTCATCGGTTGTAACCGTGATGCTAGTAGCGTAGACCGACGTCAAGGAAGTGGGCGGAACAGCAACATCAGCAGAAATGATTCGAAAAGTAAAGAAGCGACCCGCGTCACAGTGACCGAAAAATGGCTCGTGAGCTGAACATGTCGCAATATTAAATTCAGCAAATATTGAAAAGTGAGCTCGGGGTAAAGCCATTGAAATTCCAAGTAGTGCAAGAACTTACACCGCAGCAGAAAGAAAATAGACTCGATAGAGCTAAAGAGTTGTTTCGCTTGTTCGAAAGTGGTGAACTGCCGAATTGGGTTTTCTCCGATGAGAAACATTCTTTGTCCAGCACTTTGTAAACAAACAAAATGATCGCGTTTACTTGCCAAAGAGGTCATCTGAAAATTTGCACATTTAGTTGGTCAGCAGAACTCAAGCGCCGGCCATGGTAATGGTGTGGGCCGCCATAACAACCGATGGTCGTTCTTCGCCCGTATTAATTGACCCTGGCATCAGAAAAAATGCCGAAAAATGTCGCGAAAATGTTCTGGAGGGTGTATTAAAGCCTTGGGCACGTAAACATTATAGCCGCACATTCCAACAGGACTCAGCACGCGCCACCCAAAAATGGTTACAAAATTAGGTTTCTCGCTTCATTTCCAGCACACAATGGCCACCAAAATCTCCGGATAACAATCCATTGGATTATTGTGTCTGGAGTATTTTGGAAAGCAAGGTTGGCACTAAAAAATACCAAAGTGTCGATCACCTAAAACAAGCTCTTCGCCGGGAATGGGCCAAAATACCGCAGAGCAACATTCGGGCAGCGTGTGACGGTTTCATTGGCCATTTGAAGGCCATAATTCGTGCCAAAGGTGACCAATTCGAACAAATCTAAACTTTTTTAAAATTTGATGCTGTATCCGAAATTTAAAAAAAAATGTAAAAATTAAGGCGTTTGACCTTTTGCAGTTTTTTTATCTCACCCTGTGTACAGTAGAAAAATGTTTTTTTTTCCAAAATGTCAATCGCAAACAACAAAAAACCGAAAAGCATACATATACTTACGAAAATAGAAGGGGCAGTAACTCTCTTAGAAAATTTATATTAGGCCGAAGTAGAGATAAAGCTTCGTTCTAAATTCGCCCTAATTAACTACAGCAACATATTCAATCTGGATGATAAGGGATGGCAAATTTATTAAAATCCATCTACTTGGAGTGATTCTTTACTACTTTTTACCGCTTTGTTTTGAAATTTGTGACATTTGACATTTTTTCACCCAAAAGCCAACAAAGAATTCCAGAAGCTATTCCATTAATTAGTTCTCAACAAATTAGGCTTTAATACCTCATTTCTCTCCTCCCATTAAACATCAAATTGATTTCTTTTAAGCGCCACTCAATAAAATCCCATTCACTTAATTTTAAATGTCTCTTCGGTGATTTTTTCAATTTCTTTAATCTCCGTAAACACAGTCTTCGTTATCAGGGCCATAAAATCCTTGGACTTTTCCATAATTTGTTTTATTTTCTCCAGCAATTCCTTGTTTTCCGTTTCCAATCTACCTTTGAAGCCCTGCGCAGTGGCCTCGATGTAACCACGTAAACCCATTAGGGAAGCTTGAACGGCGACGAAATTCTCATATAGGCCCTTTGGGATCTTTGCCTCAATATCGAAATCACAGCTAAGTTTCTTTTTATTTCCTGACATTTTAATGGAGTTAGGTAATTTGAATTGGATTTAAAATATTTTCAAATTGAAAAGGAATGACAATTTAAGTAATTTTCAAATCTGAATGAAATAAAAACAAAATACTACTAAAAATATTTGGACACTTATCATTCAAGGCATATTTTTGAAAATGCCATAATTATTACCAGTAAGTAGCAAAACAAACCCTGGTTTGACTATAAGGGTGAGATAAAAAAACTGCAACAAAGTCAAACGCTATATTTTTTACATTTTTTTCTTAAATTTTATTGAATGAAAGCAAAAATATCGAAAATAGCATTAAATTTCAGAATAAGTTTAGATTTGTTCGAATTGGTTACCTTTGGCACGAATTATGGCCTTCAAACGGCCAATGGAACCGTCACACGCCGCCCGAATGTTGTTCTGCAGTATTTTGGCCCATTCCTGGCAAAGCGCTTGCTTGAGCTGATCGATACTTTGGTATTTTTTAGTGCCAACCTTGCTTTCCAAAATACTCCAACGAATTGGTACCCGGAGATTTTGGTGGTCATTGTGCGCTGGAATGAAGCGAGGAACCTCGGTAACCATTCTTGGGCGGCGCGTGCTGAGTGCGTAGGTGCTGAGTCCTGTTGGAATGTCTAAAGTCTACTGCCAAAATGTTTACATGCCCAAGGCTTAATATACCCTTCAGAATATTTTCGCGTTAATATTCGGCATTTATTCTGATGCCACGGAAAGCGACCATCAGCTGTTATGGCGGCCCACACCATCATTTTGCAGGAGCTTGAGTTCTGGTGGCCAACCAAAGGTGCACACACACGATCATTTGGTATGCTTACAAACTGCGTGACAACGAATGATTACTCATCGGAGAAACCACTTTCGGCAAAGCGAAGCAACTATTTAGCTCTATTGAGTCTATTTTCTTTCTGTTGCGGTGTAAGTTCTTGCACTTTTTGGAATTAATGGCTTTACCCCGAGTTCATTTTTCAATTTCAATGGAATATTGCGATATATTCAGCTCACCAGCCATTTTTGGGCCACTGTGACGCGGGTTTTGATCAAGTCGCTTCTTTACTTTTCGAACCATTTCTGCCGATGTTGCTGTTTTCTTCCGTCCACCTTTTTGATGTCGGGCTATTTTACCAGTATCACGGTAACGAGCGATGGTACGAGACACAACAGATTTATTCACATTTAAATGCTGGAGTGCTCTTACGATAGCCACTTGTGGTTTATCGTGGTTTCAAGACACAGACGGACATCGTTAAATCGACTTAGAATTTTATGCTGATTATGATTGTAAATGCTTTATGGGGTCTACGGCGAATATTTTGGAATGTCAAAGTTAATATACCCTCCTTTTCAAGTTGGAGGGTATAAAAATAGTGTATACAGGTTCAAGTATAGCCCACATAACGGTACATCCCAATATTCGGCATTTTAATGGTTTTAGTAAAATTTCTACACCAAATTTCATAGGGTCTTAATTAGTACTCGAGCAATATAAACTCTCCTTGCAAAATATTTACAGTACCTAGCTGAATGTCTTATAAAAACGTGGTTGCGTCTTGACATATTTGATTAATATTTTCCAACTAACAGTAGATGATATAAAAACTTCCACTCAGTTGAATTTAATCCTCCTACATTTCTTTAATTTATAACTATACGGTAACCCTAACATTTGTTTATGTTAAGTTCTCTATTTTGTTTTGTGCGTGGTCGGGTTTCTAATTAAAAAAGTTAACATAAAAAGTAATAAAGTGTGTAAAATTACAATTGAATGTGTCAAAATAAATAAAAAGTAATCAAATTCCAATGAAGAAATAGAAAATATTTGTCATAACTTTTTGGATTTGTTGATTGCTGTTTTGTTGCATTGTGTTGTGTTACAATTTCTTGGTGGCTACTTACGAGGGAAGAGAGAGAGAGAGAGAGAGTGTGAATGAACTGCAGTTAATTTTCTCACTATCTTCGTGGTGCATAAACATTTGTTCAAGGTAGATGTACTAGGTAATCGCATCAGCCCAGCTGACGGCACCATTAAATGTCAAAACAAATTGCTGTAATGAAGAATTCGCCCTAAATGCAACAACAAATTTGTTTATGTTGTCTTCCCTAAAAGTACCTTTTTATAATATTTCAAATAATTTAAGAGCAAGTTTAGAGTGAAACCAGTAAAAAAATTAAAAGAAATTGAAGGAAAGAGGTTAGAATGGAGTGCAGCTTTAAGAATTAAGTTAGCCTCAACATCTAAGATTCCCAAAGCACATCACGGGAAGTAGTGCTAGAATTCGACTCTCGCCATTTGCAGTTCCGGAAAACTTTCGGTTTAAACCAGTAAAATATAGTCATTATAAGTTTCTTGGTTTAAAAAAATATCGCAATACCACAATTAATACTTATTTTACTCTTATTTGTTTTACAATAAAAACTTTTATTGCGACTTTCTTTTACGACGAGAGGCACACAAAATAAAATGTAAACAAACACCTCGTTTCTGATTGGTTGAAACAAATTTGCCGCAACCTTTAAATGTCATGGCGAATCTATGTTTTTCCCCTTAGATGCCAATTTTGACATTTGAGGGTACCACAAAAGTTGCTTTGTTGTAGCAATTCGCCGATGCGGTTACCTGTTAGATCTACCTTGCATTTGTTGTTGTACGTTCCCAAATCTTTCGTTATTGTTGTCATCATGATCGTCCGTGAGAAGAAACTGTCCATAGAGATGCCAATATCAGAAAATTAAGGTAAGTTTTAACGTTGTTTTATTATTCCAAGTGTGGCTCATTTAGCGCATTTTCTGAATTCTCAGAATTTTGTTTCATTTTATAAAAAAGGAATCTAGGACTGATTGATTATTTGTAAATACTAAAAATAGCCATATTTTCACTGTAAGTCCAACTTCGAACTGAATTTTTTAAACAATTTTTTTCGTTATGGAGTTGTCATATATATCAAGTATTTGCTAAAGCCCTCATTTAAGGACCCCGCTATTTTTTCAAGGACCACATATTTATTTTTTTAGCAGTGATTACATATGTTTTTGTTTTTTAGAATGCCAACCATTTATTTTTTTTATAAAAAAGTAAAGTAAATATTTTCAGTATTTTAGAAATATTTTTCCAATGAACTCATTACTTTGTTACGGATATTATTCTCAGGGCCCTAAACATAATTTTTTTTGTAAGGATTTTTTCGAGGACGTCAGCACGATTTTTTCAAGAACCTTCAGTAAATTTGCAAGGGCCCTAAAATAGATTTTTTCTAGAACCTTATGTATTTTTTCTAGAATAGGTATGTTTATATTTTACGATCTTTTTTTAAGTAATTAAATTTAACAACTTCAAACGTGGATTGATATTTGATGTAATATATGGAGCTTCCTATCTCGCCCAGCTGAATCGATCTAGCTATGTTTGTATTGTATTGTATATGGCTGGGCAAAAGCCTATTAATTTGAATGGCCATCGGATAATATTTATATGATGAAATGGACCATACCTTTTGTTTACAATCATAATAAACTATATATCTTAAAATACTGATCAAATAGGCTCTTTCGCACACTTGGTCCAAACTCATCTACAGCGTAATTTTTCAGGCAATCATCTTTTTTCTTTTCCCCCCTACCCAATGTATCATCTTTTTTACCCTCCACCTTGGAAAGGTATATTAAATTTGTCATTCGGTTTGTAAAACCTCTAAATATTCGTTGTAGATCCCATAAAGTACATTCATTCATGATCAGCATTCTAAGTCGATTTAACTATGTCCGTCGGACTCTCCGTCTGTCCTTCTGTTAAAATCACGATACAGCCCATATTATTTGACGTAGAGTTTTTCAATTCGGCACAGTAGTTTGCATTGTGTCTAGGATGGTTGTTATTGATGAGATAGATATATCGGTTCACCTTTTGGGGATAGCCCCCATATAACGGTAGCTCCCGATATTCGCTATTTTGATGGTTTTAGCCACACTTTTCTACGGATTTGTCTAAAAATTTGGTATTTGTAGTTCGTAATGGATTCTAGCTCTGGGGGGCGAACAGTGGTACCTCCCGTTATTCGGGGATTTGTCTAATAATTGGTATTTTTAGTTCGTAATGAGTTCTAGCTCTGGTGGTGGAACATTGAATATATAGGTCCAATTTTTTTATAATATGTAACGGTTCATTCGGATTTTCTGCATTTTGATTAATTTAAGCCAAATTTTCGAATAGATTGTTGTTAAATTTGATATTGATATTTTGAAAATACCGAATATTGGGGGGGGGGGAGAGTACCGCTATATGGGGCTATACGATGTCGTGGATCGATATAGTCCATCTTCGAACTTGACCTGCCTGCAGACAAAAGACTGATGTGTGCAAACAGACAGACCTTCTTCTTAGAAATCCACGCTAATTACGCTTTCTTCATTCTTCGAAATATGAAATTTTTCTTCGTTACTTGCCTAGACGTCACAGGATAAATGTTAAAGTCCGCGACTGTTACATTCGCAGGTACTTTGTGTCCCATCAAATCAATCATTTCCATTATTCGGTTCTTTTGGGTTGGGTTTCCCACGATTCTTGACACAAATTTAAATTCAATAAAATTTCAAGCAACACTTTTTTTGTTTCATAAAACAAAGGCCATGTTCGGATAGATAAATCATAAAATTCATAAAATGTTTATTGTTATTATCTGATAATTTGCATTTATTGGATTTATGGAATTTTTAAATGTATCCGCAGATAAGATAAGACATAATTCCCTGTAATTTGAAGAAAAAGGCAGTTTAATGCCTGCCGCCGTCGTCGCTGTCATTTGATTTGAAACCACCTACTCTGCTCGGTGTCAGTCAGTCAGCATGTGCCATTGTCGATCATTAATCGCCGAAAAGAAACCAACACCAAAAAAAAAAAGAAACAAGATGTTCTTCTCATTCATCAAGGAGACAGTTGACATCGCCGTTTTCGGGGTGTTTGTTGTTGCAGCAGCAAACCAATCAAACGACCGAACAGCGAACAAAGACCATCAATTTCCCAATTAATGACATACAAAATCAATTAAGATCACTTGATCTGAAAGGGACTTGCTGGGCTGACAAAAGATGCCGAAGAAGAGGAAGAGGAAGGCATTACCTAAACAAATGTAAGTTGAGCAGCATCCAGGCCATGTTATAGCGCCTCCTTTGAATGGAGGAATAAAAACGAAATACATGACGCTCTCAAACATGAAATTGGGTCGCTTCGATGCTCTTTGTTTGGTCGTAATTTTTTGTTTTATTTTTTGGTTCAACTGTCAGCCGAAATAAAGAACCCACAAATTGCTGGTTGGAATTTTATGAGCCTATTTTATTGTTTGAAAATTTGAATGAATTTTTTTGTTTTTCTCTCGCTCTCCTTTACTTAAGTGTTTCTGGAGACTTTTACGGTTTGTTTTGTGTCGTAAAACCTGGGAAAAGGTGTCGATTTTAGAACACGTCATTAGAACGTTGATGATAGGATAAATTTTAATTTTAAAACAAAAACCCAACAACATCTCAAATATTCTGATAAAATCAAATAAATCGAGAATAAAATTTAATGTAAATTATTCCTTTTATTTAGGCAGGTTTATGGCAGCAATGTTGCCTGTCCATCAAAATCAGCTGAATATTCACAGCCGTCTGTCTCCCTGCCTGCCATTCATTCAGTCAGCCAGCCAGCCAGTCAGTCAGATTGTCATTTTGTTTTGCGTGACATTTTCCGTAAATCTCAACGTAAATCTCCTGAAATTAAAATCAACGCTAAAACACTCGCAGATAATTTTGTTTATTTCGTCGTTTCATTGCAATCGCTTTATTTCAATGGCTGATGGTTGTTGATTTCGAAGGAAATGAATTGCCTTTTGGAATGCCATCAAATGGGAATTAAATTTGCTGTCGTCTATGACACCAGTCTTAATGGCGGTAATGACTTTGTGCAGATTGTTTGCAGATTTCATGGAATTACCGAGATATTGAATGGAATAAATGAATGAATGTTTTATAAACGAGGGGAGGGGAGGGTTTCCAGTTTTGTTTGAATTTAATAACTGCCAGTGATTTCATTTTTTAAAGTCCATAAAATTGAAAAATACATGTTGAGTATAAAAAGTAAAGCAAAAATATTTTAATTAACTCGGTGAACTATAGACACATAATTCGAAATCATGACAGCAAGCCTTGTTCAAAAATAGCAAAGCTGAGGACATGAACGATCTCTTGTATTATTCTAATTTCCTATAGCCCCATAATTTTGACTGTGTTGTTAGGGTTTTTATACCCTACAACACTGTGTGTTAGGGGTATTATAAGTTTGATTGGGCCAAAAATTATGTAACTCCTCTTCCTCGGTACATATGGAGCATCTTATCCTATCTATGGATTTAATGGCTGCTCAGAAGCCTACCATTTTGTTTGGTCATCGGACTTTTATGTGGAAAAAATACGAAAATTTTCTACTAAACCGTATTTTTAATCTTGGCGAAATCACAAAAAAATGTCACTTCTGATCCTTACGGTGATACAGAAGCCAAGAGATAAAAAGTGAGATAAAAAACTGCAACAAATTCAAACGCCATAATTTTTATTTATTTTTTTTTTAATTTTATTATGAAAATCAAACATGTCGGTAATAGCACCAAATTTGAGAATAAGTTTAGATTTGTTCGAATTGGTCACCTTTGGAACGAATTATGACCTTCAAACCGCCAATGAATCCGTAAACTGCTGTCCGAATGTTGCTCTGCGGTATTTTGGCCCATTTACGGCGAAGCACTGGCTTGAGGTGATCGATACTTTGGTATTTTTTAGTAGCAACCTTGCTTTTCAAAATACTCCAGATACAATAGTCCAACGAATTGGTATCAGGAGATTTTGGTGGCCATTGTGCGCTGGAAATGAAGCGAGGAACCACATCTTGTAATCATTTTTGGGTGGAGCGTGCTGAGTGCAATGGTGCTGAGTCCTGTTGGAATGTCCAAGCTCTGCGGTCAAAATGTTTGCGTGCCCAAGGCTTTAATACACCCTCCGGAATATTTTCGAGATAATATTCGGCATTTATTCTGCAGGCCACGGTCGATTAAAAGGAGCGGAGGGACCATCGGGTGTTATTGCAGCCCACACCATCACCATGGTCGGAGCTTAAGTTCTGGTAGCCAACCGAAGGTGCACTTTTTCAGCTGACCTCTTTGGCAAGTAAACGCGATCATGTTTTCTCATCGGAGAAAACCAAATTCGGCAGTTCACCACTTTCGGCCAAGCGAAGCAACTCTTTAGAGTCTATTTTCTTTCTGTTGCGGTGTAAGTTCTTGCAATTTTTGGAATTTCAATGACTTTATCCCGAGCTCATTTTTTAATATTTGCCGAATGGAAAATTGCGATATATTCTGCTCACGAGCCATTTTTCGGCCACTGCGACGCGGGTTTCGATCAAGTCGCTTTATTACTTTTTGAACCATTTCTGCTGATGTTGGACGGAAGGTCCACTTCCTTGACGTCGGGCTACGCTACCAGTATCATGGTAACGATCGATGATACGAGATACAAAATATTTATTCACATTAAAATGCTGTAGTGCTCTAACGATAGTCACTTGTGATTTTCCAGCCAAATATAAAAAAATCACACTATCACGCTTGAATTTCATCACGAATAACTTTTTTTCTGAAAAATTCTGACCAAAATGCTTTCGTACGCTTGTAACAAAAATAATGAGCTGTCACTAGTATAATTTTAACAGCTGTTGGTCGAGTGGCTTAGAAATGACAGCAGTCTGAAGTTGGTTGTAGTTAATTAATCAGTATACAATTCTATCACTCTAGCTTTCGATCGAAATGAAGTAGATTGATAAAATTTTACTCAGATGTATGCGATGTCTGGTGGACAGTTGGCATCAAAAATATAGGTCCATGTGTTCCATATAACTGTACCGACAGATTTAGGGATTTTTGGGTGTTGAATCACATTTTAACTCAGAGTGACTGTAAATTGACAGAATGTTTTCCTCTAAAATAAGACATATCCAAATATCAAGATTTTCTGGGTTTGGCTGCAAAATCTGGTTTAATTGAAAGTCGAAAGCTAAATCTATGGTTAACTGAAATATTGAGGATTAACTGAGGAGTGCACCGCCTTTATACCAGATCTTGTGTTGGTCGAAATATTGGAATGTGTGAAGCCTAGGATCGGATATTCTCTTCGAGAGTTATAGTGGGCACAAGCCAGGCAGACAGACGGCAGGAAACCCCTATATCGACTTCAAATGTCCTGAAACGGATTTGATCCAAAGAGACCTCGATGAGGCACATTTTGGCTTATCAAATGATATATACCCTCTGTAGCCATATAGCTGAAGGTATTATAATGTATAATAAACAGTTTTAGAACAGAAATATTCTAACAGCTAATTACTCACCTACTGTCCACCACATCAAATATTTGTGTGAATTTTTATGCGGCTCAATTAATTTCGTGATATTTTCTCTACCCACTTCTTCCGACCATTGAGTGGTGCTTGATTCCAAATTCCCAAAGTGCCCATTTCGATTTAAAATCTAAATTGCGTTATTAAATTGAGGCAAAATTACGGTTATAAGGAAACGGCGAATTATAAGCGAAGAAAAAAAAAAAACAACACCAAATTCAGTAACAGCGGATTCTAAGCAACAATTTCTAGAGAAGATACAAAAATCTGTGTGAATATTGAACGGAAATGGAGGAAATTGAAAAATATGCAAAATAAATAACTTTTAACGTCTTTACTTCGTTGTTGTTGTTGTTTTTGCTGCTGTTGGTGTCTTCTAATGGTAAACGACGACAGTTAACATCTTGACTGGGTGGGAGGGAGGAATCTGGGGGGAGACAAAGAACAAACATCAAACCCAAGATGGAAATGTGTGTCAAAACTAAGGCAAACAAAAACTGATTATGGGTGGATGGAGCGGAGCGGAGCATTGGATGGATGATTGGTTAGTTGGCTGTACTGTACCAAGATATAAGACGAAGGGACCGACAGACAGACAGAGGTACGTAACATTCATGACTGCTGTAAGAATCAATAAATGTCAGTCAGTGAGTCGGCTTGGGGTTTCTTCGTGATATGGTCGACTTTTGGTACTTCATGACTGGAAATTGGGGATTTTTCTTATTCAAGAAATGGCACGTACAACATACAACAATTTTGATTGTTAACAATCACTGTCATGGCGATGACGATGACGACTACGACAACGGCGACAACAACAGCATCAGTTCCAGCGAGAACAGCCACATCCACAGCGACAATAGACAATCATAATGATTGTCACTTCACTTCGCAATTCATGCAGCGCAGTGATGATGAATTTCTGTTGGACTGCTAACATTGTGGGGCGGCCGTTATTCTTTTCATCATCGATGGGCCTGCATCTATGGGCTGAGTGAGAGCTCGAAACAAAAAAAACCTTCAAAATAACAGATTGCTGCTGCAAGAACTAAAACGCTACCATTAAGCTACTTTCAAGCAACTATTCGCCTCGTAGGCACACACTATGCCGCAGTCAAAAATACAGCCTGCATTCGAAATTCGAGGAACAGCAAAACTTCAAAATCATCACCACTGTCATAATCACTGTCATCTCCTGGAATATCTCTATTGTGAAAAGTGTAATGGAACAATGTCAAACATATGCCACATCATCTGACAATGATATGCTTCTTCTTCTTCTTATTCCTCTTTGTCTTCATTATGACCAAAGCGTCCGAAATTTCTTAGAAAGTTTTAAATGTTGCAGCGTACTCCATTAGATTTTTAAGTTTTAACTGCAGTCATATTGTCAGTTGTTTAAAAATAGATTTTAATTGTTTTGTATGGTGACACCTTTATGCGGAGAATAATGAAACTTCAGAATTTGGAATTGGAAAAGGGTTAAATGGTGACAAAGCATTTTCGGGTTCTTCCAAAAAAATGTCATGATAAATATTTACTACCTATTTTGAGCTGCACGAAAACTCTAGAGAGGTAATTAATATTGTGGTTACAGATATGGCGGGATGTGCTCTATCAAAGGAAAATTGGAGGTAAAATATGATGTTTAGGAAAATTTCTTTGTCCAATTGTATGGCTGAGTTTTTACATACAAATATGCTGATGAATAAAATGTTACAACGATGTGTGTAAGTGACGACTGACAACTGTATATCAGTAGGGAATAGAGAGGCGTCGGACGATATTAAAATATACAGGGTGAAATGAAAAAACTGCAACCAACTTCAGACTGCCGTCATTTCTAAGCCATTCGTCCGACAGCTGTTAAAATTATTCCAGTGATAGCTCATTATATTGTTTGCAAGCGTACAAAAGCATTTTGGTGAGAATTATCCAACAAAAAGTTATTCGTGATGGAATTCAAGCGTGATAGTCTGATTTCTTTATATTTGGCTGGAAAACCACAAGTGGCTATCGTTAGAGCACTCCAGCATTTAAGTGTGAATAAATCTTTTGTGTCTCGTACCATCGTTCGTTACCGTGATACTGGTTGGTAGCGTAGCTCGACGTCAAGAAAGTGGACGGAAGAAAACAGCAACATCAGCAGAAATGTGTCGAAAATTAAAGAAGCGACTTGATCGAAACCCGCGTCGCAGTGGTCGAAAATTGGCTCGTGAGCTTAAAATATGGCAATAATCCGTTCGGCAAATATTGAAAAATGAGCTCGGGGTAAAACCATTGAAATCCCAAAAATTGCAAGAACTTACACAGGAACATAAAAAATAGACTCAAAAGAGCTAAAGAGTTGATTCGCTTAACCGAAAGTGGTGAACTGCCGAATTTGGTTTTCTACGATGAGAAACATTCGTTGTCCAGGAGTTTGTAAACAAACAAAATGTTTATCGTGTTTACTTGCCAAAGAGGTCAGCTGAAAATGTGCACTTTCGGTTGGTCACCAGAACTCAAGCGCCGGCCATGGTGATGTGATGATGTGGGCCGCCATAAAAGCCGATGTTCGCTCTCCGCTCGTATTAATCGACCGTGGCATCATCGCGAAATATTCTGGAGGGTGTATTAAAGCCTTGGACACGCAAATGTTTTGGCCTCAGACCTTGGACATTTCAACAGGACTCAGCATCATCGCACTCAGCAAGCGCCACCAAGAATGGTTACAAAATGAGGTTCTTCGCTTCATTTCCAGCGCACAATGGCCACCAAAATCTCCGGATACCAATCCGTTGGACTATTGTGCCTGAAGTAATTTGGAAAGCAAGGTTGGCATTTAAAAAGACCAAAGTGTCGATCACCTCAAGCAAACGCTTCGCCTGGAATGGGCCAGATTACCCAGAGCAACATTCGGGCGGGGTGTGACAGTTTCATTGGCCGTTTGATGGCCATAATTAGTGTCAAAGGTGGCCAATTCGAACAAATCTAAACTTATTCTAAAATCTGATGTTATTTCCGACACTTTTTTATTCAGTAACATTGAAAAAAATTAAAAATTATGGTGTTTTACTTTCTTGTAGCTTTTTTTTTATCTCATCCTGTAATTTGGCAAATTTATTTTTGGTAGCGAATTCCGAGTATGAAGCCTATATCTATAACCGATCAATATGCCTACAAGAACTACATATTATGGAGGTATCTTCGATTTTGATGCTATATCTAGAATCTATATACCCTACGTTACTTTCGGGCAATGCTACTGCATATATATCTCATATATTTGGAATTTTCAGGAAAATCTCTTTAGAAGTGTTTGAGTCTATAAATTAAAAACAAACAATCGAACATACAAACGTTTAACTATTTTATAGATATAGGTTTGTAGAGATTTTTGCTCATATGTGTGATGAATCGGTTGGGCTTCCCGGAAATGGTCTCAAAAGGCATTTCTTGTTTCGTCGGTGGGATGAAATATATTTTACCCTTCATTGTCCGTTTCAATATTTACCAAATCCTTTCTCCGAAAACCCGAATGTTTAAATAGTTCTATACACATTGTACAATCAATTGATTATGTTTCATAACATCGTGTTACGGAGCTGTGTTAGTAAACGATTTTAAATTATAATGAGGTGTAAAAGTATTCCTTTGGTTATTTAAATCTTAAAAGAAAATTAAGAAAGCTAAAGATAAGATCGTTTCGCCCACCAACAACGCATTAATGGCACTATAACTTTAAAATGCTACAAATGGATATAGTTGATGGTTTTAGTTGAAATCATTTCAGAAAATTTGCAATTCATAACTTGGAAAACTCAAGTTTAGTAAAAACTATTGGATTTTTTTAATTTTTTTCGAGAGGTAGGTATTTGCTGCTTGATTCCGGTAAAGTGATTTTTTCTTGTGGGATGAACCCGGATAAACTGGGTCCAAGACCCTGAACTACAAAACTGATATCATTTGAAATTCAATGAAAATACCAATACAACAAGTGGTCAGATGTCACTATCCAAAATACTCAAATATGTGTTAGGTTCGGGTCTAACCTGGGTCTTGGACCCGGACTTTTAGGTAAAATATCCAAGTATCTGGGGCCGTTCCCAAAGAAAAAATATTTGGAAATTTCTGGAAAATTTTTCAAAAAAAAAATTCTACCGTTTTTACTAAACTAGAGTTTGTCCCTAATGTTTGCAAATATGTAGCTCGAATACGATATAGTGTTGGTCTATATGGACCTATAAAAAGGAGGTATGTTGATAACATGCATTGGAGCTGAGTTGCCACAAAAATATCCTTTTTTAAAGAGTTTCAGTTTGAACCAGTTTGTGGCTTTAAAAGGTAGAACAAGTAAAAAAGCTGTAAGTTCGGCCGGGCCGAACTTTTAATACCCTCCACCATTTGGTACAAATTTGACAAGTTCCAAAAAAAAAAAAAATAAAATCCGTTAAAAATTCTGTTAAAATCTGAAAAATACCGAATGCCTATACGACGACGTGGACCTGCATAGGCAACTTTTGTCATAAGTTATTACAATATTTTAATGCGAAACTTGAAGAAAAATCTGTTTATAATGTAGTTAAAATCATCAAAACACCGAATAAAGGGAGTACCGTTATATGGGGGCTATACGAAGACGTGGACCTGCGCAGATAATTTTCTGGCATGGGCTGAAGTATCCATTACCAACTTCACATGCGAAATTTGAAACAACTCCAGTGAATAATGTCGCTAAAATCATTAAAATACCGAATATCGGGGGGGGGGGGGGGTTCGGTATATGGGGGCTATACGAAGACGTGCATCTACATGGCCCATTTTCTGTTTTATGCTGCAGCATCTATTACGAACTTCAAATGACAACTTTGAAACGATTCCGGTGAATAATGTCGCTAAAATCATCAAAATACCGAATATCGGGGGGTACCGTTATATAGGGGCTATACGAAGACGTGGACCTACACAGATTATTTTCTGTCTAGACTGTAGTATACATTACGAAGTTCAAATGCGAAATTTGAAACAATTCCGGTGAATAATGTCGCTAAAATCATCAAAATACCGAATATCGGGAAGTACCTTTATATGGGGGCAAAATATACCTTTATATGGCAAAATATACATGTGTGCAAAATGTTAGCCTTCTATCTCAATTTGTTCGAAAGATAGCGTGATTACAACAGACAGACAGACAGACAGACAGACGGACATGGCTAAATCGTCATAGAATTTTACGCTGATCAAGAATATATATACTTTGTTGGGTCTGACATGAGTATTTCGAGGAGTTACAAACGGAATGACAAAATTAATATACCCTCCATAGTATGGTGGAGGGTATAAAAACAGCTCATAATATAAGGAAAACTCATAAAAGTTGGAATGAAACAAAAAATTTAAAAACTGTCAATATTTTGACTCTGTAATGTTTCGTCTTTATACTTCTATCATCTTCATCACTTGCTAAGAAATCACAACGCTTAATAAAATTCCAAAATAGAAGTTAACGCAACTGCTTATATTTTCAAAAATAACGTTTTATACGTCAAATCTCATTATAGTGCTAACATCTCTATCTTTAATTGATCAAGTGTTCATCTCAACGGCATTTACATTTAGATAATAAAGATTTCATTATCAGCGACGATAGTTATCAATTTTTCTCTTCTTGTGGCTAGTGGTGGTGTTTGGAATGTAACTTTATTTCATGGTAAAGTGCATTTTTGGGGTTCTCTCCCTTGTCCATTGTGGGCTTAATTCGTTTCCCCCATTCGATGGACCGAAAACCAACTTTGGTTGATTGTTCGTGTTTTTGGTGTTACATGAATTGTCCCATAATGAGCAGCAACAGTCTGTGTGGTTTGGAATATAAAACAACCTCAACACTTTTCCCTCCATTTTCACAAGGGAAACACTCCAAAAAAAAAAAAAAAAAAGAACCAAACCGATACATACATTCATATATGTTTCATATGAAATGTTCTCTGTGTGATGGTAGCTGCGGTCCCTCGGCAGACCGCCCAGCAGTCGGTCATCAACGCATTGCGTGTCGAGTGCTGTGTTATCTTTCTTGTTTTAATGTTGCTGTGTCGTCTTAATTAACAATGCGATTCGATTCGATGCGATGCGATGAGAGTCGAGTCGATCTGATCCAATGTGATGCGATTTAATTTTCCATTGGAGTACTAGTCCGAACAAAGCTAAGTATCGACAATATCAGAACGTATTGAGATAACAGAAATGACTTGTAAGCACGGTGCGCGGTGTGGACTATGAATGAATGGTGGTGGGGCACACTCACACACACACACATCGAAATATGGAAGCACAAACGGCAAATGTTAGAAAGATTGAATTAATCCATAGAAATCATCAGTGTTCCCCCAGTGGCCTTCTCGCCATGCGTGAGTGTGTCTGTGAGTTTTAAATTTGAATTTATTGTTAGGCTTGTAATGCTTTAATGGTAATATCAATAAATTTTCTACTTTGATGGAGAACCCCCAAAAATAAAAGAACCCTCGAACGAACAGCAGCCATACGGAGAAGAAGAAGACGTCGGCGACGAAGAACAATGATGATGGCGATCACATGAGCGGCATCCGGCAAAATCAACAGATCGAGGGTCTATTTTTCACTTAATTGGGCATCGATGAGGATGAACACCGTTGGGAGCTCAACTAAAAAATACAAAGAAGAGAAAAACAAAAATATAATAATAAATATGTCAAGTTCGGCCGTGCCGAATTGTGGATACACTTCATCATATAACGAGAGATTATTCGGAGAATTTGATTTTTTTAAATATTTAGTCCTCAATTGAGATTTTTAATTTGGTAACTCCCACTTTTATTTAAATGTTCATTAAATCCATTTCTAGGTTGGTGGCCAAATATTGTCCACATGAAATTAGGGTTAAACTGATGTCACATTATGTACCATTTCTAACGCTTTCAATGCGAATAGAAAACTCCTTTTGATAACATGATGTTATTAAGAGTGTTGAAGTTTAAAGGTGGTCAGAGAAATCGTAGTAGACATGACTTGCAAATCGGTATATGAACCAGAAAAATTATGTGGCGGAAAAAAATTTTCTTCATCAAATTTCACTGGAAGTCGCAAAAAAAAAAAAAAAACAATTTTTCAAAAAAAGCGAAAATAAAATTCTGGCCAAAGATTTAGAAATTTGAAATTTGGTACAAAGGTCGCTGATGGGGTGTAGGGTGTCATGCGCTATTTTTTTAACCTCCACCATCATAGTATGGAGGGTATATAAAGTTTGTCATTCCGTTTGTAACTCCTCGAGATACACATGTCTGACCCAACAAAGTATATATATTCTTGATCAGCATAAAATTCTATGTCGATTTAACAATGTCCGTCCGTCTGTCTGTGAAAATCACTCTATCTTCCGAATGAAATGAAGTACGTTAATAAAATTTTACTCTAATGTGTATTTTATGTCTTCAGGACTTTTGGTATTGAAAATGGGTGACGAAAGTATAGCCCCAATATAACGGTACCTCCCTACATTCGGAATTTTGATGATTTTAGCTACATTATTCACCGAATTTTTTATTCAAGTTTCGCATTTGAGTATTGTAATGGTTTATGGCAAAACTTGCCTATGCAGGTCCGCGTCATCGTATAGACCCTAACATAATTCGTTATTTTATCCTTTTAACAAAATTTTTATGGATTTAATTTTTTTTTTAAATTGCCAAAATCGTTCAAAATAGTGGAGTGTATTCAAAGTTCGGCCCGCCCGAACCTACTGTTTTTTTATTTATTTATTTTTTTTTTTTTTTTAATTTGTACCAAGTACAAGATCTGCGCCTAAATTTGGTACAATTTGGATTTGGGTGAACAGATTGAGCTGGTCATTGTTAATGTGTAGGGTTGAGCTTTGATGTTGTTTTTGAAAATAAGTACTAAGAAGCTCGAAAAGTACAAACTGGATAGAGCTGAAAATCTGAAAATTGGTATCGGTAGAGGTTGGGTTAATAAATATTGGTGAGTTTTGGAAAACGTAAAAGAAAGTACGAAAAGTACTAATTGGTATTCAATTTGTGTTTTAGGGAAGTGATAGAACTGTAGATCTGAAATTTAGAAATTTTGGCTCAATTGGGTTTTGTGGGAATGAAAAAAGGTGGAATATTGAAATTTATTATAGAGGGTGACATAAGAAAACTGCAACAAAGTCAAACACCATAATTTTTACATTTTTTTTAAGTTTAATTGAATGAAAGCAAAAAACGAAAAAATAAAATTCGGCCAAGCGAAGCAACACTTTTGCTCTTTTGAGTCTTTTTTCTTCCTGTTGCGGTGTAAGTTCTTGCACTTTTTGGAATTTCAATGGCTTTGCCCCGAGCTCATTTTTCAATATTTGCTGAATATTGCGATATATTCAGCTCACGAGCCATTTTTCGGCCACTGCGACGCGGGTTTCGATCAAGTCGCTTCTTTACTTTTCGAACCATTTCTGCTGACGTTGCTGTTTTCTTCCGTTCACTTCCTTGACTTCGGGCTACGCTACCAGTATCACGGTAACGAGCGATGGTACGAGACACATAAGATTTATTCACATTTAAATGCTGGGGTGCTCTAACAATAGGCACTTGTTGTATATATAAAGGAATCACACTATCACGCTTGGATTCCAGCAGGAATAACTTTTTTCCTGGAAAATTTTCACCAAAATTCTTTTGTACGCTTATAAACAATATAATGTGCTGTCACTGGAATAATTTTAACAACTATCGGACGAGTGGCTTAGAAATGACAGCAGTCTGAAGTTGGTTGTAGTTTTTTCATCTCACCCTGTATAAGTAGGTCGATATGCTAATGCGTATTTATTTTATTGTTTACAAAGGCCAAATATACTTATGTACCAATTTTTTTAAAATTTTTTCAACTGTATACACTTTCTGGAAGCTCCCTCACAAAGGATTCAATATTCTGAAAAACTATAGAGCCCAAAAATTGCGAAATGACTATCCGATTACTTTCAACCTTGGCACATCCTAATATTTGTATTAGCATGTAATCAGGTGTGTAAATGGAATATGTCAGACCACTCCTTGTGCTACCTCCACCACAACGGGTCAACATTTTGAATAATCAAAACTTGAATAAATGCTAAGAAAGCATCCGATTCCCTCCAAATTGCATAGATCTCAATATTTAAAATTGCATACATCCCAATATTTATATTAATCGATTTCGGTCCACACAATATACAGATTTCATCCTTAAAATAAATATCCCAACATAACAAATAACTCTCTGAAAACTTCTTCAAACTTGTTTAGATCACAAACCACCTGACAAACACATCACACATACCACACTCATCCAGACAATGGTGAAGGGCACAAAAAAGTCAAATGTTGCCGCCAATGCGGCCAGCCATTCTGGGAGAGAGTGAATGACTTACAAGAGATTAAAGCTCAGTTGGTCTATTTTGTTTCTTTCTGATTTTTGTTGTTGTTGTTGTACGTGTGTCTTTTTTAATTTACTTTTCTTCGGGTGGTAGAATGTTTTCATTGCCTTTTCTTTTGTTTCTTTGTTAAGTTTCAATTTTGATTCGAAGTTTTTTTGTGATATCTTAATGAATATTAGAAATTTATGTTAGATCTTGTGTATTATCTTTTTCGTTCTAAGATCTTTGTTGTTGCTGTTGTTGGTTCTGTTATTCTACTCCATGCAGTCATCTATATTTAAGTGTTAATGACCCTATCAATGCTGCGAGTAAAAATTTATAAATGCCGCCCAAAAGGGACTAGTCCAATAATTTATTACTTTTGTTCAGTTTTTCTTCAATTGAAATTCCATATTAAAACCAAACCGCTGTAAATGGTAAAAATATTAGATAATATAAAATTTGAAAAATGTGCAGAGTTCTTCAATGCTCTCTGTTTAAAAAATTAACAAATTACAGTTTATCATTACTTTTTTTAAGGAAGTAGGTTGTTGGGTTAATATTATATAAGCTTTTATAATCCTTCATTTTTTTAGAATTTGTTGGAGCATCATATGCAGGGAAGTAAACCCAAATAATGTTTTGAAAAACTGTCTATTTTAGAAGATATTATCATTAATTTCTTACAGATTACGAAGGATTTAAATAAAGTGTATAAAGTCTGTGCTATTCTGTATGATGGTAAAAAATGAATGCAAAAAAAAATCATTCCAAATTTGTTATACCCTACACCACAAGGTGGTCAGGGTATTATGTCCTTCTATATTTGTTTGAAACAGGCAAAAGGAAATGAGATTGACCCATAGTTCCTTTTGATGATCTGCATAGAATCTCATTCTGAGTCGATTTTTGAATGTCCGTCTATCCGTCTTTCAACCCTATTGAAATTGGAGATAATCGGTCAAAATAAAGTTCCATATATATCTTTGTCCGATTTGCCTTTTATTATGCACCAAACGTATAAAATTAACCCATACGAATTTTGAATTTACGACCTGAAAATAAGTATGCCAAATTTTATCAAAATACGTTCAGATATAGCTATAGCTTCCATATATATTGTTCATCCGATTTGTTATGTTTCTCCTCCGCAGCCGTAATATGCACTCTGTAATAACGATATTTGGGGAAATATATGAAATACCGCTCAAAAATACCTTTGCTAAATTTTATCGAGATGAGTTCAGATTAGGGTCTAGCTTCATCCGATAGCTGACAATATATTTGAAGTAAATAAAATACATTTAGTTAAAATAGTTTCATTTATTTGGGCTTAAAAATAAAAAAAGTGCCGACTACTGGGACATGCCGAACCTAGGTACACTTACCCTATCCTAAAATTTCAAATAACTCTCTGATAACGTCTCCAAACTTGTTTAAATCACAAACTAGCTTCATCCGATTTGCTTTTTATTGTGGACCAAACGTGTAATATTAGCCCTAAAAATAAGTATATATATTGTTCCACCGATTTGTTATATTTGTTCTCTACAGCACATAAATACTTTAAGACTTTTATTACTGATTTTTATTTATTTTTCTTTTTTTTAATTTATTATAACAATAACATGTTTAAAAACTCCTTTCATGGCGTTTTTCGCTTTCGACATACTCTTAACACAGAAAACCCCAAACAGAGATGGGTGCTTGAAGTCCACATGTATCAAAAATTAGGCGGCTCTCGTATTTGAAGTTACGTTTATATTGAATATTTTGCATATGCTGATTGAATGTCTTTTCGTATCATTAGTATGTTCTTAAGTACGGGTCACATATTCTAAAGATAGTACTTTTAGATTGTAAGATAAAGTTGTTTTTCACTGGCATTATTCAGTCAGAGGTTTAACAATAAAAAAATTGGTCTTTTTCCAACTTCTTCCAGAGTTTTTTTTTAATAGCAATTAGTTTTAGCAACATTGTTAATAACTAACATCAATAAATAATATTTAACTGAACAAAACTCATATATTTCGTTTCTTGATATCAATGCCGTTTGTAAAAAATCGAGGTCTTCCTCGGAGACCTCGTTAGATGTAAATATTCTTGATAAATGTCTAAGTAAATTTCATTGTGATGCCTGCTAAAATCAATACAGAACTTCGAAAATTGATCGAAAGTTTTTATTAGAACTCGGTTCTTAAATCCTGGTTTTGGGGTTTTTTGTGTTTTTTGAGTTTATTTAGAATCAAATCGTACATTATTTGAAAATAAAAAGAGTCACAGCTATGTTCGGCCGGCTAAATTCCCCACCATTTTGAAGGAATTTAAAACTTTTCCAAAAAAAAAAAAATCCGTCGAAAAATACCGCTCAAAGGAAACCTGTTATATGGGGGCTTTACGAAGACGTGGTCCTGCATATACAATTTTTGACATTGACTGTAGTAACGATTCCGAACTTCAAACACAAAAATTGAAAATTCTGGTTAATAATGCCGCTAAAAGCATGAAAATACCGAATATAGGGAGTTATCGTTATATGGGGCCTATGGAAAGACGGAAATCTGCATAGACATTTTTCCGTCATAGGTTGAAGTACCCACTACAAACTTCAAATGCCAAATTTGAAATAATTTCGGTGACTAATGTAGCTAAAATCATCCAAATATCAAATATAGGAAGGTACCGATATATGGGGGCTATACCAAGACCTAGACCTGCATAGGCAATTTCTTCTCACAGGCTGTAGTACCCATTACGAACTTTAAATACGAAATATGAAACAATTACGGAAAAAAATGTCGCTAATATCATCAAGCTGGGAAAAAATTCCGGTGGATAATGCCGCTAATATCATCAGAATACCAAATAAAAGAAGGTGCCGTCAAATGTGGGCTATATGAAGACGTGGAGCTAAATAGACAATTTTCCGTCATAGTTTGTAATACCCAATACGAGCTTCAAATACGAAATTTGAAACAATACTTGTTAAAATGTCGCTATAATCATCAACATATCGAATATTGGGGGGTACCGTTGTGTGGGGGGGCTATTCAATATTGTGGACCTATATAAAAAATTCCCTTCCAGGGGGTAAAGGACTCGAAGCAACTCCGCGTGTAGATTTTCAGACAATTCTATTAAAAAATTTGGCCACAATCATCTAAATACCGAATATCGGGAGGTATCGTTATATAGGGGCTATACGATATCGTGGACCGATATAGCCCATCTTTGAACTTAACCTGCCAAGACTGATCAGTCCAAACTTTTAGTTTAATATCTTAATTCGTTTTGACTGTAGCGTGATTACAACAGACGATCAAGGCTAAGTCGTCTTAGAATTTTACACTGATACTTTGTTAGGTCTAAAATTACTATTTCGATGAGTTACATATAAAATGACGAACTTAATATACCCTCCATACAATGTATGGTGGAGGGTATAAAAAGGATCAATATATAAATATATCCACTTCGGTAATTGGTAACGCCCTCACATTAAACTTCTACCTGGAATTACGTATACGTATGGATATACCGTTTCATATGGGTTAAAATATATTTCATCAATTAAGCCAGTTCAGGTTCGGGTAAATTTTGTTCCTCTTTGTTTACTTTTTTAATTTGTGTAGATTGGGTCGTATTGGTCCACGTTTTGGAATGGCCCCAAATAACTGCACCTACAGATTTAAGGTGCTTTGCGTGTTTTAGTTACAATTTCAAACCGAATTTGTTGTTTCCAGTATGTAGGAAACATCCTTGCAGAGAACTGAACATATAGGACCAAATGTAGAGGTAGACTGTATATAAATACACCTCCAAGTATAGGAAATTTTTGTGATATCTGTGTCACTTTTTGCCAGAATGTTTTAAATGTCTGACATTTGGGGTTCGTAATGGGTACTACCTCTTATGACAGAAAATGACCTATACAGGTCCACGTCTTTGTATTGTCCACACATAACATTTTGATGATGTGTGTCACATTTTTCGACGGCATTGTTTCAAATTTGGTATTTGAATGGGTACAACTTCTTATTACAGGAAATAGCTTTTACAAGTCTACATCTTCGTATACCCCTCATATAACATCTCAGATAGTATACTGTACAGGTCCACTATTTTGTATAGCCCCAATATTTCAGTACAGCCTGGTATTCGTTATTAAAATAATTTAAACGGCTAATTCCAACTGAGCCGAATTTTTAAAACTCTTCACTATTTGGAAGGAACTTGTAATAAAATCCGCTAATATATAATAAAATAATATTATACATTTAATTATTATTAATTAATTAATTAATAACAAATAATAATTAATTAATTATTTATTAAAAGTTCCTTTCAAATAGCGAAGCGTTTTAAAAATTCGGTCCAGCTGAAATTAGCTGCATTTTATAACCTAAGCCATATGAATACAGAGAGAATATATCCTTTGATAGGGCCAAAGCGTGCCTCATCGAAATTCTTAGGTCAGGTGCGAAATTGGACAATATCGGCCCATTGCATCAAGTACCTCCCTTACAACGGGTGAAAATTTGGAATAATTATATCTTTCATAAAATGTGAAGTAAGCATCCGATTCCCTTCAAATTTCACACATTGCACATATTCAATATATCGTCTCAGTTCTTCTGGTGCCTCCGCCACAACGAGTCAAAATTTGGAATAATTATATATTTCATAAAATGTGAACTAAGCTTCCGATTCCCTTCAAATTTAACAAATCCCCCACTACTTCTATTAACAAAGCGATTGACTGGCTCAGAAATCGAAATTGAACCCTTATATATTTTTTTTTAAATATATAGGGAATTTACTTTTTTTTATTAATATCTATATGGAGTGGTATGGACTATTATATGACCCAACTAAAATCAGTGTTTATTGTTTTCATGCTGGCACTGTTCGATTTCCCTAATTCCTATTATTTTTGCTGCCCTACTTTTTTTAATTTTCCTTTCAATTGTCTCCCTTCAAAGCTTTTGTCACTGATTTTATGAACATTTCCCATAAACCTATTTTATTAGCCTTTGAATTATAAAATATACAATTTAGATATATATTAAAGTTGGCCAACATTTATAATTAAACATTTTTTTATTTTATTTTTTAGACGCATTTTAACATAAGAAAAGAAGACTACTAAAATTCAGCTTCTTCCCATTTAATTCAATCTTTTTTGTTTTTAGGCTAAAAAGACTTTGTTTTGTATTGCACACAAACACCCGACATAAAACCAATGGCTGTTTTGAATTTTCCATTCTGTGGTGTTTATAATCAAAATATTAAAATTTTATTTGAAAATAACGACTTTTTTCGGTGGTGTCGAACAACATCACAACATCGAAAAGTTTGTCAACAGGCATCTCACCACTCCCTGGCCTCCCAGTCAATATCTGTTTGTTGTCTGGTCGGCCCGTCCGGTCATGCCGTTTATGTTTACGACAGAATTTATCACCGCCACATTTTATACCGTTTTTTGATAGAGTCCTCCTAGGCAACAAATTTTCATGTGTCTCCTGTTTTACGATGGCAAATAAAACAATTTTACGATCTTTAATTATATATGGGGAGGCGAAAAACAACAACATGGAAATTTTCCCCAGAAGTACTATCTTCTCTCTTTCTTTTTTGTTTTTTTTTTTTTTTTTTTGGTTTGATAATTATTAATAAATGAAAACGAAAATGAAATGAAAAATAAAACAGAATCACATGAGACCAATAGATCTGGCGGGCGCATCATGTTATCCCCGCTTGCCCAGTGGTGTGAAGGAGGGTGGGGGGATGGAGTATTGTCTGTGGGATACCAGGCAATGAACATAATTCCGAAGTTATTACTACTGACGCCAGTCAGTGTGGTTTTTGTGATTATAATTTTTTGTTGTTGTTGCTGCGGGTTTTTATGGCATTTTATTTCAGTGGCTTTTTTTCTTCTTCTATATATCGAACTATGACCTACGATTAATTAAAAGTCATGTATGAGGAGATGTTTGTTTTCTTTTTTTTCTTGTTGCTGAAGTACTTTTGCTTTTGTTGGTCTGCTGGTCGGTCAATGAGATAGAAAAGTACAGAAGCTATCTGCCTGTGGCCACATCACGGGTTTCCCTGCAAACCATTAATTTGTGTTGTGACCGAGTAGCATAGCACATTGCACAAACATGATCAGAGAATTTCCCTTTTTTATGAAGCAATTAAGCTTATATTGCACTTTTTTCGCTTTCATTCTCAGTCTCAATCAAACCACCAGGCATAGGGAAATGAATGAAAAGTTCACAAACTGTGATACATAAGTACATGCCACTTTACAAATGTGTGGTTGTGTGTGTGTGGATAAGTATATTAGGGTAAAATTTAATTATATATTCCAAAGTTTAAATCTCTGTGAGCGAAACCCGTTGCAGAACATCTGTTGTCAATATAACTATGGCTTAGGATGTTTTTAAAGACGTTATTTCCCACAGAAATGTCTAAAGATTTCAAAAAATGATTTATCTCATATAAATCGGTAATTATCTATGTCATGAAAATAGAAAATATCGGTCATCTAATATTCCCATGCCCCCCAAAATTGGACAAAAAGTTCAATAGTGACAAATCTCACAATATGTGAAATCAGGGTCCAATATCGTCAAACGTCGATCAAGTGTTAGAATGGGATACATTAACCTACTGCTTCTCCTTCTGTTATACGTGATGGAATTCAATCGTGATAGTGTGATTTCTTTTAATTGGCTGGAAGACCACAAGTGGCTATCGTTAGATCACTCCATCATTTAAATGTGAATAAATCTTATGTGTCTCGCACCATCGCTCGTTACCGTGATACTGGTAGCGTAGCCCAACGTCAAGGAAGGGACGGAAGAAAACAGCAACATCAGCAGAAATGGATCGAAAAGCACTTGAAACCCGCGTCGCGGTGCCTGAAAAATGGCTCGTCAGCTGAACATATCGCAATATTCCATTCGGCAAATATTGAAAAATGAGCTCGGGATAAAGCCATTGAAATTCCAAAAAGTTCAAGAACTTACACCGCAACAGAAAGAAAATAGACTCAAAAGAGCTAAAGATTTGCTTCGTTTGGCCGAAAGTGGTGAACTGCCGAATTTGGTTTTCTCCGATGAGAAAATATTCGTTGTCCAGTAGTTTGTAAAAAAAAATGATCGTGTTTACTTGCCAAAGAGGTCAGCTGAAAATGTGCACCTTCAGTTGGCCACCAAAACTTAAGCGCCGACCATGGTGATGGTGTGGGCCGCCATAACAGCCGATGGTAGCTCTCCGCTCTTATTAGTCGACCGTGGCATCAGAATAAAAGCCGAATAAAAATATTCTGGAGGGTGATGATGTCGAGGGGTTTTAAATGATTATCGCCTTGACGGCTTCAACCATTGACGGATGCACCATTGAACAGGGGTCGCGATACGATGCGTCGGCCAGCGCCCCTTTGGAATTACCTAGAGTTCTCTTAGAGAGTGGTAGCCCTCCACAGAGTTCTAGGTCTATTCCGCAGGTTCCAATGCGAAGGTCAGCTATATAGGCTTCACTTCCCTCTTGGGTTGAGGACTATCTTACACCTCTGCTTCTCTATGGGTCGCAGTACCACGTTTACATGGACGTAGCTTTCTCACTGCGAAGAGCTATCTATGGATCTATGATAGGCAGAGAGTTGAGTTGCCTATGATAGGCAGAGAGTTGAGATTCCTTGTGAGTCCTCACCATCTGCGGTACCAGAAAAAGACCTCTGGTCAGATCTCGTAACCGAGTTACTTCCAGTTTCAGTCCCATGTGACCAGGAGACTAGTAACCCCTTGTGGTTATTATTCACGTCTAGGCTGAAAGAACGTACTAAGACGCCCTAAACCACACCCTCATCTCACATTCCTTCTCATACACACAGAGCAGAAACATTCATACAACACATTCACACTAGTGCCCGACGACGGGCGAAAGCGCGACTAGCAAACCCCCCAAGGCTAGAACTCGAAGAGCTAGTGAAGAGATCACGACTAACATCCCATTGGCCCTCAACATCGTAGTAAAATGGACATGAGCACAATACATGTTGCCAGTCCTCGACTGGTTCCCCGCACCTACATGCTTCTGTGCCAGAGATGTTCCTTCTATACAAAAATGCATTTAAGCAAACATGTCCCGTCAACAAGTACCCCAAGTGAAAGCCAAAACCAAAATCGGGGCTCGTCTGAGCAAAAGTAACATCAAGGATGAACCTGAATGTTACTCTACCATTCTCACTTTCATTCCATCTAGATTGCCATCTAGGTGAAAGAATTTCTCGCAGCCGCGGTTTGCGATAGTGGACGCTCATTCTCTCCACACGATCTACTGCCCAGTCAGAAGGCACAATAGGTAATCCCCTCTTGGCCAAGGACACGTTTGCACGAATCACTTCAAGATCCAAAGAAGGAACACCCAACGAAACCTGCATGGCCTCAGTAGACACTGTGCGGCATACAGGAAACAAGCTAACATCATAATTCGTTGGCATGAAAGTATCCTGCGACACCCCAGCCTAACGCCGTCGTATACCATATGGGAGCGCCATAAGTAGCACAAGCTACGAAAAGACCCCCATAAACAACACGCATTGCACGTCTACTGAGGCCCCATTCAGACCTCAACACACGACGAACTTGACCCACAATACTGCACATTTTTGCCTTTAAGCGATTCTGAAGGGTGTATTAAAGCCTTGGACACGCAAACATTTTGGCCGCAGACCTTGGACATTCCAACAGGACTCAGCACCATCGCACTCAGCACCATCACATCGCACAATGGCCATCAATATCTCCGGATACCAATCCGTTGGACTATTGTGTCTGAAGTATTTTGGAAAGCAAGGTTGGCACTAAAAAATAACAAAGTGTCGATCACCTCAAGCAAGCGCTCGCCGGGAACGGGCCAAAATACCGCAGAGCAACATTCGGGCAGCGCGTGACGGTTTCATTGGACATTTGAAGGCGATAATTCGTCCAAAGATGACCAATTCGATCAAATCTAAACTTATTCTGAAATTTGATGCTGTTTCCGACATTTTTTACTTTCATTTTTTTACAATAATGATAATAATAAATTTAAATTTGTTACATGAAATTCAGGACCCACAACTTTGCAAACTTTGCAGTTGGCCTTAACATCCGTCTTGTTCTCATAAAATTTCTAAAATTCCTTGCAAACCCTAATGTCACCGAAGATTAACATACAAATATTTGTGTATGTCAATATGACAATCTTGTTTTTGTTTTATGCAAAAAATAAACATAAATTGATATAAATGAAAATATATGAATGTACACAAACACCCCCGATTCAGGCACGCATACAGCCACACTCTCCGACAATACACCGATGACCGACATGACTGTATGAATGCCATTAACAATAGTTCATGAATTCACGTCAATTTCGCTTTTTTGTGTCTGTGTTCACTTTTTCTTCATCATTCGCATAATTTTATGTTGATACAACAATTTTTAAATGAAAATAATCAAAAGCATAGCTCCAGCAAAACAAAAACATTCATTTGGCGAAAGAAATTAATCAACATCATAAAATGTTATGGTTAGCTTGCAAAAACAACAACGATGCCAACATAAATGAATAAATACAACAACTGCAGCAGAATAATACAATTTTTCCATGTCAATCACTAATTGATTAATTTTAGAATTGTAAATATTAATCACTTTCATTTATTTTGCTTCTTTTTTCAGTCGTTGTTGTAAGTTCGCTGCAGTTCGGTTCAATAAATCAGTAAAGGAAATTTAATTATAATCGCTGTTGTTTCGATGCAAAAACTGAAATATTATTATTATTCTTATAATTGCAAGTTATACAATTTAATTATCTAAAAAAATATCAATATAGTCTGGGATGCTTAAAAAATAGATTGTGTCGATTAAAGAAAAAAAATGAACGCAGATTGATTGCAGCGCCAAAGTAAAACAGGCAAATCAAAGCTTTCAAACTGCCGCACATACAGAGTGAGATAAAAAAAACTGAAACAAAGGTCATAAAGGCCATAATTTTTTACATTTTATTTTAAAATTTTATTGAATAAAGGCAAAAAAAGTCGGAAATAGCATCAAATTTTAGAATAAGTTTAGGTTTGTTCGAACGTCACCTTTGGCACAAATTATGGCCTTCAAACGGCATATGAAACCGTCACACGCTGCCCGAAAGTTCCTCTGCGGTATTTTGGCCCATTCCCGGCGAAGCGCTTGCTTGAGGTGATCGACACTTGTTTTTTTAGTGCCAACCTTGCTTTCCAAAATACTCCAGACACAATAGTCCAACGGATTGGTATCCGAAGATTTGGGTGGCCATTGTGCGCTGGAAATGAAGCGAGGAACCTCATTTTGTAATCATTCTTGGGTGGCGCGTGCTGGGTGCGATGGTGCTGAGTCCTGTTGTAAGGTTCAAGGTCAGCGGCCAAAATGCTTGCGTGTCCAAATCTTCAATACACCCTCCAGATTATTTTCGCGATAACATTCAGCATTTATTCTGATGCACCGGTCATTTACAACGAGCGACCATCGGTTGTTATGGCGGCCCACACCATTACCATGGCCGGCGCTCGAGTTCTGGTGGCCAACCGAATGTGCACATTTTCAGCTATCCTCTTTCGCAAGTAAACGAATGTTTTCTCATCGGAGAAAACCAAATTCGGCAATTCACCACTTTCGGCCAAGCGAAGCAACTCTTTTGCTCTTTTGAGACTATTTTCTGTCTGTTGCGGTGTAAGTTCTTGCACTTTTTGGAATTTCAATGGCTTTACGCCGAGCTCATTTTTCAATGTTTGCCGAATGAAATATTGCGATATGTTCAGCTCACAAGCCATTTTTCGGCCACTGCGACGTGAGTTTCGATCAAGTCGCTTCTCTACTTTTCGAACCATTCCTGCTGATGTTGCTGTTTTCTTCCGTTCACATCCTTGACGTTGGGCTACGCTACCAGTATCACGATAACAAGCAATGGTACAAGACACAAACGATTTCTTCATATTTTAATGCTGGAGTGCTCTAACAATAGCCACTTGTGGTTTTCGAGCCAAATATAAAAAAAATCACACTATCACGCTTGAATTCAATCACGAATAACTTTTTTTTTTGGAAAATTCTCACCAAAATGCTTTTGTACGCTTGTAAACAATATAATGAACTGTCACTGGAATAGTTTTAACAGCTATCATACGAGTGGCTTAGAAATGATAGCACTCTAAAGTTGGTTGCAGTTTTTTCATCTCACCCTATAGAACATTATTTGAATGGATATCATGTTTAAGAGAAGTCACAATAGATGTACCGAACCGAGTTTCACCAAGTGAAAAAATTCGGTTGAATGTGAGAAAACCTATTCAATTTGGACTGATTTTACATATGTGGTGAAGACTAACCGTAAACTCGGAAGAAGGTGTATATCGAAGCTATAAAAAATGTGAACCGATATGAATAAAATTTGCCAGAAATATTCTTGAGCTCTATCTGATGTTCGGTACAAAATATCATTGTTGAGAGCTCTAGCTCGATTTAAAGCTATTTTCGCCAAGTTGTATGGACTTGCTTCTAGACTGAATTCGGTCGGATATGCCAAAATTCAGGTCATTTGATGTTGACTATTTGGTGCACAAATTACCCGAAATCGGTTTATATATATATATATATATATATATATATATATATATATATATATATATATATATATATATATATATATATATATATATATATATATATATATATATATATATATATATATATATATATATATATGAGAGCATTTTGGTTACAAACCATTATGTGGTGTAGGGTATAAATGTTGGTTAAACACCCATGATACCTTAAATAGGGTTTCTACATCGAAGATGGACTAATGGACTAATCAAACTTTGCGCATTCAATTTTAATTTCAGATTTAGGAAAATGAACTGACATAGACCAAAAATATTAATCTGCTCCTTCCAGAACCTCCTCAAAAAAGGATTATTAGTTTGAATAGTCATTACATACAAAATGCGTGAAATTTGTTTGAGTTTTCCTTCAAACATTGCGCATCCAAATATCTGTGCTAATATTTGATAGTCATCCTCAAATAATCAAAAATTAAAAAAAAATTGCAAAAGGGTGAGTTATTCCTTTTTTCAATATTTGTAGCGATATTATATGGAGTACAATTATGGGTCATATAGGACAGCTTTACGTTTTTATCCCTTCATGAACTGTCAAATTTTTTAACAATCACGAAATCATAGGCCTCCAATGTATTTCAGTAGTTGTGAATCTCATGTTTATTCAAAATTTTCACCCATTGTGGTGGAGGTAACTAAGGAGTGGTTCATTCTATCCCATTTTCATATTAGATGTAGAGTTGGTGAAAATATTGGGTTTTACGAAGTTTGAAGTCGATCGGACCCTTGTTCATATAATTTGTTCATACAATTTTTGAACATTTTTTCGAGCACTGCTGGCCGTATGTCACGAAAAACACGAACAATTAAATGCATTTTTTTGTGTTATTTTTTACCATATAAAGTTTTATCTAGCTTAATTTGAATATAACAAATTTATTTTGAATATAACAAATCTTGATGATATATAAATAATATATATGTTTGTGCAGAATGTCATAACAAAAACTAAAAACCCAAAAATGTTTGTCAATAAGAAATCTAGCAGAATGACGATATTCTATCTAACCCCAACCCAAGTCATACGCACAATATTCTATTTTACTAGTACTTTTCCTCTATTATTGCGCATTCTATACAATAAAACAACAAATCAATAAGAGTTTATAAAAAATATTCACAAATTAGTCTCCCTTTTTGTTTGCACCCAATCCAACGAATATCTGTTATTGTTTGCTCCTGCAGAGCAGCAGAATTCCTTTCTGTTAACACAAATCAACTAAAATACACCTTTCAATTTAGCAAATTTTGGGTAGCGTAAGGGTTTTACGCAAACATCTGTATCCGGTGGCATGCAGAGAGCATAGCTGTAAACTGAACTGTGTTTTATCCCAAAAAACACAACACAAAAACATACGCAACACAACCGAGGTTACAACCTACAACAATTTCATGTTTAGCAACGAGCCAAACAACCAAACAGCCAACCAGGCAACGAAACAGCCTACAGTCAATTTAGACATAAAAGAATTCGAAATTCAATTCAATTCGTTTATCCCCTTTATTTTCAACATTTTATTTAATTATTAAAATCAATTGAATTGTCAACGTTTTGAAATTTATTTTCAAAAGCAAATGGTTCAATTCACATATACACACATACGCAATATGTCGCACAGGCACGCACACACACACACACGCCAATAATTACAAGGACTAAAATTGTATTTGGAAAGTTGTTGAATATTTGTGTTAGGAAAACTATTTAAAATTCCTAACATGCAACTGAGGCCGTTTAAAGAGCACCAATGTCACACACATTTACACATCTACACACTCGGCGAGAAAGGCTGGTCAAAAACAAAAACAAGGACGACAAGTTGTATAATTCCATGGAAATAACAGATTAATTTTAAATCCCTCCATAAACGAGGATAATGACGATACAATTACAATAAACAACACCAAAAGCTACAACAACACCAACACAGCAACATGATAATGGCTTTGTTAGCACTCGCTGCAACGTCGGCCAGCCAGCCATTCAGCCAAACAACCAGCCAGTAGAGCAATAATTTAAAGCTAACAACAATGAGTTGTTAATGTTTATAACACCGACAATGCCGACGATGAAAAAAAAAGAAGGCCTAGTGTGAGCGGCAACGCGTTTTTAAACAAAAACTGAGAAATATTATTAAATAATTTTCACTTAATCACCCTCACATGCCTATGTGCGAAAAAATCACACAACACACACACACTCACACACACATTGCAACATCCAATACCACAAACCTAAGGACATAAATAAGTGGATAATCACACATAAAAAAATATGTGCGCAATATTACACAGTGTTTGGTTACATTCTAATTAACATCGAATTGCATGGCGAATTTGTTTTGAAAAATATTGGAGAAGGTTTGGAGGTTTTATTTACAATTTATGGAGATGTAGGTCGAATATGAGGGAAACTGGTTAACGGATTTTCTTACGATTAATTTATTAAGGGGTCTGAAATTGTAAATACCTCTACTTTTTGTGCATAGTAATAGTTTTTATGCATCGTAGTGGTATTAGCTCCACATAATGCCCATCTCAATTTCAGGAATTTTGGATTTTTGACCATGTTCTCCAAAGGGTCTCCCAATATTACGTAACTTCTTCCCAAAGGATAAAATACTAGTAAAATATCCTCCGCCATAATACCCACTCATGAAGTAAAGATAAAGGTGATCAGTATTAATTTAAGGTAAAGATAGAGGTAACAATTTTCATGATAAATGAGTGAATTTTGTCATAGATGTTCTTAGTGGTTCTAAGATGTTTGGAAAAACAAAATCTACTAAAATGTGAAATTTCAGCGTAGCTTAACTTTCGGAATTTTGAAAGTTCCGGGCCAAATGGCTTCAATTTCCGGGTTTCAGTGTAAAGTTCAAGTTCTTCTGGCGTTTAGGTAAGATTTAGACCCTTGACATCTTCCAGGACCTATAGTAGAATTTTATGACAAATAATTTTCTGGTATACAGGGTGAAATGAAAAAATGCAACCAACTTCAGACTGTGATACTGGCAGCTTAGCCCGACGTCAAGGAAGTGGACGGAAGAAAACAGCAACATCAGCAGAAATAGTTCGAAAAGTAAAGAAGCGACTTGATCGAAACCCGCGTCGCAGTGGCAGAAAAATGGCTCGTGAACTGAACATATCGCAATATTCTATTCGGCAAATATTAAAAAATAAGCACGGGGTAAAGCCGTTGAAATTTCAAGAAGTGCAAAAACTTACACCGCAACAGAAAGAAAATAGACTCAAAAGAGCTAAGAAGTTGCTTTGCTAGGCCAAAAGTGGTGAACTGCCGAATTTGGTTTTCTCCGATGAGAGAAGATTCGTTGTCCAGCAGTTTGTAAACAGACAAAATGATCGTGTTTACTTTCCCAAGGGGTCAGCTGTAAATGTGCACCTTCAGTTGGCCACCAAAACTCAAGCGCCGGTCATGGTGATATGCCGAATATTATCGCGGAAATATTCTGGAGGGTGTATTAAAGTCTTGGGCACGCAAACATTTTGGCCGCCGACCAACAGGACTCAGCACGAGCCAACCAAGAATGGTTTCAAAATGAGGTTCCTTGCTTCATTTCCAGCATACAATGGCTACCAAAATCTCCGGATACCAATCCGTTGGACTATTGTGTTTGGACTATTTTGGAAAGCAAGGTTGGCACTAAAAAATACCAAAGTGTCGATCATCTCAAGCAAGTGCTTCGCCGAGAATTGGCCAAAATACCGCAGAACAACACTCGGACAGCGTGTGACAGTTTCATTGGCCGTTTGAAGGCCATAATTCGTGCCAAAGGTGACTAATTCGAACAAATCTAAATCAAATCAAATCGAACTGCTATTTCCGACATTTATTTTTCAATTCAATAAAATTAAAAAAAAAAAACGATGTAAAAATTATGGCGTGTGACTTTGTTACAGTTTTATCTCATCCTCTATTTACTTCAGTGATTTCTTTGTTTTGAGTTTGTAACATTTGTGTTTTTTAGATATATACTTTTTAAAATAGATATAATTCAGATATATAGTTCTGAAAATCCTATTAAGATCTTAATAGTCCTTTAAAGTACACGTCCGTCAAATAACCTAGAAAGAACCATTTGTATTGTCATTTAAAGACCTACGAACGCAATTCTGGTATTCAATTTTCGATCACTTACAGCCCCTTTGGTCCTCCTGATGAATTCCTAATATTATTAAAATCTGGTAGCTTTTTAGAGATCCACGTATTCTCATAACCGTTTCAAAGTTCGCGTTATAGTCCTTTAAAGATCCACTCATTAAGTTCTGATAGTACTTTCATAATCCACGTGTACGATCCTATTGGTTCTTTAAAACTCCACGTATATAGTTCTGATTGTTTCTTAATAAACTTTGTATACCACGGAATAATAAATCCATAAAATCCATTTGAATATTCCATGATTGAATCCTGATAGAAGATAGCAGTTTTCTTAAAAATTATAGAAATATCCTGAAAAATTCGAAAAACATTTTTAAAAATCCCACAATAAAACCTTATCGTTTACAAAAATTAACCTACACCCAAACACTCCAAGATTATATATTCAAAAATAAATATTGTAACTTGTTTAAGAAACAGGTTGGTTTTCGTTTAAACATCAGTAAGTATATGTTTAATTCACAATTAATTATTTTAAAATTTATAGGTTGATATAAAATCCAATATTTTTCTGCATAATTTTTGAAGTTATTTAGTTTTACATTCATCTCCTGTTACTGTAAATCAAAAGGATGAAATATTTAAATTTGTTTGTAATAATTATTTGCAAACACATTGAGGCCTGGGCTAACAACACATACACACAAACACACACATATTTACACACACATTTACTTACTTCATATTTTCAATGTAATTTTAATGCAATAAAAATCGCATTCATTTAACAATTTTCCATTTGATTGGTTGGTTATGAACAACAACACACACACACGCACGCACCGCATAACTCACACACAGACAAACGTATGTGCAAAATTATACGGAAGAAAAACGCAATTTAATGCATGTGGTGAGAAAAAAAAAAAAACAAAAATCTGCACATGTTGGCAAATCAGTAATCAATCAACATCATTGCGGAGACGACTTTTTTAGAAATCCATGGATGTTTTTTTTTTTTTTTTTTTTTTTTTTTTCACAGGAATGGTCAATTGTAATGTTGCAATGCATGAATTATTAAATAAATAAAGAATAATTGAAATTGTTTCTCCTCCAATTAGTCAGTGATATAGTTCTACTTTTTTAACAAACTATGGAATTATAGATCAAGTGAATTAAATGGGAATTGAATATTTTTATACAATGTATATGACTGAAAACATATTAAGAGGATGAAATGGACCAGAACTCGATTTTCTCAGATTTTGCAGGAAGACCGATCGCTGCGGAATCTAGCGTGTGGTTGATACTGATTTTTGGGTAGTCTAAGTCTGCCCATGTATTTTTTTAAACAAAGCACAGGTCGTATTTACTGCCCGATTGAGATGATATTTTTCAGAAATTATTTGTATGGCCCAAGGACGAACCCTAGCGACATTGGAGTTAATCGGTCAAAATTTAGATATATCAATTTTATGGTGCACCGAATATATATGTGAACTGGATTGGATTGAATTAAGCCACAGCCGTTATATGCACTTCGTAAAAACTATATTCGGAGAAATATATCAGATTGGGATGTAGTTCCCATATATACGTATCTTTATCCGATTTTAAGTTTATTGTGCACCAAACGGTTAATATAAGCCCGAATTAAATGATTTCTAGCACATAGTAAAGTATTCAGCCTGGAATAGCGTCTATTAAATTTGGTCGAAATGGCTTCAAATATAGCTATAGGTCCTGCACATATGTTTCATGCGATTTGTAAGTCCCTTACACAACAACTATATTTGGTGCCAGCTTTCAGATACAGCATAGATATACCTCTGATAAATTTTATAAAAATCGGTTCAGATTCGAATATAGCTCCCATATGTATCTTCTTCAAATTACGCGTTTATTGTACCTGAAAATAGAATATCACCTCAAATAGGATAAATTTTGAAGACTATCGGTTCAGACACAAATTGCTCCGTCAAAAATTTAGTAGAAATTGATTCAAGGGGAGGATATACCTCCCATATATAGGGTGAGATGAACAAAACGGCAACCAAATTCAGACTGCTGTCATTTCTGAGCCACTCGTACGACAGCTGTTAAAATTATTTCAGTGACAGCTCATTATATTGCTAAGAAGCATACAAAAGTATTTTGGTGACAATTTTCCAGAAAAATAGTTATTCGTGATGTAATTCAAGCGTGATTTCTTTATATTTGGCTTGAAAAACACAACTGGCTATCGTTAGAGCACTACAGCATTTAAATGTGAATAAATACCGTGATACTGGTAAGGTAGCCCGACGTCAAGGAAGTGGACGGAAGAAAACAACAACATCAGCAGAAATGGTTCGAAAAGTAAAGAAGATACTTAACGAAATCAGCGTCGTAGTGGCCGAAATATGGCTCGTGAGCCATCATTTTTCAATATTCCCTTTGGAAAATGTTGAAATATGAGCTCTGGGTAAACCCATTAAAATTCCAAAACGTGCAAGAACTTACACCGCAACAGAAAGAAAATATACTCAAAAGAGCTAAAGAGTTGCTTCGCTTGGCCGAAAGTGGTGACCTGCCGAATTTGGTTTTCTCTGATGAGAAAACATTCGTTGTTCAGCAGTTTGTGAACAAATAAAATGATCGTGTCCACTTGCCAAAGAGGTCAGCTGAAAATGTGCACCTTCGGTTGGCCTCAAGAACTCATGCGCCGGCCATGGTGATGGTGTGGGCTGCAATAACAGCCGATTGTCGCTCTCCGCCCGTATTTATCGACCGTGGCATCAGAATAAGTGCCGAATATTATCGCGAAAACATTCTGGAGGATGTATCAGAATAAGTGCCGAATATTATCGCGAAAATATTCCGGAGGATATATTTATATATATTTGCATGCCCAAGGCATGCCACAGACCTTCGACATTGCAGGACGTGCTTGTTACCAATCCGTTGGACTATTGTGCCTGAGGTATTTTGGAATGCAAATACCAAAATGTCGATCACCTCAAACAAGCGTTTCGCCGGGAATGGCATAGCAACAATCGCATAGCAACATTCGGGCAGCGTGTGACTGTTTCATTGGCCGTATAGAGACCGTAATTCGTGCCAAAGGTGACCAATTCGAATAAATCTAAACTTATTCTACAATTTGATGCTATTCCGACATTGTTTGCTTTCATTCAATGGAATTACAAATTATGTCGTTTGACTTTGTTGCAGTTTTTTGTTATCGCCCTGTACATATTTTCTTCCGATTTTACGTTTATTGTGTCTGAAAATAGAATATAACCTCAAATAAAACAATAATACGCATTCGAAAACGGTCATTATTTCCCGATAAAAATGTTTATTTGTTATGGGTAGCTTATCTAAATATGGAAATTGGTCAGGTCCGACTTTGGACCTTTCTTTACTGATATTGATTTAATTTTAGCCAAATTTTAAATTCATTTGTCTGGCTCTATGACCCTGACAGAAAAAAATTGTGTAAATTGATGTACGATTGTATATAGCCTCCATATAAAATTAGCCCCATGATTTTTATGATTTTTTATGGAATTGTCTAGGGGTACCTAGATGAAAACTGTCTATATAGGTCCACGTATTACCTCATTTCTATGTAATCGTATTTGATATTTTTATGAATTTAGTTTCATATGTCAATGGTTTTTTTTTGATAATAATAGCCACACATTTACATTTACACATTTGCACATTTTACGGTAGCCTTAAGAAAATATATGTATAGAAAAATATTTGTTTCTCTAACGGTGAAGGGTATCAAAAGTTCAAACCCGCCGAGCTTAACTGGGGTTAACTTGTTTTATAATTCCACTGAGTTGTAGTCGGTCTGCATTGTGGAAAATACCAACCCGATTGTATTAGATCCTCAAAACCTCAAAAGTGTATTGGGTTCTCAGGCAAAACGGTTTCAAAGCCTTATTGTCTATTTCAACTAATTGAAGGCATAAAATGTGCTATTTTCGTGCGGCTGAAGCCACATGAAAATATTGACGGATATTTTAAGCCAATAATTCTTAGATACCTTCCAAATGTCTATATGCATTTTTAAAGCTTTTAATTAAATGATGGGAAATATATCTAAAAATATTGGGATTAACTTGAATGTATATATTGACCGTCAATATTTTGCATGCTTTAAGCCGCACGAAAATAGCATATCCTATGCCTTCAATTAGTTGAGATAGACGTACGGATATAATTTCATATTAATTTTATCTGTATTTTCCTGTATCCTTTCACAAAGCAGCACAAAAAAAAATAAATAAACAAATAAGTGAAATGAAAATTAAACGGATGTGTGAGCATTATCCGTCCTCCACTTTCATTATTCATTCAGCTGTATTTAATATTTTTCATTAGAATGCAGGTTGTAATAACAAGTGTATACATATGTATGTATGTATATATGTACACATTTTGCATATTACTGAGGTGTGTGTGTACATATATTAGAGCATATAAAAGCCTATAATTATCAATGTGTAAAATATCTACATATATTGTGCATTTATACCCGCACACATCCTTTTTTTCATTCTCGAAGGCCAACCAATAAACATTAGTGTGCGTATGTCTGTGTGTGTGGCATATTAACTGATATTTCCGTTTATATAAGCGATTTGCATTTAATATATTTTATTAGGTAAAACCTTAAAATTATAACCAATAAATTAGTTTGCTTTCAATATAATAACATGTTACATTCATGTACATACATACATGTGACCGTGTATATGTATGCATGTGTGTGTGTTGTAGTACATGGGCCTATTCAAATATAATATCAACATCTACACATGTTTGTTTTATTTAAACATACCACAGACACACACACATACCCGCACGCAATTTAAATTTATATGATTTATTAAACCTAATTGAAGTGGTAAATTTTAATAATTTACCACAAACAGCAAAAACTAAAACAAAAAAAACTCAACTGTAAAAACAAAAATGAATTAAATAGAAGCTGCAGTACCAGCAACAACAATAATCATAATAGTTTATTGTATGTTGTTAACAAACAACAGCATAAATAGTTGGATAAACAATTCGGTCTTAGATTAGTAGTTTTTCAATTACACACTCAAATTAATTATGCGGAAAATTCCAAGTATAAGCAAATTAAGAGAAGTGTTTATCAATCCAATTAAAATGAAATTTATTTATTGATTCAATAGCCAGGCAGCCAAACGAATATTTAAGACTTCAATTTTGCGATTCGTTCTCGGGCAAACGATTGTGTTTTGTTTGTAAAATTAATAATATTATTAATTTTATTTCATAAAATAATATTAAATCCAAAAGCCGTTTCGAGGTCAAAATAATGAAAGGGAATATTTGACCAAACAAAAACTGTGGTGTTGTTGTTGTTGCGGTGACAATAACAAATTAAATAGGCTAAGGGCTATAATAGTTAGGAAGTTGCTGTGCGGTTAAAAGTTCTTTTTATGAAAATACTTTCTGCATTACAAGTTAGTTGAGTTGGCAATTAAAAAAATAAATAAATAAATAAAATCAAATCCGTTAAAAATTCTGTTAAAATCTTAACAAAAATTTAAATTAGAGTCTATACGACGACTTGGACCTGCATAGGCAACTTTTTTCGTAAGCTATTACAATATTCAAATGCGAAACTTGAAAAAAATATGTTTATAATTATTATTTATGTAGCTAAAATCATCAAAATACCAAATATCGGGAGGTACCATTATATGGTGGCTATACGAAGACGTGAACCTACATGGCCCATTTTCTGTCTTAGGCTGAAGTATTCATTACGAACTACAATTCTGCTTAAAAATGTCGCTAAAATCATCACAACACCGCATATCGGAGGTACCGTTATATGGGGGCCATACGAAGACGTGGACCTACATGGCCCATTTTCAATACCAAAAGTCTTGCAGGCATAATACACATCTGAGTAAATTTTACTTTTTTTTCCGAAGCTAGAATGATCTCCACAGACGGACAGATGGACAGATAGATAGACGGACAGACGGTTCTGATAAAGTATAAATATACATTTTAGACCCCACATATAAACTTTGTTCGACCCCACATATAAACTTTCGAGGTGTTACAAACGGAATGACAAACTTAATATACCCTCCATACTATGGTGCAGGGTATAATAATGAGCAATTGCTTAATAACGAATTAAAAAGTATCAGTCTGTTCTGCCGACAGATGTATACCCCCAGCCAGACGGATATACCCCCCCCCCCTTTATGGGGGAGTTTTTTAAGCTTCATGGATATCGGACTCTTATATGGCTTTTTATTAGAGTAATCAAAATCTAGTCAAAAATGAGACCCTTTGTAAAGGATGGAGTGGACCGATATTGTCCATTTTCGCCCTTGACATAGCACTGATGCAAATATTAGGATTTGCAAAGTTGAAGCAAAATCCGAATATTCTTTCTCTTTCTGTGCAGTAAAATATTTTTTTGAAAATGTCGACCTTTTGTAGAGAATGTAGAAGAAGGAGTGGACCGATATTGTCCATCTTCGAACTCGATCTAAGTTTGATAATTATATTACGATGTACCAAGTTTGGACCAAATGGGAAAGACGGACAAGCATCGCTAGATCGACTCCAAGTGTCCTGAAATAAATTTGGCCCAAACAGACCTAGGGTCTAAAACCATTATTTCGATAAGGCACATTTTGGCCATATCAAATGGTATATACCCTCTCTAGTCATATGGCTGAGGGTATAATAATCTCAATAGCAAAACCCATATAATGATCTAATTTGGTTAGCATTTGTGGCAGAAACCTTCAAAATACTGATGATCTGAAAGTACCGTTAAATAGGGGCTAAACGTGGAACAATATAGCCCATTTTCAATAGCAATCCGTGTGCACATAATATAAACCTTTGTTCCAAATTTCAAAGCTCCAGATTAACAGCTCGTGATTTCAACGGACAGATGGACATATAGATAGGTTTCGCTAAACCGCCTCAAAATTTTATTCTGATCAGGTGTAACAAACGGAATGATAAATTTAATATACCGTCCATTGTATGATGGAGAGTAAATAGATATTGGGGTTCCTTTGGATGCGGTTAGTGCTTTGTAAAGCCTTGAAACATTTTGGGGCATGAATCCGAAATTCTTTTGTAGTTTTGATCTACAAAACGAATCCTATCCGAATCCACTTGGTATTTTCTAGAACTCAGACTGTTTATTGGGTAGTGAATTTGTCGCAAAAAGTCCCATTGAAATAAAAGAAGTAAAAAATACCCTGTACCATTTGGAACGAATTTGGCAATTTTCAAAAAATAAATCCGTTAAAAATGCTACTAAAATCTTAAAAATACCAAATGTAGCCGTTATATTAGGGTCTATACGACGACGTGAACCTGCATAGACAACTTTTGTCAAAAGCCATTAAAATATTCAAAAGCGAAACTTGAAAAAAAATCGGTGAATAATGTAGCTAAATCATAAAAATGTAGAATATAGGGAGGTACCATTATATGGGGGCTACACCAAAACGTGGATCTGCACAGACAATTTTGTGGCATAGGCTGTAGTAACCATTACGAACTTCAAATACTAATTTTGAACCACTTACGATGGATAATGTCGCTAAAATTATCTAAATACCGAATATCGGGAGTTTAGGTTATATGGGAGCTATACAGAGCGGTGGATCTGCACAAACAAATTTCTGTCTTAGACTATAGTATCTATTGCGAACTTCAAATACCAAATTTTAAACATTTCCGGTGAATAATGTCGCTTAAATCACCAAAATACCGAAAATACGGATGTACCATTATATGGGGACTATACCAAACAAGATATGACCCATTTTCAATACCAAAAGTGCAGCTAGCATAATATACATTTAAGTAAAATTTTATCAACCTACTGCATTTCGTTCGGAAGCTAGAGTGATTTTCACAGACGGACAGACGAACAGACATTTTTAAATCGATATAGAGTTTTACTCTGTTTCAGAATATATATACCTTGCGGGGTCTAAAATGTATATTTCGAGGTGTTACAAACGGAATGACAAACTTAATATACCCTCCATACTGTGGTGGATGGTATACAAAACTATTTTTTTACCGCAGTGTAATTCAACATATTTACTCTTTGATTAAAATTCCAATATTTCTATTGAAAATCTAGTTTAAATCATCATATGGCCGAAAAGCGGGAGGAGCCGTTCTCTGTCGGATACGAAAATTTGTACATGTATGAATAAGTTTTCCTTGGAGGTGGTATCCGTTAAGAACTCCGAATGCAAACTTAGAAATAACTCCTTTTAAAAGTGCCAATTATCGGAAGGTACCGATATATGGGTCTATACCAGAACTTGGACCTATGCACAGAATTATATTGTTTTTTGAGAGACAGATAACTCACTGGGAACACAGATCGCCGATTTACAGAAAATTCTGTTGAAAAATATATAACATACCTTAACCGGGCGGTACCATAATTACCTCAAATATATTTAAGTTAATAAAATTCCGCTGTGAAAATAAAGAGGTTTCCACAGGGAGGCATGACTATATATTTTTTAATATATAGTTAGTGAGGTGTAAAATGATCATTTGGAGAAGTTACAAACGGAATGGCAAATTTAATGTACCCTCTATAGTATTGTGGGGATTTTACAATAAGTGTCACACAAATATACAAGGTTTTTAAGCATGCTCTACAGTGTCACCGTCGAAAAATTCGTGGCAATTCGCCTTATAATAAAACCAAAATGCCAAATTTTTCATAATTACATATGATTTATATTGTTTCTAATACAATAAATACTGATATTTAAGAAAGAGTGCTACTATGACTTCTTTTTAAAATATAGAGAAAGCCTTTTTAATTTTGCAATTCAAATCTTAAGAAACGAATCCTATAATACAAACGTAA